>NC_064872.1:41804634-42112134 GCF_943734695.1 Anopheles maculipalpis
AAATTAATCGAAATTGGATTACAAGACAATACACCGAGAGGCATGTCGTTGCTATCGGTCGTTAATTTAGTCGCTCTGCCCTTTCCTTCTGTGCAATCTAGAGTATTCGGGAGCTGTTGAAACAAAGCGGTACACGGATATGTGACCCAGCCCAACGATAGAGTACCAGTTTGAGCGGGGAACGAAAAAAAAAAATCATGGCATTAATGCATTTGATGGGATCGACCCGAGCTTAGGCCATTTCTTTGGTTCGGCAGTTGCAATCACATCACATTGTTTCATGGGAGTAAATTAACCTTGTTTTGTAGCTCGATTGAAATGGGAATGGGTTGAGGACATGACCTTTTTTATGATATTCACTGCTCTCTTTTTTTCATGACGGTCTGATGTTCTGCAATTCTTCCAAACATAGCTCTAGACCCCGACCGTCAGTGATGTTTTCAGTCAACTAAACAAAGTATATTTCTTTCAAACTTTTCCTGGATGCAATGGACTAGGTTGTATAGATTAAAACTGGGTAAAATACTATATAAAAACAGGTATATGAGATGCTTATTTAAATGATGTTTAACTGTTTACTATTTGCAAAATGCATATTACAGCAGGAGGTTTAATTGAGCAAATGTATTTGCACTGATGTCGGCCACACCTTGATGCCTCCATAGTCTCTTCATTCAGTATATCCAGTTTTATAAATGAAATTGTAGTTTAGCAACATGGAAACAGCAATTTCAATCAGCCAACCGGCCGGTCATAAAAGTGAACATCATTTCGAACGTATCAATCACCTCACGTGTGCACGGCACGTTTCCATCGCTGAAAAGCTTTTACTGCTGATTACTTTCGATCCGATTCTGCCACGCTTTGCGACCAATCCAACCAACCACATCCATCTGCCGAAGCAACTGATGTTCGGTGCACCTGGTGGAGCTGTGTATCCTTCCGTTCCGGTGTAAGGTACGCACACCTTTGCCAGACACCTTTCCCGACGACCCCTTGTTCGTTCGGGGTCTGCTCGACGTGCTACTAATTTTAGTTAACGCACGTTCTATGCACTTGGTTAGCTTGGTGTTGCTAATTTTGGAAGGTTACTTTCCAGCCAGCCAGTCAAAATCACTTCAATTATGGGCCCACGCGATTGTTTTCTACCCCAACTGAATGCGGAAGAACAAAATTTTCATTTCCAACATGGCTTAATTCTTTTTATTTTTCCTTTCGATTTACCTGTGGGACGGAGTCGTCCTTCGCGCTAATGCCATATTGAACACAAAGCGCGTGGGTGCCGAGCGTTCGGTGTCTTCGTAAAAAGGGCATTTAACTGATGGAACCTTCCGGTTCCGTGTTGCGGAAACATTAGCGGAGTGTGACCGGCGTATGACTTGCGCGATCGCCGCAACAGTTCCGTTCTAAATCTGTAACTGACGTGTGTCGAGTGTGTTTGGGACGGACGCTTCCTTCTGCTGGAGCTTTCGTTTTGTAGTGCACATTAGTGCCTGCGTCACTAAAATATTGCGTCATTATGAGGTTTTGATGATAATTCGTTACTTTAGCTGAATGCAAGGTTCTGAGGCGTTTAAATAAAAACCCAAACGAGTAAAATATTCTTAAACTACCTATCTTAGAGTAAATTATTCCTGATGCCACAATATCTATGTGAGAAGTATCATGCTATACTATAAACCACAATTCAACAACGTATGTTGTGGGTTTCACATCCGATTTGTACCGTGATGTTACTCACATTAAGTACACTGACTGACGACTGATGTTCTCGAAAGGGCACCGTTACAGTATTGTGGATGAAAAATGCGAATATCATGACCGCAGTTCAACCGTGCTTCCATCCAGCGGGTTGAATCTAATGGAAATGCACTGATCCACCAAAGGGAGACAACCGGATTTCGGGACAACTGATCACATCTACGCGGCCATGCATTCCGCACATGGTCACACATCGTCGTCACATTTTTGTCTCTCGGGGCTCGGGTTGAGATTTCGGTGGTCGCGTTTGATGGTAATTCCGGTCTTCCGGTGGTGTGCTACTCCTATGCTTCAGTACGGATGGGCAGTTGATTTTTCGTTTGCACTCTCCCCGTGTGCGTTGCGCTTGGATGCTTCACAGGGTATTTCGTGTCAGCATATTTTGCTGACGTGTCGTGTGTTTATGCAAAGATGTGTTGATGCAAAGTGAAGAGCGGAAGTATTGGAACTGTTCATTAAACCGTTAGTTTGATTTTTGCTTCAGATTATTTTTGTACAGCATCGATTTTAATTTTGTATAGGAATACGTATTGGTAATTTAAACATTTAGTGCAGAAAAGGAAAATTTGTAACGGGAGACGTTACAGGTTGGATTTGATATCGGTCATTCGGCGTTAGCAAGTTCCACCGCTATCAAATAAACCACCGTGCCAACTCGCCATCGTTATTAGTAGATAATGTATAATCGCACCCATTTATTTTTAAATGATTCATTTAGTGTTCTTCTCTATCTCTATCGTTCAATCAATCTAACGAATACTGTACTTTGTGGGCTGCAAATACATGCAATTTAGAGAGGTGCACCGATTTGCTATTCAATTTATCACATGTATCATAATTAGAACTATATTAAGCATGCCAAGTTGTATAATATCTATCCGGCGATTATCATACAAAATTACATTGATTTTCCTGGCACAGGCAAAACAAAGCAATGGAAGCAAAAACGGTAAAAAAAGAAGCAAAAAGCCACTCATAAAAACACCGAGCGTTTGTCGGACTCGGTAATGCTGTTTAATTAGCATCTGATTTGCAACTGAGTGGTACACAAAAGCGGTGGGACTGTTATTTTGTGTGAACGATAATTAAAAACTCAACCCGATGCCACTGAATCTCCATCGTTCCATTAGAACAAATTCGGTAGAGGTCGTTTGACTGATGCGATGTTTCCGAAACGGAAGTGGTTACCACGTTACCGGTATGGCGGTAGAGTTTATGAAAAACAAAAACCAAAAAAAATAACACGCCGAAGCCCAAGCATAGCATGGAAAATAAAATGTCAAGCTACAGTGTGCACTAGTCGCGTGTTTTCGTTACAGTTTTAGGGTTAGCCGGAACGTAAGCGATAGTGCTGTACGGCGCCTAAACGGATGGAACATTTCATACGGAGGCTTGCCTGTAACTGCTTGAATTATAAATGTGAAAAAAATCTCTTGCCAAATACCTGTCACTGTACCGTTTCACTTATATTCGTAGATCGTCAAGTATGGTTCTGGTAAAGCATCCAGAGGGGAGGGTGTGAAGCGGTGGAATAGCGTTTCAGATCGTGCAACGCATCAATGCTGACCCTTCACTTCCTGTAAACCAACCGGAAGTATGGAACCGGAGCATTCTCATTAGAATTTTTATACAACCTGTGTGTCACACTATTGAGTAAGCGCGATGTGGCCAACACATATTCTGAATAAAAAATTATTTTTTTATCGATATATCAATACAATTTGCTAACCAACTCCTTCGTCAAAATATATTTAAAAATAAAAGTAAAAAAAAGAATATTATGAAATTGAAACACTTTGCCATTATAATGTACTTTTGAACATTTCAAAGTTTGAAAGATCGGACGAACGATCTGTTAAATTGTACAAGAAAGCAAATAACTCGATTAAATGACGTGAATGTAGTTCGCAATGGTTGTTCACTGTTTGGTTGTGTAGCTGTTTGAAACTTAAGAGCGATTAAAGCTTCGATCAGTTTTACTGTAAAAGCGAGTAACGTGAGTGTTGGATAAAATCTTTCATGGATACAGCCCTTCCTAATGGAAATTATTGACTTACCTCTGGCTATGCGTATGCGGGGAAGCAGTGATGTTGCATGAAATTTCTGTATTTGCACAGGTGCAGTGTTCCGGTTGATGAGTTGTTGTGGTTACAATGCGTCCGTGTGCACGACGATGGGTGTGGTTGATACGTTGATTTTAGTTTCATGCTGTGAGAGGTGAAACAGTATCAGCTGATTTCAGGTGTAAAAGTTTTCTCATAAGTAACAGTCCAGTGTCGTTGATGTTTAATTTTAAATAATTATCACACAACGAAACAAATGGTTTGCAATGCATTGGACAGGGCATTACCACTCAGAAATTCCTCGATCGTGCCAGAGCTTCTAACGCGTTCCGGAGGTGCGATCGTTCGCGCCCTAGTTACAATCGGTTTGTACGGCATTAACCTACGCCAGATACCTTTGATGGTGGGACCGGCGAGCCGCTACGAACCGTTCGTAAGATTTAGATGATGAGTCAGCGCTTATGGACAAGAAAAAAAAACCACAGAATTCGGACAGTCAGCCTGGGAGGATGCTGTCAAAAAAGCTGCCGCCTGGGCGTGTTGGATGGGTGATAATCTAAAAATAATAAGATCCGACATTTTTTTATTTGACTTAGCCGTCGCACGCGGATGAGAACTTCACTTTAGTTTCGGCGGCGTTTGGTATTACGAAACATATGATCAATTTTAAAATTGAAACATTTTGATGCTCTGAGGATATGAAATAAATGATCGAATGAATTATTTCTCTTCCATACTAACACCACTCATAGTTTTTTAATTTTAGTAAGTATCATGCACATAACAAACAAGAATTGTATTGAAGTATAGAAGAAATAAAGAAGTATTGTAATAATTTGGTATGGAAAACGGTTTTCTTTCCGAACTCAGCCCAAGATCCAGTTGTGCTGTGCATGATTCGGTTGATACCGGTAATAATGACGCTGCATGGCAAAAGGAACAAGATATTGACCATGGCCACCTCAGCAAATGAGGAATCCGATCGGATAGTTGCACTCCAACGGCCGTGATTTCATTCGCAACAGTCCCAACGGCTCTGGTAGACGCTTCGACTTGAGCTGGCAGGCCTTTTCATGATCCTTCGGTAAAAGCAAACTGGGAAGTGATCGGAACGTGTGAGAAAGAGGTGTGTACTGACGCGACGTGAAAATTAAGAAATGATCCACGAAGAAATGGAAGAAACCCGTCCGTGCTCGGAGACCGGGGAGCTGCATCGATCAACCCATGCTCCCCATGCGCGACTAACTAGAGGAGCAACAAAAAAAACAGGAACAGGAGAAAGGCAAGGCTGGAAGGTGTGCGGTTCGATAAACGAACCCTGAGGTTTCAGTCACGTCGTGGAAAAAGAGACAAGTCATTTCCAATAATTATTTCACGTGTAATCATTATTTAATCAATATTACACACCGTATAAAACAGGCTCAACATAAACCATCAAAGCACTTCGCGTCGATGTTTGATTTGTTCACCATAGCACCGTCGCACGGGTATCGTCGTGCGACGCATAGGAGGAAGATCGATCGGAGGTGGAAAGCAGGGCAAGTATGTGTTTACCCTGCTCTCCGCTCTTATCGAGCCCGGCTAGCCAGTTCAGCAGCAGTCGGTGCAGAAATCGGTTTTCCACGTCGCACAATCATTCCGGCATTTCGTTGCGCCCTCTTCTGAACTGGTTTTGGCGTTTTAGGGTTGAACGTTAGCGTGTGTGTGTGTGTGCGTGTATATGAGAATGTGTTTTTATGCTTCATTCCCTTTGGGCTGGTCTGGGATACGTCTCCTTGATTGGACAATCTCAAACCGTAACCTATCAAAAGTGGAATACGTCGAGTCCGGCGCACACGAGAGAGAGAGAGTCTCCAAAGACCGTACCGGCCATCGGTGAAGCAACGGGATCCTTCGGGATAGGTACGAAAAAATAGCCTGCTTACGTCTGTCTTGCTAATAATTTCCAGTCTTCAGTCTTAAGCATGAACGCCATCTTTGGAATCTTCTTTCCGAGCAAAGCTTTGAAGCAGCCAAACCGCTGCAGAACGCTCGAATTACCTTATGTTGCCTACGAGTAAGAACGGACGTAATTAACTGATAGGGAAAGATTAAAGAAAATACATCAAAGACAAATCAGACTTAAACCATCCTCGTAACCACACATGGTGCTGCTTCATCGATCTTCACCGGCCGTAAAATTGCACTCACTTCTTCGATGCAACATTTTATGCACTACAAGTTTTTTTTTTCTTCCTCGGCACATGCCTTTAAACCTTCATCATTTCGATTAATTTGCAGATCATTTTTCATCGAAAGCAATTCATTTTTATTAATGATCTCAACTGACATATCCGCATGCTTGGAACGAGTTTCGGAGTGCAATTAAAATAATGTTCACTTTGTTTTACTGATTCGATGACATTACTTAGCACTTTTAAAGTCAAAACTTTTCATACATTTTGTTACTTTCGTCGTCGTGCGTACTTCAAGAAAATTTTATAAAGTTTTTTTTTTCTTTGACACTCTGGAGCAACATTGCTGCATTCTGCGCATTTACAGTCATCGGTCAGATCGGTCTGAGCGGAAAGTTTACAACATACATGCATTGGACGGACGGACGTTTTATTATCACACTCTTCTCATCCCTCTGCTCAGTTTAGCAACGGCGTTTTCCTTCTTCATCATCAGTACAGCTGTACAATTTATGCTCGCCTTCGTTTCGCTAGCCATCAGCAGCTACAGCATATTAGTTTATTTAAGCGTGACAAAATTAATGGTATTTCTCGTTTTAATTTGTGATGTTGATTGAGAGAAAATTAGTTTCAATTTTTTTTTCAAGTTGCCTTTGTAGATGTTCTTTTTTTTTCAATCGGCATCTCCGACGATCGTGCGATCGCGGTGCATGTTTTGCTTATGTTTCAGCTTTGATTGACCTTTTTTTTGTTCGTGTAGGTAACAGTCCGTTCAGCCTGATGATATGTGACGTCTGATGGCACAGTCTGCTGTTGCCGATGTTCGGTTTTGTTTTGCAGAATACAGAAAATACAGGAATGTTGTACTTATTGATGTCAATAACCTCTAAATTGACTATAGTGCCATCTTTATACATGTGTTATCAAAGCATCAAAAGCAGCATTTTCTTACTAAATCAAAGCTTTTCCATAATATATAATATCATCGCCTTGATTTGTGGTACGGGTTCTCCTTCTTCTTGGCTTAACGTCCTCTAAGGTTACGCCGGCCATCGGATGCCTCACTAAACTTGCTGATACCACGTACTTGAATAGTCAGTCCTCACTACGGTAGGACGGTTTGGATGGGATTTGAACCCCGGTCCTTTTTTTTCGTTTATTTTTAGAGGCTTTAAGTCTTAGAGACTACATTCGCCTCTGTACTGTACAAAGAAAAAGGTTTAATCTAATACAAAACTATCGTATATGTAGCTTAAATATTATGGAAAACTATTGCGAGTATGGCATATGATAATGGATTAGTTAAAACTTTTGCTGAAATTTCTCTACATAAATGACTGATGCGTAAAAATCTAATGAGGCGGTTCTGCTGGAGTTTGTCGAGTGATAGGATTGTCGTTAAATCAGTTTCTAGTTGACAGGTGGCTCAGTGTGTCGTGTATCCATGGCAATCGGTGAGGATGTGGCGGACGGTGATGTCAACACCACAGAAGCTACAGAGTGGAGAACTGGATTTTTCTAGGAGGTAGGAGTGTGTAAGGCGGGTATGGCCTATACGAAGGCGGGAAAGGACTCGTTGGATGTGGCTGGATTCGGTATCTTCCCATGAAGAGGTGCTGTGCCGACCATCGTTGGCAAGTTGGTCGGCTTTCTCGTTTCCGTTGATTCCGGAATGACCCGGAATCCAACAGAAAACGATTGTCGGGGATGCAGGTATGGAGTCTAGAAACTGGATGTGGGGGTCTTTGGAGGTGCCGTGTTCCTGGGCAGCCAGAACACTGGCACTGTCTCTGAAAATAACGTTCGGTCGGTCAGTCTGTAGTCCTTCGTCGGCGGCTAGTTGAATCGCTATTGCTTCGGCGGAAAAGATGGAGGTGTGATTAGGAAGTTTGATGGCGCAGTTGTCCGTGGTGGAGTGGATCCCACAGCCGGCTGAGTCCAGATGAACGGGAGCCGTCTGTGTCTGTTAAGTGAGTAAAGGTACTATTGGCGATGTGGCTGCTTTTTCCGATTCCCCGGAGAGAGCTTTTAAGTTCACAGTCTATGGCAGGTGTACGGAGATATCAGGGACGAATTCCCCGGCAGGTGGCTTGGATGATTGGTGGTAGTTGTTGATTGGTGAGTGTCTGTAGTTCTGCGTTTACTCTGGTGATAAATACAGTTACGTCGAGTCCTTTCTCAAGGATTCGAGCTGCAGCTTCCACTGGTCGGTTGGTAATGATATGTTCCATAGGAAAGAGGCCGCTTTCGCAGAGGAGGGAGTTGATCGGACTGGTGACAAATGCACCAGTGGCATAGCGGATGGTTGTATGGCAAATAGGTGCTACTCTCTTCTCGAAGGTTACTCGTTCGCTTGAACCAATCTCGATGCCGTAGAGTTTTTTGGGTAGGAGCCAGACATTGATGATGCGGTTTAGGGTTATACGGGAGGCCCGAGCTTTGCCGGTAAACCTGGTCCTGCCGTATGAAAACCAACGCCGTTGTGGCCTGCAACACCGGGCCGTCCCCACTACGGGTTACATAAATTATATTACAGAGAAAGAAAGGATAGAAATTTATTTAATTTGAATATTTTCGTCTTGACGACCTACTAAGGCCACGCCAGCCTTCGAATACCTTATTAGAGTGATATCGACTGTTATAGATTACTAAGCTGATATCACGCAGTTGAATGATCACTAGTCATCACTAGCTTACCACGCGAAAACGGTCCGATTGAGATTTGAACTCTGGTCTTGCCTTATGAATAACGGTACCGATGTCGCCTTTAGAACGGAGACCCTAATTTTCATACTATGATATAAACATTTTGACCACTTTAATCTCATGTTGTGTGCTACCGGCATTTCCTTTTGAGCCTCGTATCACTGAGAAATATTATATCCTTCAAAGGATCAAATTGTAGTTCTTTGGTGAGCCCTAATAAGATGTAATTAATTCCCTTAATTTTGTATTTGAGATACTTCTGAAGTTGGAAAACTTCTGTCCCTCATTATGATACCGTTGCTGTGTCGAATCGTGTCAAAACATTGAGACTTCTTGTAATTTCATACCTTTCATGGTGGCCGGAGATCGCCGGTTAGCTTTAATTTTGTTACCTACACGACTTTGTACAGACCGTCCTCCACCTATCTGCCATATGGAATGGGCAAATCGGTAGCCAATTACATGGCAACTTATCGGAAGTGCAAACGCATCGTTTACGGTCGGCCAACTGGATCCTCGAGCAGGCAGCAATCTCACAGAAGGTAGCAACATTTGTTTGATCTCTGATGCATTTTCTTACGGCGATGAAAATGGCACCTATTCTTCGGATGGCAGACCTTGTGTGCTGGGGAAAGGTTAGACCCGGAAATTAGCCAATGTGTGGGATCGAATAATCTTCCTTGTGTATAATTACCAAACAAACAGATTGTAAACAGTTTTGTTTTCCAAGTGATTGTTCTTTGAATTGGTTCGTAAAATTTCGAATGAGCTAGCGGTAGATCCGTAAAAATAAGCCATCCTTATTTTACCTACCGTTCTCACACTTGCATACTACACCAACTTTGAGAGAGAGAGAGAGCTTCAAAAAATAATCACACTGATTGCAAACACCAATTCAGAAATTATTGCCATTTCACTAGCAAATAATTCAACAACGTGTTGCCTTTAGCGCGTGTTCCTTAGAAATTTTGTTGGGAAAATCCTCTTTCCCTTTTCTGCTTTGGTGTTTGCTGCTCTTTCTCTAGCAGACAGACACGAAGATTCGACTGAGACGTTGTCTTACGCCTGACAAACAAATGACCTTAATGCACACCGGAGCCCTTTGCCCCATGCGACTCTTCCGGCTAGTTCTCGGCGGTTTTTGATCACTGAGCTTTGATATCTTCGGATTGGCTTTGATATGGCTGGCGGAAAGTCCCTTGATGGACAGCTAGATAATGAAAGGAAGCCATAATTGATTGCGTTGCGGTTGCAATGTGGTCTCGAGTGTGGTGAACACCACCACAAATGCAACGGGTATGTTTTGTGTTTGGCTGCAAACCACCAACGGCACGATCCTTCGACGGTGCTTAATTAGCTAAATCAATTTAATTGATATGATTTTTTTGTAATCTTCGTTGCACTTCAAATAACGTGCAAATGGTGGGAAGAGACGAAAGAAATAATAGAGGACATCTTGTGCACCGATAGCAAAGAGCAGTGTTACAATCACGAAGAAATGATAGTTTAAGGAATGTTTTTAAATGATTTTAGAAACATTGATATTATTTTAAAAAATACTTACAAAAGATCGTTCTGAATATTGCGATTAGATTTCTTTTGAGACAGTCGAACATCACGTAAACAAATTACAATGCTAAAATTTTATTCCGTTGGGGATTACGTATTTAATAAACTATATAATTTAAATTGTTTCAAGCACAAAATGATTATAAAGTGTGTTTCCCATACAAACAAGTTTTCATTACTCTTCAAGTAAATTCCATTCCATAGTGACAGTTTTTCGGAAAAGTTGTTCACCAATATGCATAAAAAATAAACTTCCCTAATCCAACAGAACAGCTCATAAGCTTTTTTTTTAAAGCCTTCTATTCATTTCGCAAAAACCATCCACCCGCCGCGCACCAAATCGCTCAGAAACACTTCTCGAGAAAATCCACCCATGCGCACTTTGGCTGTGCAACCCGACACACCGCCACATACACGGGAGCGTATGTTGAGATAAAAATAAATTACAATAATCCATAAACCCACATTAGAAAATCATCCTTCAACGTCCCATTCATGGATTACGGTAATCACGCCGCGCTAATGACGACGGAGGGCAATGAAAGGGGAAAGACGAGTGCGTACGTTGGTGAGGCACAGAGATGAGAGGGGACCTACCGAACCTCCCACATGCGAATGGGCTACACACAGCTCACATACGAGAAGCTGCCGGCGGCACCTCATTAGGATTTTATGGGTTATTTAAGCAACCCGAAACGGAGCAACTTGAAGATGAAAAATGTGAGCCCGCGCCGGTAAGCAGCAAACAATTGAATCTTTGAGCCGAGGAAACAAAGGACGTCCCAGGGCAAAGCGTTTCTTCGTGGAAGATATGTGATGCTGTGGTCGATTGTACGTGCATATGATGCTGGACCGTGCCTGCCCAGTAGTGCAAAAGATCATCGTGCGGCTGATCTTGTCGGCTTCGATGAGTTTCAAGCTTTTGAATGGCACTATGCAAACTAAGGAAAATGTAAAACGCATCCACACTTACGGGTCATCTTTGATAATTCGCATGCAGATAAGTGCACAGAATCGTAGCGCATGTGTGTTTGAGTTCTAAAGCATGAGATTTACGAGTTTTAGAATTTTGCTGTTTCAACATCACTTAAAGAATTTTATTATTTTATTTTGAGTGTCGAGTTTGATAAATAGCTGTGACTGCTAGCAGAATCCCTAGCACAGCATTAATTGAAAATGAGCTACATCAATATCAATAAGCAGCAAAACAACACACATTCCGTTCGTGCCAAACTACTGAGTAATACAGACATGGTGTACCTTGGCGTGAACGTTCAAGCTCTGTAACACCTTGAGCGACGGAGCGAATGGGACCCCGAACCACGGCTGGTCGCAAGATAAATCACAAATATTTCTCAATCATCGTAATTAATAACACTTTAGGCTAAATTCCGTCGTAAAATCCACGTCAGAACTGGAACCGTAAGAACGGAACGGCATTTCGGGACAAGCCAAGTTGAAGACGGTAAGATATTATCGTGAAAATGAAAAGAAAAAAAAAACGGCTGCCTTTGCTCCCGCACCCACTCGGGCATGATCCGTGGTGCGAAGAAGATCAAGTGCTGGGGTCAACTGGGAAGATGTTCCTAGAGCGAAATGATGGGTAAAAGTACGTCGGACACTCATTCCCGAAAGTCATCCTCTACGATGTGCGTCTTTGCCCGTCGCGCTTCGCACGCTACCATGAAGGATTCGAACATGGACGATTTATTTTACGTTCGCCAGTACCAACATCATCAACATCATCATCGTCGCCGTAAAAAGTTATTCGGACCCGTGTTCGATCGCGTCGACGGAACGCGCGGAAAGAACCCAAGAACCGCCGGTCGGAACGGTGCTTGCGACGACATCAGTTCAGTTCCTTCGCTCGATTCTTCTCGGCCAGCCCTGGCCGCTGCTGCTGCTGCTGCTGCTGCTGCTGTTGGATGGTTATGAAAGTGAGCACCGTGATGCTTCACCTTCTTCACCTTTTTGTGGGGCTTCCTGCGCTGAATGCTGGGCCGTTCAAGCATGGTGTTGTGATGATTTTTTTTCTCTCGCTCCAGTACTACCTACCATGGCAAAGATTCTTGGCCGGTCAGCGTTGGGTGAACTTCTTCCCCGCCTTATGCTGATCATTCCATCGAACAACGAAGATGACAGTGACGATGAAGATTTTCGATTTTTTGTCCGTTTAGCTAACCCTTTTGGGGCGGCAATTGTTCGGAGATTAGGTGTGTGAGGGGACGGTGGTAAAACCGAACATGAATTATGCGTTTGCTGACGAGGCTGCGGTGCATGATCGCAAAGAATCAGGGTGTACTGGAGGAAATGTAAAAAAATGTTTACTTATGCGCAAAACGACCATAACTAGCGTGGGGCGGATGGAAAATGGTAATGGGGATAGAGCGAATGGGGGAGCGAACTCGAGGTGTCGGGAATGGTGTGAAGATAAACGAAGATCTGAACCATAAGATAGATCACTCAGTTCGATCGTTTGTAGAACGATGCTTTGCTCCTTCACTTTTTTTTTCTGTTAATGTTCGCCAGTCTAGTCGCCACACTTTGAATGTCGATCGTCGGAAAAGGGTTTGTTCGTACTGTAGACGTCGAGCAGTCTAGAGTTGACCGGGCGTTTGGAGACTTTGGTGTGGAAGCAGGAGGTCAGAAAGGAAAGCGGTGAGTTTGGGGCGCAAAACGCTTTACAAAGAGCCGACCGAAAGATTTCATTTCATTTTCAAGCCGACTGCTAAACTAATCACGGAACCGCAATCACATCTTCGCACCTTGAAGATCTTCATCTCGGCCTGGCAGTAAACGATTTATGAGATGTGAAATTGGTACACGAGGAATTGGAAAATCGTCGGAACATTGTGGTTTGTTTTCATTTGGTCGGTTTCGTGCGTGGAGTTGTACGTTTAATGCTATCCTTTTCCTTTTTTTAAATCATGATAGTTAAACGTAACTAGCTAACAACACACATTTCAATTGGTTACGTATTGTAGAACTGAGTGTGTGTCAAAGATGGAGATCAGTGTAATGGGTTAAGTTAATATGTTTTGTATTATCCACATCAACTTTTAGTTGGCAAATAGTAGTTGTTGTTGTCTTTGATCACACTAAATCTTCTTCTTCTTGGCGTAACGACCTCTAAAGGTCATGCAGACCATCGAAATGGCTTTCTAAACTGACGATACCACGTAGTTGAATAATCAGTCCTCACTACGGGTTAACGGTCCGGATGGGATTTGACCCCCGGTCCTGCCGTTTCAAGACCGGCGCCGCAGTCGCCTGCACCACCGGGCCGCCGCCAAATATGATAGCACACTGCTAAATATGATAGCATAATGAAAATGTTACACCACAGCTTGCATGACACTGGGAAAATATTAAAATGCGTCGATATTTCAATGACATCCAATTAGTTTAGCTGATGCCTTAGCAACATTAACTATTTTATCAAGAGTAAGGAGAAGTTGACTTTATTTTATGTGTATTCAATTATTTCTTTCGTGTTTTTAGTTATTTCGCGGCGAGACCGGTGGCCATTTATATCGTCATGCATCGTCTTGCAAAAAATCAAATCCTCTCCCATTCGGCACAATATTAAGACAACAGAATAACATTGGAGCATTCTGATTTAAAACCTTTTCACACTAGGGAATAAAATGTTGCAGAATCACCCCCAAACCACCAACAGTCCCTGTCCACTGACAGAGAACACTCCATCCTCCACGGGCAAATACTCTCACAGCATCGAGAACTCACACGCCCTAATGCACACTTGAGAGCAGCTACAATCACGGCTCGCATGTAATGGGCCTGACGTCACGCAACGGTGACATCGGTGTGTGTGTGTAATACGACACCGGCGTAAACATTCTCCTCCCGCATAAAGATGGTCCCTGTTGCCGCTCCTACCGTTTGTAGCCCGAAAGTGCGAAGGTTCAGATGAGTTGCAATTGAGCCTACCGTCATGTCACCACCGGCCATCCCATCCTTGTCCTGTGCACTTTACTTTGCACTGGGGAATGAGCGCTCGGGATTGTCCGACCACCAATTGGTTTCCCAGTATCACATTGCACGCAAGATTCGCAGTGGGTATGAACAACAAAAAAATTCAGTATGACACAGTCCACCAGAATGGGCAGGGAAAAGTAATATCGAAACAATGTTTACAAATCACTTCGGGTCATTTTGACAAATTATATTTTCGATACGAACAATATTACGCACAGTGCTGCTGGCCGCTCCAGGCATCCCGACGAATCTTTCGATGACGGATGGTTATGTTGTGTTGTGGGGTGGTTCGTGACGGTGACGGTCGTGGCAACGGTGGATCTTTCACCCGCTGCCGAGCGGTACCAAGCGGTACCCCGCACGGCTTGAGAAGGCTTGTTGTTAACATGGTGTATTAATTTAATTGACAAGCACTGCTTGCCTGCTGATGCTGCTGATGGTGTGATGGTTGGTGGTGTTGTAGTATCGTTATGCAGTGAGTGCGTTGTTGTCGCTATCGCTCCCAGGCAGGATTGCATGAAGTAACCCTCGCGCTAGCGACAGTAACATAAAAAAAAACACAATATTGTACACAATATTGCTGGTCGTCATGTTTACAAGGGCTGGTGGGTTAAGTTGTGTGTAAAAGTTTTTTGCCTTTTGCGTGGATAATTTTTTCGTCACCAGAAGCAGAATGACATAACATCAGCACATCAAGTTCAAGCCACCCAAGCTTTAACAGCTAAGAGTGTTAGGATGGTCGCGTTTTTTTTTATCCCTGTACATACATGCTTTTTTAGCTAAACTTGACTTTCTAAAACATGGAAGGCAAATAAGGTTTACTTGAGCCCTCCCTCATTCCAGTTTAGCTTAAGTAGCAAACGTAGCAATCATAACTGAGCAACAATTAATATAAAACATACCAACACAATAATGGAGAATAAATATATAACCCATAAACACGCAAAGTGATAAGTGCCCAACAGAATCGCACCATATTCTATTCTGGGCACAGTCAAAATGTCACCGGATACATTTCATACCGAGTGAAGGTCGTAAAAAGTCGTCTCGGATCCTGTTGACGCGTTTGAGGTTGCTGTAGCTGTGCTTCTCTATCAGACGTGAACGACATCATCAACACTGCACATAGTACGTGCTAATTGAGGTGTACGGTTTCTTATTTATATTACACTCACTGCTAGACATCGTTCGACAGACAGGCGTACGTACTGGAGCAGTTCTGAAATCGTGCACCTTGCAGAATATTGTGGTGACCGAAGTGAGCGTATATGAGTCCAGTTAGACCAGAGTAGGGATTTAGGACACGTATGCTTTTCTAGCAAAATAACAAATTTGAAAGGTTCTCCTAATTGACATGCAAACAACCACAGAACACGGGTTAAATATTAATGGAAATTTTTTAATAAAAATAAATTGTCCTATGTCCTATAAATAATTCACATGAAAAAGGGCATTGCCAAACATATGGAAAATTCCGCAACATACGTGAATCCATTCAAATACCCGTCATCAAACCATGGGCGAAGATGATCATCTGTAGGCCGAAAATGTCCAGGAGTAAAACGCTGAGTCACTCAAGCACCAATCTTTCCGATCTGTAACTCATGATAATGGTTGTTTTTTGATGTTTTACTTGCCCTCGATGCTAACACATCGGAATAAATGTTGGAAACACTGCAAATTTCTTTGGAATAGAAACTAAATTTTTATTATTTTGTTCTCTAGTAAGCTTCGCTTAATCAGATTTTTTATCAAAAATACAATACCGCTACTACTAAACGACAATGACATGATAAGAAAAAGTAAATCAAAACGAACAACATCTTCTGGACCTCATCAGCCACACAATTTTGCCCAAACCGATGACTATTCGCTCGGCCATATTGATGGATCTTCCCGATCGTTCCTTCTGCCGGCAAACGGCACGGTCTAGAGCTGCATGCAAACCATCAAACAAATCAAGGGAACCGGGGATGAAAAAAACATCCTAAGAAAACGGCCACAGCATCGCACCATCAATACCAGCTAGCAGCACCATGGTGATTAATGACGGTTCGGGCATCGTAACTTGTAATAAATGATGGAACTTATTAGCTTTCAAAGGTGTACGATTTAGATGATTTTGACTTGACGAACGTTCCGCTGTCTGCCGGTTTCGGATCTGTTTGATGATCCGGACGTCGGAATGTTGGCCCACCGATGCCCACCAATCCCGGTAGTGTGTGAAGCTTTATGTCAGCAAAGATCATGCTGGGCGATAATGTTGTTGTGTGGGTTAGTGTGTGTGTGTGTGTTCGTTTGCGTCGCGTATCGGAGGACATTTTACTCAACACCGCCGGGACTCGATAGACGATGACCATCGAAACCGAGCCGCGTAGTAACTTATGTACAACAATTAATTTAAAGATACACCGGGAGGATCTCTGTCAAGGTGTCCTGCTCGGGGATTTAATGTTCCAATTCATCCTGAAGGAAAAGAAATCCCTTTGGGGAGTTTAAGGTTTAGTGAATACTTTTGCTATCCAAAAAAAGCATAAATTGTTTACTCATATCCGTTTCAGTCAAACGTACTTCATCAATCATTATTACAGTATGATCCGTTTGGGAATATTTGCTTTGATCCTTAAAGTAAATGATTTTAATGGTACACAATCAAACAAACATTGTAGCACCTTTAATCAAATACTGTAATACGATTTATAAAAAAAAAGTCTATCTCTAGGGACCTTATTTTGTGTGAACCTTTCGTAAAGCAATCGTTCAAGTCGACAATCCTTGAGGAATAAATGTCCAAAAGATATACCTTACATGGTTGAGGCTTAATAGCTAATCTGGGCTACGAATTGAGCAATTGGAGTTATGAAAAAGAGACCTGTTGATGTCGTGCGATTGAAGTAGGAATAATGCTGTTACAGTTCTGAGCGATCGTTGCTGGCGTGTGATGGAATTTATCAAACACAATCACAGGTTGGCAGTTCAAAACCTGTTGATCGATAAACCAGCACCGTAAGTGGGTATGAATAGCAGCGATTTGTCCTGTTTGTGACATGTTGAAATCAGATTTGTAGACATCTTCTGATGCTATCTTTTGCTATATAGTAATCCGTGGTCCGCGGTACAGACTAGCAAATACGATCGATTGCCTGCGGTGCACGATCGCGTGGCACATGATTGGAATTTCTACAACCAATCCAAACAGTCTGCAAAACGTGAGCCTAGGCGTCCACACGCATTCCAGGGATAACATCAGCTGTACCACACGTCAACGCCGGGACTGGTCGCCGGGATGCTGCAGTTTCTGGGTCGCTGAAATCGATTCCAAAGCGCGCGAACCCGTGATCACAGGCCGGTGCGGTACATTGCGCGACCGTATCAGACTATCGACGTGATCACGATGAATAGGCATAATGTCATATCAAAGCTGGTAATAATATGGCGGCAAATAAGCCCGCTCGCGCACGGCACACTAGGAAACGAACCGTCGTCTAGCCGGTGAAGGAAGGGGCAGGCCGTTAAACCGTGCAACCGAAACGAAAGACTTAAACGAGCGAAGTGCTGGAAGCGCAGTACGCAGTGGAAGTGGATCGTTGGATTGACGAAGGAAAATTGTTGCGCCAGTAGAGTGGAAAAGAATTGTAAAGGGGAAATAATCTTCCTCTCCAGTTTGTGGCTGTCTTGGGTGGGTGGTGGCATTTAGTGAAGCAGTTAACGTCCAGGTCCGTTGGAACGTTTAAGAGAAAGGGAACACCGAGGGCAGTGTAGGGAAATTAAAAGAAAACGGGTGATCGTAAACCGCGCGGGCATTTATGTAATTATTGTGATTAAGTTGTCAATAATGTGAGCATGATATTTATTTTGAGAGAAAAACTGCACGCCTGCAGGGAAGTAGGGAACGTATTCTGAAAGATTGCAGTAGCGGTGTACGTGTAGGTGTTTTACGAACTGGTTGTTGATGCAGTTACAAAGCTGTAGTTTAAAATATATAAATTCGGCAAAGCATGAATAGTTGTAGCTATTTTTTGAAGCGAACTGATGGGTCTTAGATTAAATTAGAAAATATCATAAAGCATAGAAACATTCGAACATGTTCTATTATTTAGTGATAAAAACAAAACAACATTCCAAATGTAGAGTGAATAATATGAAAGTAATACGACCAGGACGTTTTTTTTTTTAGAAATAAAAAATCAAAACAAATTTCAATTCAAAGGTAAACATGCTCGTTAGACACAAATGGATGGGCAAATAAATTGATCTAGGCCGCTATCCTACGCACGTCCAATTTTACCTCATCAAACGTTCCGGACAAGTGTCATTTCCCTTAACCTCATCGGAGTATCGAAAACATGGTTGTTATTGTTTCTTTTTGCCCCACTAGCACGCCTCTGGCGGACTTTTATCGCCCGCTTTATTTCCGCTGCTCTCCACGATACGATCATTAAACGTAGATTAGCATCAAATGGTCCCACGCTGCTGAAAGAGATTTACGTCGCATCCGACAACAACTGCGGTCGCACAGCACGAAAGTGAGAGAGAGAGAGAGAGAGAGAGAGAGAGAGAGAGAGAGAGAGAGAGAGAGAGAGAGAAAAACCGGCAATGTGATTTATGGCGTCGGCAGAAACGGAGCCATGCCGGCGTTTCGGAGTGTTTGGCACCGTCGGCAACCAAACTTAGTAACGGCGATCATTAAAATTCGATATCTTCATCGGTGACCGATTGCTGAGCTGCAAATCGATTAATCTAAGCATTAGTAAGATCGTTTTATTTGGCGGGTGAGCAGGAATAAATTAAGCAATCAGTATCAGAAGAAAAAAATCACACCACTCCTTTGCCTTGGGTAAGCTTTAGGAGCAACGGAACGCATAAAACATGTGGAGTGTCGTACGCGCGTTAACTACCCGTTGGCAGGGTAACACCAAATGAGATCGGTGGTTGGACGAGGCGTTTAAAAATAAAGCTCTCACATAATCCGCCGAGTGCGTGTGACCACGCACTGTTAACGATTGAATGCAAAGAAACAACATCTCGATAGTTGACTTCGCGTCTGCATAATCGCTGAGAACATGCAGGGGTTTTGTGTGTGTTTTATATCGTTTGGTGCAGAAATTGTTTTCTTTAATTAACTGCTGGTACAATTGGTACAATTAACTTGTGCACAGGTTACCTATATGAACATAAAAAAAGTTTTTATGTTAAAAGTAAGCTTCTCTTATTTGTCATGAAAACCGCATCAGTTGTAGAAATCATTAGACTGATATTAGAAATCTAGAGAAATAATCGTTTTCTTTAACACGACCACTTCGAGAGGTATTCTCATGCTGTTACCCCTAATATTATGTAATTCGTAGTTGGAAAATCAGTGCTATCAACGAAGGACCATTGGAGATGGAATTTGATGCAGATGCTTGCCTTTTTAAATATCTTCGAGCCTCCAGACCGCTGCAAACTTAAATTCGTTTCCTCTAGATTAATATATGGACCCACCACAGCCAAACACGAAGGAAACGAAAGCGATGTCATGTCACAGAAAACAAAACTAATAAACGTTTTTAAGAAATCCCCTTCTCCTCGACAGTGTCAAAACAGTGCTCCCTAAGCGGCCGTTTTTGCTTGTTGAACAGCCAGAAAGTTGGAACAATATGGGTGCCAGTTGATGCGAAAAACTCCCTCAAAATGATGGCCGTATGAGAGGGCGCATTATCGTGGTGCTAAAACCAGCTGTTTTTTTTCCACAAATCTTGCCGCTTTCGCCGGATAGTGGTCCGCAACCGCCGCATCACGCTTAGATAGTACTCTTTATTCACCGTTTGGTCCTTCGGAAGAAATTCGTTGTGAACCACCTTACAGTAATCAAAGAATACCGCCAGCATCAACTTGATTTTCGACCGGCTTTGGCGCGACTTCTTGGCCCTCGGCTCGTTCGGGGAACACATTTTTCTTCGACATAGATTCTTCCCCGAAGGCTTTTTGTAACATCCGCTGACAAAATTTGATACAAGCGCGCTGCTCCACAAACTTGGACATGGTCAATAAGGACAAAAGCATTTGACGCAGCTCCGGAAACAAATTGTGACTCCTAGCCGGGTTGATGTTGTGACTTGAAACGTGGCAGAACTGTCAAAAACATACATATTGACAAACGAAAAATAAAAACAAAGGGCTTCTTTTGGCGCGCGAATTTTGACATCCAATGTCAACTTACTTTTCGGACATAGTAGTATACACTCACAACCTCATCACCTAAGATAACCTTATTCAGAATATGTGTGCTCAATGCATTCGAATTCGAGAATTCTATGTTATTTTTTTTTTCTTGAATCTGATAGTCGATGTCGTAGCTGAAGCAATCGAGCATTTTTAAGCACACTGCTTTCCCTCTTCAACAGCTTTAAAACAAGGAAGTGCACCCTCGCCAGCTTCCTTCTTGAAAACCCATTGTGCATTTTTCTCCTGTGCTTCGGAATGCCACCGCATGAAGCATCGCTTGAGCCGTGTATCATCAGTTACCGAAATACGGGGCAGCATAGTGCTCAGTTGCAACCACTTGCGGCCTATGTTTCGGCCCGTAGCGAATTAACCGAAAATCGCTCCGGTACGTGTAGGAGCGGTGTTGAATTTAGATATCCAAATTAGTTCAGTTTGCATTTGGGCATAACTTAAGCGGATTTGGCCTATTTTTTCATGGTGCATGTGTAGAGGGGTTTTTTTTCTCTCTTTCGCTGGCTGAAAACGAATCGCCTCCCAGGTATCGCATCGTGCCCCCGGATATGTAGAGATTTTTTTTTTCGAGGGAATTATTCCACCTCGTTCTGTTCGGATTACGCGTATCCTGTAGGCATGCGTGCGTGAGGACGCACATGCACTGTGCAGTGGGTATTCGAAAACTCATGCCCAGTCATGTATGTGCGATCTGGCATCAACCATTCCGGCCTATGCCTATGCCTAGTGTTGCTGCTGCTGCTGATGATGATGAATGAGATTTCCTAAGATGAAGATACATCTGAGTGTGTGGGACGGCCATCGTCTCGGGACTAGACCGAGCAAGGATGTGTGTAGAAGGGATTTATGCACCTCGGTGTATCCTTTGCACATGTTTCCCACTGGCCCGATCCTGAGTGCGCGACGTAAAGTCTGCTTTGGAGTGTTTTCTTTTTGTTTTGCTGCTGTTCGTCGTCCTCTTCACTTTTCGATCCAACCGTTTGTTCAATGCCGCCGCCATTCAGTCTCGATCATGAGGAACGTACAGAAAAGTCTAAACAATCCTTCTTTTGTTCTAGGATTCGACCGATTTTGTTTTTTTCAGTTTTCTTAGGAAATCTCGGTAATGGTACGGGAGCAGCAATAATCGATTTTGGCGTTGGATGCGGAATACACTTAATTTTAAAGGATTTTTTTATCATAAGGATGAAGGGTGAAAAACTAATTGAATTAAAAAAAGTAAAGCAACAACGCTATTTGGCAAAACAGAGTTTATCTACGATTTTTTGCAGAAAAAGAATGTTAGCTAAAAGCTGTTTACGCCTTGATTATGCTTTCCCAGTACTTATGATGCTGTCAAGCCGGTGGTGCAGTGGCAACTGTTTATGCCTTCTTCAACATACTAAAACTGACACTAAAAAATCATTTTAAAAGTTTCAATTCGTGTAATGCCGATTTCCTGGCTTAACTATTCAACATAAGATTGGTTTCATGCTTGTAACAACAACGCATCGCACGATTTATTACAGCATGTGGTGTAGTTAAATTCAGCTAATCAACTTTGAATGAATGAGTCTCTTTTATGACGATATGCAATTGTGAGTGAATTGTACGCTGTTAATCCGTGAAATTAAATAAATAAATAATTTTAGCTTTTTATTTTACTACTGACCACACCGATGCTCATTCGTATTAGCTGCTGCTTTCTATAAATTTGTGATTGAACTAAGAGAAAGGAAAGTGATGGCAACATTGATTCTTTAAGCAAAAGTTACCTCCACTCTTTACGTAAACTAAATGGCAATAAGAAAGGAATACACAGTACTTCTCCATGTGCGATAGCGGTGTGATAGTGGTACGAAGATTGTTCAATTTCAATTTCTATGCGGTAGGCTGCAATATCATAAAAAAGCGTGATAAATGACAATTACTGCTGGTATATTACAGTGAATAACCATAGACGATTGTGCAGTAAGTATAGAAATAGGACAGTACCTTATAGTAACGGAAAATATAATCCTAAACAAGACTTATGCGCTATTCATGATGAAAACATCAATACTTCAAACATTTATTGTAATTATTTACCCGTAACCATAAGAAGTTGTTCTACTATTACCGATTGCTACAATTACAATTATTCTAATTATGAATTTGATCTACGCTTCTCGTTAAAAGCACCTTACTGCGTCAATCAGTGTGTCTTAATTGCTCATAATTCCCTTCATCGTCATAAACACTGTCAATAAAAGATTAAACTTTCGGTGAGTATTTTGCTTTGACCGAATTAAATCAGCAATTTGGCATTTTCGCGTCCTGCTGCTACCATTTCCATTAGCTGCAAGTTTAAAAGAAATTTTCCCTCACACAAACGTGAATACAGGTAAGCCGCAAAGTGCTGCTAACGATTGAGTGACTTAGAAACCTTAAGCCCTTTTTTGTGGTTGTGTAGAAACGCGGCGGTTTGGCGGTTGTGTGGAACAAGCGAGGCATAAACTGTTTATGCTCGGTTACCGTTGCGACCGATATGATGATGATGATGATGGTACTACCCCGCATAAAGGATCATTTTCTACGCCAACGCAGTCGAGGGCGCCCCATACACATGACGGTACACGGCATCTCTTTCTTCAAGCGTCACTCCTGTCGGAGTACTCCGGGAAGTGGTAAATCCGTGGTTTCTCGTTTATTCTGACAGGCCAATTATTTCGCTTCGTATTCTAATAAACTAATTAACCTGATTGGATTCACGGTTGTGCACGTGCTGGTCGCGACGATCGAAGGTATTTGCGCGGGCTGGCAAATTCGGAAGATGGCATTAACTTTTCCGTTTTTCAATGGCTCCAACCAAACAGAGTGGCTCGCTACTGTGCGCCAGATAGTAGCTGTTGTACGCGGTTAGTGGGAAACATGCGATCCCAAATTTTTGCCGGTCTTTATGTAAAAAGTAAACGCTACTTTGCAACACATCGGTGACTAATAGGTGAATGCTCTATGTGATTGTGTATGTGTGTATAGAGCTTCAAAGGCAATGATCATGACATTCGTCATGGCATTAAGATCTCTTTTGAAAAGGAACAATCATGAAATGGTTGTATGGATTCACCAGCACGTAACAACGATTACAAATAATTCCTCTCTTTTAGAAAAATGAAATGGTGTTCTTTGGCAGAAGTCTTTCGCAGAGAAAACCCAAAGTTTTTTCTATACAACTACACACAAAACAGTATATGTAGATTGCCAAAAGCGTACATAAACTACATGGACAATTATACAATCTTTTTACACTAGTTTGAGTCAAATTCTGAAACGATTGTTAGCTCAAGTGTTTTTGGCCAGTAAGTCATCCAAAATCGTATTATTCAAATGCTTACTTGCTTACTTATCAGGCCGCAGCAGAATCCGGAATCGCTCACGGCCCTACGCCATCGTCCGCCAATCCGTTGTCCCGGCCTTGATGTTGGATGATTCCACGCCATCCTCCCACCTCAATCTGGGCCTACCACGCCTCCTCTGTCCGTGCGGACGGCCTTAAAGGACTTTCTGAGCTGGGTCGTCCGGTGCCATGCATATAACATGGCAAGTCCATCGAAGCCTGGCGAGCCTAATTCACTGCACGACTGTGAGTTCGTCATACAGTTCGTACAGCTCGTCGATGTAGCGGCTCCTTCATTTTCCTTCCAACGATCCTTCTGAGCATCTTCCTCTCGAACGCGGCTAAGAGGGCTTCGTCTCCGTCTTGGACAGGGTCCATGTCTCAGAGGCGTATGTGAGTACTGAGACTATAAAGGTACGGCACAGTCCCAGCTTCGATCGCCGTGACAGATTTTTTGAGGTGAGATGTTTCCTCAGGCTGTAGAATAACCGGCTGGCCGCTAGCATCCTAGCGCGTAACTAAGTCTCTGTGCTGTTTTCGGTTTAGATTTTTGACCCGAGATAGGTACAGTTTTGGACTTCAAATTTGCGACTTCAAAATTGCGGTCACCTATCCGTACATCACCCCCACGTAGTTCCGGATTTCTTTGTAGGGTCGCTGATGCTACAAATGGTACAAGGCCCATGTCCAGTGTGGCTAGGGCATCATCCAGTTGCTACAGGCTTTATTTAGATTGCGTACGTTCCATGAGCCCATTTTCAGAGTAGTCCGGGGGCATAGCGATGTGTCGTTTTCGTAAAGTCCGTTTCGAATAATTATGCTTTGGCTTTCCGTAGTCATCTCGCGATGGAACGGAAGTATGACTGGTCCCGCGCCTTCGTGGCAGTTTTGTTTACTATCGAGCTCCCCCCCCCCCCTCCCCCGTTTTTCAGACACCCCAGTTACCCGTGATGCCTATGCCCTATCCTATGCCTATCCCATCGTCCCCCGGGTTTGATTTTACCCGAGCTCAGATATTCGAGAGACAAGTTTACCAGCCAGTACGTCGTGGACGTATTGAGTAAGAGTCAAGAATGGAAAGCCTGTGTAGGCCTTCTTCTAGAGGCTTCGGATCCATTCTCGTGTCTGCAAGCAGACGGCAGACCGACATTATTCCTGACAGACAGACGACAGACCTTTAACATTATTCAAATGCTAAGGAATATAGAAGAATAATAGAACTTTTTGCTTAGTCTTAAGTATAAGGACTCGCATTTTTTGTGCTGATATTTAAATGTTAAAGAACTGTTGTTATTAAAACTGAAAAGTTCCCTAAAACACCCAAACAACCCTTTTACGAGAAAACAGTCTAAGAGCTTTCATCTGATTGATTTATGGCTGAATATATTGGTGAACAAATGATTGTAAATCACATTTTACAGCTTGATTTTAGTGTTTCATAAAACCATACGTCAAATGAATATTTATGCTTAGGAATCAATACAAATCTTAAATCTGCCATTCCCTTTGCATCTGGAAGCTATTATTAATTGCAAATTATTTTAAATTTTATTGCTTACAGACAGACAGACTCGTGAAACTGGTTCGCACGGAATGCCATTTCATTCCACCGATCGTACAGAAATCACTGAGTTTTTCACCCTTTGGACATATTTTTCTTGCAACCGTTGACGGGTGAAAACAATCTACCAAATCGAATATGCTTAGGCTTAGTTAGTCGAGAAAAAAAAAATAATAAACGGACGGACAAGCGTAAAACCATAACAAATCCCGTGTGGAAGCAAGCGGGCGAACGCTAGCAAATGATTCTGATTTTTACGACATGTAAATGACTTCTGGCTGCACCCGACGATCGGGACAGGATAGCGATCTCCCCTAGCCGGGTCAGTACCGGCTTCGCATTACCGTTACTGGACACAAGAGGTAAACTACCGTTTGTCGTATTTTATCGATTTTATCGATGGAGTGCGATCATCAAAACATCCTAATATCTCAATCAATAAGCCCTCTCGACGGTGGTTTTGGACGGCAGCTTGTGAGACGTTTTGATTCGCCTGGAAGACCAAAGAAAGAAAGAAAGAAAAAACAGCACCCTCGATGCCTCGAAATGGCTCATGTTTATAAATTTGTTCATCGCACGACTATCGGCAGAATGTTCGCAAACAAATTAAAACCGCATGATACACAGTGGCCACTCCGTGGCTTGGATGACGATAGTTTCGTGATGGCGCTTGGTCTAAGGCAAGGTCGTTTTCGGGACATTATTGTACAAATCTCTTTCCCTATCTTCTTTTCTCCAGCCGATGTAGAGAAGCCCTCCAAAAAAATAAAAAAATAAAACCAGCCAGTCTCACACCGCGAAAAAAGCATCCACTTCCCAGCCGAACGCGCAAGCTTTCACCCGACGAATTAATAACCTGTCAAGCCAAAACTAGCTGTCTTAATAAGCGGCTCTAGGTTGTTCGATTAATTATTCATAGCCTTTTTCGGTGTGCTTTTTTTGTCCACTGCTGCCCTATCTCCTACGGTGGAGAGTATGTTTTTACCCCTCCTTAGGATTAATTTTGATCACATTGAACGGTAAGCTTTTGATCGGTTCTTGAGCTCCAGAAGGCTCCCTGGGCTGGGTAGCTTAATATAATTTCTAAATTTTTCACCTCCAGCCTGATGTGTGTTTTAGTGGGTTTTAAGCTAAAACCGCACGATCCTCGCCATTCGTACTGCGAGCGGGACCGATTTTTGTGTATCATACAAACTAACGATTAGAGGTAAGGAAAAATTCGATCAAAAATACCGTTCGAATCGCAAATCGTAATTTCGGCTTGCAAACTCATATAAACAGGCTAAAGGGGTGGGCTCGTTTTTTTTTTTTTCAAGCATCCCACCTATCGGTCATAAGTAAGGGCACAAAAAACAGCTTTTTGTTAGCCAACAGCTGTGCAATAAAAAGAGAGTTGTTTTTGTCGCTAAATGCTAAATGATGTGGGACAAATTTCTGAAATATTTATCATAAGCTTATATGTTTCGCCAAAACAAAAGGACAGAAAGTGGGGGAAAAATGTAAGAACGTGTTGTGATTGTTTGTAGACGGTTGGCAAAAAACACACACACACACAAAACGCATTCCCGAGATCGCTTTATGATGCACCATTAAAATATTCCGTTAATCCAATGCTATTAAAAAGCGATCCATTGTATCAATAGTCGATCGAGCAAAAACCAATTTTCTTTTTGCTGTAGGCTAGCTGCGCTTTTGCATAGTGTTGTGAGGTTTTAAATTTTTTTGTTTGTTTGCGGTTGAGTGAATGTTAAACACAGCCTGGGATCAGGTGTTTTGATCGGTTTTATTTTGTTGTGCGTTTGGGGTGGACAATTAAAACATATCTCGTGTTTTGCATGTTTTTCACTATTTTGACACACAGATTTACAATTCATAACAAAGGACGGACAGACACTCTTTTTTTTTGTTGTTGCTGTTTTCGTTGCATTTAACTGTTGGTTTTAAATGCTGCAAAAATTGATTTTACTATTTCTTTGTAATTATCACATGCAATTAAAAAAAAAAAGCACAAATGTGGGCAAGAGTCGCATCTGCAATTTCAACGCTCGCACTGTCGGATGACATATGGCTGGGAACGGAATGGCAATGTGGAATGGCAGAACCGTGCAAAGCCTGACGGGAACAAAATGGGTCGCCTGGATGGCGGTACGTATCAAAGCGAATCACTACCCAGTGACGAACAGTAGTTATAGACTGGCATGCGGAAAGGGCAGCAATGGACAGCAGCACCCCGTGGTCCGTAATTGATGATCACGTTAATTAGATGCAATTTATAATCACCTGCGTACCTTTTGCCGGTCGCCTTGTAATGATACGATGGTCGGCCACTTTTTCGAGTGAAAGGGTCATCAAAAGTGTGCAATGGACTCGCGCGGTGGCGACTAGGAAGAGAGCAAAATTAAGTTATTTATAATTTAGTGAAGAAATAATATATTCCTTTCAAAGTTTCTTAGCCACCTTTGCTGGTGACGAGCCGCGAAGAACTGGTGATCAGCAAGGTAGGAAAGAGGTGAGAAAAATAGCGTAGCTGAGTTGATGGAAGTGCTGTAATGATTAAGTGATGAAGATTAATTTTCATTTGGCACTGTTGACGTTGTTTGATGTATTCGGTACCGTTTGTCTGGTGGGTTAGAAATGATTCGCACTGTAGCAACTGTGGCCAGAAATCAAATATATTCTAGTGCTATGGTAGCTTCCTTCGCTTTAAAGTTGGAGCGAACAATGAATTTCGATGTTAACACTAGAACCGCCATATGGGACAATTTTGTCCCATTCGTTATGTATACATATTAAGACATGTTTATTATAACCTAAGGTTTTCTTGTGTGTAACTTTATTAGCAAGTTAATCAATATTTTAAACAAAATGATTTGAGATCACATCAACCGCATACCATGGATATCAAGGCCAGTTTTTTTACATTTATGTAAAATTATAGGGCTTTTAGTGATAAACGCTTATAATTATTCCTTGCAGGGTTGAACAACAGTAGGCTTATAGCAATAACATTATAATAATAAAACAAATCTTTTGTTCTAAGATGTTTGGGTCTACGCAGGCGTCTGTGACTCCCATTAGAAACATTACTAAAATTAAATGGCCAAAAGAAGAGGAGAATGCTTTTTTTCGAAATCTAAAGGAACACCAAGATTAATTATTTCAAGCACCTTTAGCACATCTTTAGGTTTCTTGGTATCAGGACAAAATATTACATTACTTCTGTAGCATATCTGCTAAACATCTCACTAGAGTATACATTATTTCGGATACAACAAGCCTTACGTAGCATTATACGGTGAGCAGAAATTCACCAATTTAACAAATAACCTGCATTAGCCAAGAGCGTGAGAAATGTACATTCAGCTATTTTGACCACGCGCACGCCTTAACATGAACATTCAAACACTTACCAGCGCACCCGGCTAGCGAGCGACGCAATGCAATATGATATCAGTTCAAAACAACCAGCGAGTCTAGACAGTGGTCAGCAACACAAAACAACAAAACACAAACAAGTAACTTCATGCATAGCAAGCATATAGATCCAACGACGAATGATATCCGACACATTTATTGCAAGTGCAGCAATCAATCGCACCGCGACACATTTTATGCTTACGTTAATATTTTTGTACGAAATGCAATAGCAATAAGAACAACCACTAAGAAATAATATTGGTTACAAAAACGACCAAAAACTATTGTAAGATTGGGTATAAATAAAGCGGTCTTGGAAGCCTTCGAGTATCACACAGACAGGCAGAGAGAAGGTACAACAAGCTAAACCTTGCGTTCAATTCTTTCTAGAGGTTTGAGTGTCCCCCTACCCAAGGTAAGGCCTCAAACCTCCAACATGCCAGTAAGGGATATTCCTTCTGAACATCCAAAGTCGCCTGGCCGACTTGCTCCGCCGATGAGCATCGAGAGTCCCCCTACCAAAGGTAAGGCCTCGATGTCTCCAACTTTCCTGTAAGGAAGATTCTCATCTAGAATCTTCAGACTGCCTGGACAGTCAGTTAAAAGAAAGATATTGGTCCGCACAGTTAGCAATCACGTTGTTCTGTTCTCGTCGCGATTATAAGTCCGTGTTTCTTCTTCTCCACCACATGGCAACAGTGAATCTCTTCTTCCCACCACATGGCGACTGAGAACACAAATATTTCTTCTTCCCACCACACTTCATCAGAACCTGTAACGCATACGTACGCAACTCTTTTAGTACATTTTTTACATACTGGTCTTTTGCATGTGAAGTATTCGTTCTTTTGCCCTCGTTACAAGCCATTTGAACCCTGCAGTACCGACGAGAACCTCCAGCAAGTTAGCTTTGGTGCTCTTATTTTCAACGTACTCTTTGGTAAGTTCTTCCCCTAGCTTGAAAAGTAAAAATCGTGTCTAGATAACTTTTCTTTAGCAACTTCTTTGTACAAGGCCCAAGCATTGATTCCCGCTAAATCGCTAAATATTAAAATATCAATAAACAAGTCATCTTCCACTAAAAGTTTTCACGGAATACTTGATCAAGAAGTATAAAGACACAGTTTCAGGCTTTGATTTTATGTCTCCCAAGTGCACCAGGCAAACTGGTTGCGCGGGTGTTGGGAGAGCATACACAGCGACCAAGCAAGCCAGCAAGTCGAAACGTGTAGGCTACTTGTTTGGATCTTTGGATTGTGGTTGGGATCCCAATACGCAATAGCCAGCAGTTGATGCTTTGGGTTAAGAGCGGGGGCACTCAGACGAACCATTGCTACCACTAAAATTGCGGTGTACAAAAATGGTGCTTATATAGACGAAAGTACGAAAGTCAGAACATTTCAATTATTTGTCACGACGGCAATCGGAATAACACACCTTTTTTGAGTGTGCTGGGACAAAAAAGTCTCGTCGGTGGTTCTAGTGTTAACTGAATACGCATGCCTTGATGTATTAGTGTGATGAAAATTTAAATTAAAATGGTACCCATCTCGATGGTATAACATGAACGTATATTCCTGATCATTAACAATATGGCTACGGGCCGCCAGACTTAATAATAAATAAATTTTAAATCATTATTACTTATTATATTGTAAATTGTTAGGTACTTTTTGTAAATTCATACTCTAGAGAGAAACGGGGTGGATCAGCATCAGCTGCAATTAAATCGACATCAACACCAAAAATAATGTCCTATAATCACCCCATTATGCATGCTTATCTTATATTCCAAAGTTTAGATGAATTTATTCCACAATTTTAATACTGATACCCCGCCTAGCGTGATATATTGCTCATCAATCATTTTGACGGCTATCGAGCCACTGCATCTTAGCTGTGCTACGATCGGGTTTCCCCCTTAAGGGTGGGTACACCGTTTAGCGATTCGTAGTTGAAAATCCTTGCAACCAACGCCACTAAAACGCCTTAATCCGCTTGCAATGCAAACAGATTACTTTCGTTAACCTCCGCAGCTTCCACTCTAGTCCCGGTTCTTTAAAAAATGTGCCCCAGCCAAAAATCTCGAAAACACCCTATATACCGCAGAGTCAACCACTTCTTTGATGTAAAACGATTCGGAAATAAGTTAGCCAGACGCAACTTAGCACTTCACGTTGTTTACCATCTCGCACCTACACGGACCTACGTCCGGGTTCGTATCGTTTCTCGGTAAAATCGGGCCCGTCGTCAGGATTGACACGAATTCAAACACTCCTTCGATTTTTGTCGTGCTAAATTGCCACAACCAACGTTATCGAGAGCTCCGTTTACTTCGAGCAGCTAGCGTAATCGGAAGGACAACTATATTTTATCGTTCGTAGCTTTTTTTCCCCCTTTAACCCACCCCAGTCTGTAAAGGGGTCGGTTATTAATGAATGTGTGAAAGTGTTTTAAATTTATGCACCCTTCGAACCTTTTCCCGATTCGACTGTGTCCCGACAACCACGACAACGGCAAGTACGACGACAACATTATCATCGAGGTGGATCATCGGCCAAAGGTAACCCCTTTTTTCCGGGCGGTTTTTCGGTCCCCTTTTTTGCCAGCCGGCCCCTTCGTCCTGGTTCGACCGATTGGCCGTAATTGTGTAGGAGGGTTTTGCGGTGTTTTCCGGGCACAGTTTTTCAAGGGGGGAAAAATCGCCTGCCTCGCCACTGGCTGCATAGTTTTTGGTGCGAGGGTTCGAACAGGGAAACCTTCATTTGAACCGAATCATTTTCCTTCACCACCGAAGCACTTCAAAGTGTGGGATACTGTTTTTTTTTTCTGTTGTTGCGTGTTTTCCCATGGGTTGTACGAAACCGAATCTACGATTCCTTCTCATCGCAAATCTGCACGGTATGTGTGTGCGATGTCCCGACCCGAGCGAGACCCAAAATGCCAGTAAACCGTGTAGGATTTTCTGCCTCGTGGTAATTTAATTCGATTCGCCAGATTTATGGGAGTTGTAAAAAGTGATTTTTGGTTTTAAATATTTATTACGCACGAAACATAAGTCACCGGATGTTGAGTGCGTGCGGGATAGGCTAGTGGGCGGAAGCTAGAGTAAAGTTGTCGCCACGGTTCGACACACACAACCATTTGATGCGGGGCTTCGACAACACACACACGTAACGGGAAGAGGTCTGATCGAAGGGATAGGTAGGCCACACCGGTATGGGATGTGGTCGAAATTCTATCACACCCAGCAGGCGACAGTGGCCAACTGGTGATTGACCTTAGCCTACGACAATTTGATTGTTCGTGCTGCTTATGGCATATACCAAAAATACTCTTAGATTCACAAGAGGTCTTATCGATGTAAAATAATTACAAAATAAATTTAAAAAAACTTAAACTTGTCTACAAGATAAGAAATTTCTTTTTTATGTTTTTTTTTTAATTTTTGTGGTATTTATTGTACTTTATTAAATTAATAACAATTAAAAAATAATAATGCTTAAAAACAATTTTGTAATGTAAAATAACACTGTTACGCACATTACTCCGCATTGCTTCCGCACACCGTGCCCGAACGTTTGTAACGAAAACAAAGAAGCAAACAAACAAAAATATGGCAGAAAAAGTGCACATAAACGCGCTCGCGCACATAAATTCACAACATTAACAACGGTCGCTCATGCGATGGAATTCAATTAGCACCTCATCAGCGCTCGGCAGCAACGGCAAATTTTGCGAATGCAATCGAAGGCAACCGTAGCCGAAATGCCCGGAAAAGCCAAACGGCGGAAATGGTAGCTACGCCATCATTAACCGTCAGGTCGGGTCAGTCCTGCGCTCGAATGGTGATGGTTGCGTCGTGAGTATCGGGCCGCTTCGCGTGTAATTAAATTTAAATCAAACGTTCAATGGAACCAAAAAATAATGACCCAATATTAGCGTTCGGTGTCGATATTTGAGACCCGGAGGCGCAGGACTCTCGATGCAGACGCGCAAAGTTTGAATCCTTGCACTCCCCCCACCATGCCCTAGAATGCTGCACCCCAAGAAGTGGTGGAGCGGCAAGGGTAGCGGACCTATTGTTGGCCGCATGGATTGGTTCTCGCGCGCGGTTGATTGGCGTAACTGCAACGGATGTTCGATTGATGATGTATAAAACGCTGCAATCACAATCACCCGCGATTAACAGTGCAGTGGTGCTGGTGGTTCTGGTGTTGCAGCTAATGAGTGCAGCACATTAATGCCCACCAGCGCGTACCTTTGCGTTTCTCAGCCCAGCCGTTTTTCGCCCACCGCAAGAATCGCAACACGGGAGGGACGCTCATCGGCCGGTTGGCTGCGGATGGCATGGCTAGACTTCTTGTTCTTACTCTGTGGCGGCGGTCGAGAGCGCCGTGCGGTTTGTGGTTTTTGAATGCACGAAATCGATGATGTTGATTGATGGCTGCCACCGGTGCTGAACCGAAGACGCATTTCGCAACAAATTTGTTACCAAGTTCACCTTCACAAGACGTATGCCTGGGCGGCTTGCTGCAAACATAAGCCTGGTGTTTGTGTTTTCTTGTGATAACAAGGAAGAATATTCGATGATAAAATGTGTTGTACTCGGTGTGCAGTAAATTAAACCAAAAGTATTGAAATTTTGATTAACTTTATTTGAAACCTTTACCAGATTGCGGCTAATTTGTTTAATAAAATTTACATTCATACAGGCAGCTAAGATCTCGCTGTGCCGCATGAATGATAAAAATGCGTTAAAATTTTTCATAATTCATCATACGGAATGAATTGGCAGAAAAAAATTCGATTGCGTAGGTTTCGCCATACGAACGCAATTTGTAGCGTAGCAAAACAATAAAAAAAGAACAGTTCGTTATGGTTGCATTTCCTTTCTCGGTGGAGTGTTAAATCGACTGCTCAGGTTGCGGTCAAACGTAGAGTCAAGTCGGTAGTGTCTGGCGGTATAATTGCCGCACTTATTCTACCAACCGTTTCGTTTCGATTGCTTCCGGCCCATTATTGCACTTTTGGGGACTCTGGCTGGCGCGGCTTAGAACGTTCGATGAAGGATAGGGATTAAAGGACCCGCTATGCATCTCCTCTTTGCATGCCCATTAAGCTCGTGTGTTTGGGTTTGGGATTCCAATTATATGCTCTTACGGGTGGAAAAAATTTAGTTCCTCCTTTTTTTTTTCGTTGCTCCCTTCCAAAGTGATCAGATCAAACACGAACCATTAGATCGTTTAATTATAATATTCTTATGCAGTAGTTTAATGACTGTGAGGCACTTTGCGAGTCGATCGGCGAAGGTGTTACAAACTAACTAAACCAAAGACGACAAGAAAAAAAAACTTTAGTTGGAACCAAATGCTGTTAATGCGCTAAAGCTACCGTGAAGTAATTAGTGAAGGAACAAAGCTCTCAACTCACAGCGCGGGCAGAGGATGGAACACATAAAATCCGTAGCTTCGCACAATGATTGATCGATACCGAACGGTAGAAGCAGGCAAGACATATTTTTCATGTTAGCAGCATGCGTGGTACGGAAGTCACGTCTTGATCGAGAATCAATCAAATCAAGGTACTTGAAACAATGTGGCTCTATAACTGCTTACGGTATAGCAGTAAAATGAAGAAGATTTATGTAGTAACTTTAGTTGGCTTATGACATACTTGCTATTTCGTTGTGCCATATTTTTTCAAAAATATGTGTAGCCTTGACCGTAAATTGACTGCTTGCAGTAGTAACAAACATTTAAATAGAGCTAAGCTATTTTTGGTCTATTATTAAGAAGAAATTTAGATTTGAGACCAATATTTGTCTGAATCATAGTAATTTCCACAGGATTCTATTCACGATCATGTTACAGAGAGCTTCTGACAACTAATGATACTGATTTAATTTTCAGAACTTAGCTCGTATTTTATCAAAATAAATTTATGAATTATGTCGAACTACACCTAAACGAGTGCTCTTCTATTAAGTCACTTCTGTTTTATGAATATAAAATCATTTATAACTACTTGCATGATGAATTAAGTCGAACCTACCAGAGATAGTTCCGAAACGGAAAACCAACCACTGATGAAGTCTTGTCTGTGCGGATTTTGGTGCTTTCAAAATGCTACAAATAACATCAATGCTAAATACACTCAGTATGCGATACAATTTACTGTGTTTTTAAAGACCACTTAAACATATGCCAGTTTCCATATACCAGTTAGGACGAATTGACCTGAACAGCGTGTTTGTTTTAGATAGTCATGCTCATAGTGCATAATTTAATTAGAGTGATAAGATGGTGGTAGTATACTACAAGTGTCCGAAACGTAAGATGACATTGGATGTCAAATTTTGCGCGCCAAAAGAAGCCCCTTGTTTTTATGTTTCGTTTGTCGATATGTATGTTTTTGACAGCTCTCAGTCACAACATCAACCCGGCTAGGAGTGACAATTTGTTTTCGGAGCTGCGTCAATCTTTTTTGTCCATATTGACCATGTCAAATTTTGCCTGTGCAATAAAATAAAAGCTGCGGAAACACTGCGGATGTTACAAAAAGTCGTCGATGAAAAATGTGTACAAATGGTACAGTGATTTCAAAAATGACCGTGAGAAGATCGAAGGCGAGGACCGTCCGGGGAGATCATCCACCTCGACTAACGACGCCCACGTCGTTCGATCAAGTATTTGGTGGTCAACAATCGTCGGTTGACGATACGAGACCTTTCGGGACCTCCATCCGGCGAAAGCGGCCAGATTTGTGGAAAAACAGCACCTGCACCGCGATAATGTGCCCTCTCATACGGCCATAATTTTGAGGGAGTTTTTCGCAACAACTGGCACCCATATTGTTCCGGCTTCTGGCTGTTCAACGGCCGCTTTGGGAACACCATTTTGACACTATCGAGGAGATAGAAGCCGCAGCGACGGCGGAACTAAAGGACATCCCAGCATCCGCATTTTCCACCTGCTTCGAGGAGTGGGAGAAGAGGTGGAAGAGGTACATTGCATTGCGGAAGGGGATCACTTCGAAGGTGATGACCTTCGTTTGGCCTAATAATAAAAACCATTTAAGAAAAAAAGCAACGTCACTTTATTTTTCGGGCATAGTAGTACACACTCCATGTAGTCCCAACTCTAGAAAGTGAACTCAAATTTCACTGAAGCTCATGTTTAATTAAGGCCAAGATCTAACACAGGCCAAATATCTGTCCGAGACATATTTTGTTTCAACTTTCTTATTACCATGAGTTAGCTTATTACAATGAGTTCACACATACTCATTTAACTATGTAAAGTGGCTTGCACAAGCCATTTTGCGCAAATAGCCTGAGCTTGTAAACAAGCCTGAAGAATGACAATGACCAACATCAAATGCCAGTTCAAGATAGATATTAAACTTTCAGGCCCCTTTGCTGCTACAAAGCATCAGCGCCAGGAAGGTGGATTGTCTATATTGCACGTTAGCCTACAACCATCCGAGACTCTGCGATTTGAAACATTCGGGATCATCTTCTAGCTCAGTACAGTGTGGTGGCCTTCTTTGACCAGATCCTTGAGCGGAGCTGTTGAGCCCATTCAACATAGAGCTACGCGCTTTGTCCTAAGCTACTGGGATCGTAGCCTGAACTATAGGACCAGTTGTCTGTTGCTCGGGTCACTGCAGCTTGATAAACGTATTCAAAACACCTGACTTGCCATCATCATTGCCCGACACGTGCTCGACAAACATCGATAGGCTAATCATTCCGTCGATTCGAATTCAATAACCAATAATCCAATATAATTGGATTGAGCATCAATGTGACGAAGACAAAATACCTGCTTGCCGGAGACTCTGATCGTGATAGAGTGCAACTCGGGAGCAGAGTATCAGTTGACGGCGACGATCTCGAGGTGGTAGAGGAGTTCTGCTACCTCAGTATGATCGTAACTTCGGACAACAACGAAAGCAGTGATTCCGAATCCAAAGGCGCATTGTTCAGGGGAATCAGCTGTGGATGGATGACTGCAGCCCTAGACCGAGTTTCTTGGAAACTGATTGGAGACCTGGCCATGTCGACACGACGTGCTCAATCCTGAGCAAACCAAGAAGAAGAAGAACCAATAAACAATATCGGTCGATTCACATCCCGAAATTGACTAAAGCTCTCCTATGTACCAGATTCTTGTTTCAACAGTGAGCACGAGTATAGATTTTGAGATATGCTCAAGGATAGTGGATGTCAACTGCAACCTTATCTGTGTACACAAAACATCTGTCGCGGCGATCGAAGCTGCAACTATGTAGAAGACTTTTAGTCTCATATACTCACATATCTCTCGTAGATGAGGACTCTGCCCAAAACTAACGACAACCGCATTCAAAAAACAGATGTTTAGAAGGATTATTTGTGCCGTACAGGTGGAAAGACGACGGAGGAGCTCTATAAGCTTTACTACGAGGGCTGACAATAAAGTAAGGTCTCCAACGCTGCAACTTCGCCGGATCGCGCGCTAGGCGAAATCTGACAACACCGCCATGTTCCTTGGTTCCCCCACTACCACTTTGCTGCTGGGTGAGGCTGCCCCGACCGCTCAGTCTTGGCTGAGCAGCCGTCAACGATCGAGGTACCCCTCGCGTCAGCGTCCAAGTGCGAATTGCGTTCTGAAATACGTTTTTTGAGTGCGAAAAAGGTGACACCTATTGAAATCCATCGTCAACTAGTTGAAGTTTACGGGGAAAAGTGTATGGACATAAAAAACGTGCGTAAGTGGAGCCGCGAGTTCAATTCCGGGCGCACTAATGTTCACGACGAGGAGAGAAGTGGCCGACCGTCGATCTCGGATGCGATTGTTCAAGCAGTGGAGGCAGAAATGCTCAAAAACCGCCGTGCGACAATTAGGGACTTGGAAGAGAAGCTTGGAGGAGTGTGTAGCAGCGAAACAATCCGTCATATCCTTGTGAACAACTTGCAGTATCACAAAGTTTCTGCCCGATGGGTGCCGAAACAGCTGACCGAAGTGACGCAAGTGACGCGGAGGTTCAGAAAGAGGTCAACACCTGACTGCGCAAGGCGGACGGAGAGTGGTATTCTGCCGGCATAGACAAGTTCATCGTGCGGATGCGCAAGGTGTTGGAAAAAAATGGCCAAGTAGCCAAAGTAGCCAAGACCTTGGCCTTTCCAACGGTGTATCGCTTTTTGTAAATAAATGTCATTTTATATGAAAAAAAATTGGAGACCTTACTTTATTGTCAGCCCTCGTATTAAATCACTATTGTGCATCAAATCAGACTTCCAAGTTCCGATGAGTTGATGATGTTTAGAGTATAGCGATTCAAACTCAATTAACTTTAGCATAAACTACTGTGTATTACGTCTGACAAGAATTATTGAAAGAATCTCTTCTTCTTTTTCCACTTCCTTCTTTATACTGAAGTGTCGATAAGTTTTGACCTGCCATTTTACATGTAGTTGTATAGCCAGTCCTCAGTACTGGGCGACAGTTCGGACGGGATTCGTTATCCAATCCTGTCGTGTAAAAAAAAATGTGTAACATACTTACCAGATACCTGATAGTAATTGGCAATTTTTCTTGTTATACATTTTTTCTTTCTTATTAACTAGCTCATTACTTAAATTGCCACTACTACTCGTTCTTTCTTGCCTTTTGTGTGTATGTTTTTATGGCTTAATTCATAATACATCCTTGTATTGATTATGTATGCATAAGAAAACGACAAGAGTTTTGCTTCTCATCGTGCGACATTATGCTGAGCGCAAAATTGACGCAACAAATCATGCAGTACAGTGTCTCATTGTTTGCCAGCCCTGCAGGTGCCACATAAATTCACATGCTTAAAATGTGTACACATGGTTTCGTCGGATTTTTTATTCATTGCTACCGGAACAAAGCGCCTGCTTTGAACGGTGAATTATTGATTTCCACGTGCCAACCAGCGTTCAAGTCTTTCGATCTGGTACAGATCGTTCGATGCCGAACCTCTTAGACGGTTGGTTGTTAGCTCGGATAAAAATAGAAAAAAGAAGAAAAAAAAAACCCTTCCTTTGCCTCTGCTGAAGTAGTGCACGAACGAGAATAAAGAAATCAAACAAAATTCCACCGTTACAGAAGCGAATCATTTTTTTTTTTTTTCTAACGTTCTCTTGCATTGTCTCTCGGTGTGTTTTTGGGTAAAGCAACAATCTTCTGCCAACGAAAGAAAGGTCGCCCCTCGCTTTCGTGATTTGTAAGACCACGCGCATTGTCGAAGTTGAGGAAGAACTTAATAATTTTGTGTATTTTATGGTGCCTGCCCTGGGGGCATGATCCAAACCGAGGTTTTGTGTGTCTTCTACATTCTTTTAAACCTACAAGGTGGTTACGGTTTTGAAACAAAACGAAAAACAACACACAAAAAAAACGCTCAATTTCAACAAGAAAAGATGTTGCGGACAAAACGTAACACAAAAAAAAAGAAGCCCCTCTGTATGCTTCCAGCTAAGCATGCGTTTAGGCAAATTAAGGCCTAATGATCGAGACCGGGGAGTCACTCTTCTCCACACGTGAAGCGTGAAACGAAACTGGATACCAAGTGCTCTCGATTTCTCATCGCCTAAGGATTATCACCTAAGCCTAAAGATAGCTTTCCCTGTTAGGCGGGCTCGGGTTTGGTGAAAAAAATAAAGATGTCTTTATTAAAACAGGTGTAAAGGCTCATTTGCCAGTCGATTAATATTAATGCTTAGCCGATACGTGTTCGCCCCAACTACGTATGCACCGATATAACGAACCGATGGCACCGGAAAGGATCGATGTCGTTTCATTTGAGGGGAGGGGATCGTTGATCGGCCAAAGGCATGCGACAAATTTCCCACATTTGTCATTCCCGATCGCTTGACCGGTTGTTCAACGTGAAGCGGTTGCCATGTTGTGCTGCTCGATACATGCTGTGCTGTTTGCGGATGGCAAGAAGGTGCGATGAGTAACGGCAGTAGTTCGATAGCCTTATTTATGGGGACATTCACTCTAAACAAGTCAAAGCGTAGCATGATTTACCATGATGCGTTGATTTGAAATGAGTTCAAAAGGTTTTTTAAATAATATTTTATGAAAATTATTTTATGAAGTACAGAAAAAATTCTATAAAATAGACTACACGTTTACAATATATTAGTATAAAGCTGAAATAGTGAAAACTAGGCAAAGTTGATACATTCCATGCAACGTTTAATTATCTACCCCTAGTTGCACAATGTTGTCGTCTCTGTCTTGTAAAATCCATTCAACAACTTAAAATAAACACGTCTAATCACTAGCTATGCTCATATGCAATGAAGGTATTCATGGTGTATGATCAGGTGCATGTGTACGATGGTATTTTAAATTCTTTTGCATGTTAAAAGAACATTCAAAAGCTTTGCATTCAATAGTGTATACACAAAGTACCGATCACTGTTTGGTTTACTGTATAAAAAGGCCTCAGTACAAAACATCTCATTTATGTTAAACTGTTAAGCATTGCTTACTACACTGTGGCAGAACTTTCGCTTATACTCCACAGTAGCATCATCTCCATTCTACAACCGGCGCATAGGAAAAAAAAACCTCTTCATCCAGAATCGCGTCAACGGTCGCAATGAAATGTTAATTGCAATTAACGTTTACGTTTGCTTAATTGCTACCATCATTAGAGCGTAACGTTTCGGATTTTGTTTCGCCTATTGGGGCTATCTGCCTATTTGCGGCTGATGCTGATGCTACTACTACTACTACTACTACTACTACTACTACTACTACTAACATGTATCGCTTCTGTCGTTATAATGGTCCGGACAACCGCTACCGAAAAGGCGTCAACGTGCGCGGTGTGCGTTTTTTCAACACTCTCCACCCAGCAGAGCGGATGAGACCGGAGTTTTCAATCGATTTTCGAGCATAAGTTGGTGCTTTTTTTCCCGCACGTTTTCTTACGTTCGTCGCCCTGTGCCTCATCAACATACCGCGACACGCTAATGAAGACATCAACTCGAAACAAGTGCTGAAGATTTTGATGATCCCATAGCTCATCGAAATGGGAAACGTTGTAGATTGTAGCGAAGGATCGCTTTTTTTCTGACACGGTTTGTTTGTTAAACAGAGAGTGTAGCCATGCATTAAATTGTTAGAGTGGTGATGCTCTGACAGGATGGCATCGAGGGCGAATAACAGAATTGAGCATGAATCATCATTGAGTCCCGTGTGATAGTTGTATGTTCGTGCTTAATACTATTTTTTATTATAAAAACGATAATTTCGTGGCATTAATTTCATAACTATACTACTGTTTCCAAAAAGTAAGGTGACATTGGATGTCAAATTTCGCGCGCCAAAAGAAGCTCTTTGTTTTTATGTTTCGTTTGTCAATATGTATGTTTTTGACAGTTGTGCCACGTTTCAAGTCACAACATCAACCTGGCTAGGAGGGAAAATTTGTTTTCGGAGCTGCGTTAAGCGTTTTTCTCCATATTGACCATGTCCAAGTTTGTGGAGCAGCGCGCATGTATCAAATTTTGTTTGCGCAATGAAATGAACGCTGCGGAAACACTGCGGATGTTACAAAAAGCCTTCTGGGTAGAATCGATGTCGATGAAAAATGTGTACAAATGGAAGTGATGACAGTGATTTCCAGAATTGCCGTGAGAAGATCGAAGACGAGGACCGTCCGGGGAGACCATCCACCTCGACTGACAACGCCCACGTGGTTCAAATCAAGGATTTGGTAGTCAATAATCGTCGGTTGACGATACGAGATCTTTCGGAAAGTGATTTACAAAGCCTCGGTCAACACCATCCTGAAAGACGTTTTGGAGTTGAAGCGGGTGAAGTCTTGCCTGGTGTCGTCATTTTGAGGGAGTTTTTCGCAACAACTGGCACCCATATTGTTCCGCAACCGCCGTATTCGCCAGATTTAGCACCAGCTGAGTTCTGGCTGTTCAACAAGCTAAAACGGCCGCTTCAGGGACACCGATTTTACACTATCTCGGAGATAGAAGCCGCTGCGACGACGGAACTAAAGGACATCCCAGCATCCGCGTTTTCCACCTGCTTCGAGGAGTGAATGAAATCCAATCAAACTTGATCACCAAAGGCCAAAGTCCATAAAGTCTAAGACTATAAAATCAAAAGATATCATTGTAGGATGCTAACTGATTCGGATATTAAGCATCCCATTTGATAAGTTTGAAAGCTCCAAGCTTTGGTGGTTCATTGAGGGGATTAATGAACGAGGCTGTATTCACGTCGGTCATCACAGGATAGGACATGATATTGAATCCCATCCGGGTCGTCTTCCCCGTACATGGGGCTGACTAATTCAGTTACTGATGTAATGAAGGGGCCAAGACCTCTCGAGGTTCTCTTCTGTTCTTGGCTTAACTACCTCCTAGGTCACGCCGGCAATGCAATGGCTTACTAGACTTGCCGATACCACGTAGTTGAATAATCAGTCCTCACTACGGGGGAACGGTCCGGATGGGATATGAACCCCGGTCCTGCCATTTGAAAGATCGGCGCCGCATCAACATTCTCGTTCTACCAAAAATAACAATTGTTTTCACGTGAATCGTCTTCTTGATACTTTATTCCGTCTAAACGTACCCCAAACTAGCAGTTCATTATTAAAGTACATTTCGTTACCCGTAGCATGTTCTCTACGGTGCATTGTTAAATGTGAAAAATATCAACAATTGTTGTAAATGTCTATCATTGTGTAGTCACGAAGATGGTCGAAATTAAGTCAATCATACATACATACTGGTAACTTCAACAAACGCCTGGTGAAGCCTGAAGATTAGACCCAAATGCCGCCCATGAACGCATAGTTCATGATGCACACTGAAGCGGATGTATGCGAATGTTGTGAGTGCAGCTGATTATGCCGCGACGCCGTACGCGTTTCCTTTCGCAGCTAATGAGTGTGATTCTCATCATTACCTGAGACGCCAGATGAGAAAACAAAATAGCAATCCAGCCATCCTGCCGGAGGAAACGCACACGCGGCCTGTTCCACGAACTCCGGCTCGCCATATGGTTCTGGGATGATCGCTCACGAGGTCCTGTGCCAGCAAACGAAAAACGAAACGTGTGCGGTACGTCAGTGGAAGCGTTTTTTTGTTTTATTATTATGCGGCTTGTAACGAATCGCACAGCTGATGGTTGCGAGGCCTCCTTGTTCATCTCTTGGAGCCTAAACCACAGATGCTGCTCCAAATTCTCACCGAAGGCATCGCCGCTACCACCGCACGCATCCATTGTGTGACGGATGCTCGAATGCTCGAGGGGCTTCCCCCCGGGGGCGTACATCCGGTAGCATGCCACGGAAACCAGCGATCGAATCTTCATATTTCACTTTAAATTGCCGTGCCTGGCCGCACGTAAGCTTAAACACGCTACCGTGAGCTACCGGATTCGCTTTCGACCGCAGGTTTTGCCCGTTTGCACCAAAATCCTGCGGTATCGTTCCCTCGGAAAGCGGAATCACGCTACCGACGGTGTTTTTGATCACTCCCGATCGACCGAGGACCATAAAAATGTTCAGTTTATTGATGTCAATCGTAGTGACCTAACTGGTTGAGGTTACCTGCTAGTAAAGCGGCAAAGCAAGTCAGTGCATTAGAGGAGGCTTCTGAGTGCCGGAGTTCAACCCTAAAATGCTACAATGTAGATAATCCTCTACGATCACAAAAATAATAGCTTCGGGCGCGTAGGGCGTGCCGTTTGAAATGTGAGAAAATTCACTCCCCAAAACATGTTTCGGGATAGTTTAACGATTATGTTTTGCTTTTTTCGCGAGCTAATTAGTTTTTTTTCCTGCAACGAATGGGAACTAAGAGCTTTTTTGTCTCACGTCTGCCTCTTCAAATTGTTGTTCAGTGTGTATAAGCGTGAGACGTTGAGGCAGTGCAGTAGGCAGTTTGGTTTGGTAATTCGAAGCTAATTTAAAACGTTTCTAACCACTCTTATGAATAATATGCACATGGCAGAGTTGCAAGTTATTCTGCTTATTTGGTAATTTGGTGGCATATGCATTAAGAAAAACACTCGTGCCCTGCTTAATAGGACATAACTAGGGCAAAAAAATGCAACTTTGTTGTGCGTTAAACAACGTTCGATTGACTGAAAACTGCTTCATGTGGGATGTGCTTCAAAATATAATTCATTACAATGTTTAAACGACTAATACATCCTGTAAAGTCACTCCTATGTATTAAATAAATCATTAAAAATGGCTTAAAAATAGTTTGGAAAATAAAGTCACTCCTATTTGGTAATTGCTATATTATTCTAAGCACAGAGATTAAACGTGAGTTTGTTCGTACCCGTCCACATTATCCAGAGCTCTTGTTCATAAGTCGTAAAGTCTTTTCCATTCATTCCCAGACCTTCAAGGGAAATGTATTTAATTCTCGGACATCGTCAAACAGTTTTCCGTCGTCCTTGTGTTACCTTGTGACCAACGATAATGATGGGTTTCAAATGAACATTTGGGCGTCCGGTTCCGTCAGCTTATGGTCCGATCCCCACCCAAGGGACGAACAGAAGGTACTAATTTCCAAGAACAACTGTTGCATTGTGGACGCAGGACACGCAACACGGCACGTGCTTGTTGCTCGTGTTAAGTGGCTATTCCATGTGGTTCCATCCGTATAAGGTCACCCGGTTTTTGCGATGAAACATTGGTTGTAGAATAACCGCTCTATGATTTTGTTTTTTTTTTTTTTTTTGCTTGCTATAAATACTAAACCATTATTTCATTTGCCAACAAGCTGTGCTGAAAAAAGCTTTCAGAAAACTTTTGAAAAATAGTTTGCTTCATTGATTTAACCGTGATTGAAACAAAATACACATCTCGTAACGCAATACATCGTGATTGTTCGATATGTCGTGGCCACTGCAGTGGCGTATATAAAATTTTTTTTTTGAACATCTTCCTCTTTGTTTGTATGATGCATTTTTACGACAGACTACTATCAAGGGGTGAATATCAGAAATTGAAAATAAATACCGCTCATAAAACACATTTGCTTACCGCGTTTGCGAGCTTTACCCAGCGCTTGAGCTTTGAACTGTCACAGTGAGAGCCTTTGGGGATAAAATTTAGAGAAACATTTTACTTAAAAGTTTGGCCATTATCCATCAAGTATAAAAATATAAAAAGTATGGAAATGTTACCAAACAAAAGTTTAATGAAAGTGTTCAATACATTGTATAGAATGAAAAAATACTAGTTCGTAAATATTAAATTGAAAACATTTTTTTTATTACATATGTTACATAAAACCTTAAACACTGCATAAATAAACAAAACAAAAAACAGCATTTTCATGTTAACGTTACATTTTTTCCACGGTATTACCACCTTCCCGAACACCCGAACACATAATCCTACTCAGTGCCACAGACCAACGGTCAGAGAAAGAGGATGCCAAAGAAGAAGCACATCACGATCACGCTACTGAATTTAGCTCATTCATAATAAAATGGACACCATTAATATAGCGGCTGTTATCGGTTTTATTACATCTTTATATGATTTGTTTTTCGTTCGCGGAAAACAAAGGAAGGCCCAACGCGGCCCAGCGTGAAAAAAACCGCGCCCGAAAAACGTATATAAAATAAACATAAACCACACAGGCATACTCACTTCACTTGCTGTTCGCACGGTACGATCCTCTGAGGGCGTGCGTAACGAGTTGAAGGAATAAAACAAAAAATAGCCAACAACCGGGTGAACAAAAATAAATAACCTTTGCCACAATTTTCTGTCCCATTTCCGTTCACAAAGGCTTCCCTTCATCAAAGCGAAAATTCATTGCAAAGTTTGTGCTTGAGGTGCGTGTGGGATTTGTTTTTTTTTTTGCCTCAATTTTGTAATATCTTACCCTTAACTAAAAGAATGAAATAATCCATATCCATTGAGGTGCGTTTGATGTATGTTCGATTTGGTTTTTGTGCTCCGATATTTCTTCCGGCAAAAAGTAGAGGCGTTACCGATATCAATTTTATACGTTTTTTTTTTTTTGCATTATTCTAGTAGAAAAGGCTGGCCGTATTGCACGAATTTACTGTGTTATTAGTACAACAATCCATTACATTTCATCGATACTAATTTAGTGGTTTTGGGATATGAAATTGATTCTTCTTGGATGCGGTTTTTTGTGAAACTAGAAAAAAAAGATAACGACCCATAATCATTTCCATGCTTCCATGGAACCAATGGAAGTACTGAACGAATATTATTTAATGGATAGTCGCATGCTGCGAAAAGTAATGTACTTTGATACTACTTTGTTCTAGCTAAGCGCCAAATTTGTCCATTGCAATGGAGCGAGTGTACGAAATTTAGTTTCTCTTTACATCTGTTTCATTCCCAATATTGATTTTCTCTTTTTTCATACATTTGATACATACATTTTGTTTAACCAAGCCAAGTATCAAGTTACATTATGAGTAATCTATTCGTTTTTTATTAATTTTCAAATATCCACCACAGTCGCACAAAACGTTGTTTACATCGCGCACCTCAATCCGAAGTACTTTTTTTTTCATAAGGGACGGCCAGGCCGTATTGCTAAATCCGAAGTACTTAATAAACAAAAAAAACCATTTCCATCTACTATAGTGCTTATATGCACACTGGATCGTAACAGATCGGTTAATTCCAAGGTGGCATATCGCATCTTAAACCGACCACCCACCCAACCAGCAAACCTCCGGAACGATCTGTAAAAACAGATGGTTCGGAGATGATGCATCGCTTTACGGCAGCCACCGCAATATCAGGGGAAGAAGCATCAGCGATCGGCCGAACGGCAGCAGCAGTAAAAGTGTAAGGTTTCAAATTTATAACTCATCCTGCTACCACAAACGTGCACGATGCACCTACCTGAGTAACGCCCGGAGCTATTCGCTTGCAGAAGCTTTAGAACTGGCGAAATTATCTCATGGCATAAAAGTGCTACAGTGCTGGTAGCAAATGTTGCATTGGAATAGAAATAAATAAAGTTATTAGTTATTAGATGTGACGCTTAAAAAAAATTAAATTAGTTTGCAACGCTGGAGTAATTACCAAGTATTTACCATTATCATTACCGATTGCTATAGAAAGTTAAGAATTTGATAATGCTTCTTCCAAACGATGATATCGCTGGTTGGTGTAGTGGAAGTATCTCAAGCAGTTATTTAAAAATAATATACTGTATGAATGAAATCTTATTCTATTGTCAGTTACTGTTCGTGCATTGCACGATGAGTTGAAAGTTTTTAATAAAAAATAGAGTAGAATCACGCAACAAAACATTTAAGGACAAAATGGAAAAGCGCCCTGAAAAGCTGAAAGAAGAGTATAATCACACGAATCGACATGGTAGTAAATGGTCAAAATTACCTAATGAATATTTTGAATTTCATGTTAATATTTTTTATCAATAATATTAAGTACAATTCCGGGGCGGCTCGTTGGTGTAGGCAACATCGGAGCTTGTCTTCAAACGGCAGGACCGCGGTGCAAATCCCATCTGGACCGTACCCCCGTAGTGAGGACTGGCTAACCTCACTACGTGGTAATCATAAGTCAAGCAATACGGCCAGGCCGTTCTCACAGAAAAAAGTTAGGAAATTCTAATGATAAAACTTCACAAAACAAAACTTCATTTAAAAAATAATACATGAACAATTCGAATTGTCTAAACCTTCACTAAACCATTTAAACTATATCTAAACTATATTTATTTATATGAAACAAAATGTTGAAATGTTCATTAGGTTATTACAACTATAGTTATTATTATCAAAATATTATAACTATTCACTTGAAGATTCAATTTTACCAGTTTTAACTTTCTTTCATAACATTTCGTTAAAAACTAATCATTAAAAAGTATCAAAAATAATGAATAATAATTCAATATTTTAAAAATGTTTTATTAACTAACTTTTGAATAAATATAATGCAAAAAATATTTTCTACCCATCCACAACCGAGTATGGCCGGAACAAGAAAAAGAATAGGTAAGAAATGCCTTGCCAACTTTGGTCTTAAACTTAGTCATCAAAAAACGGTGTTGACAATACGGCATTGAACCATTATAATTGAATGTAAAAAAATAATGCAAAAAAGCAAAATGTTATTATATTTCATCAAAATTCTAAAATAGCTTTATTGGCAAATCATCATCACATTAAGATAATAAATACTTTATTTAAATATTTTTAACAAGAAATTTAACTGATTGGAGACCTGGCCAAGTCGACGCGACGTGCTCAATCTTGAGCAGGCCAAAGAAGAAGGGAAGTTTATTAATAAACTAGTAATAAAATAGTTTATTTTAACAATCCATCATCACATCGAATATGCAATGTGTCTGTCTCACGGGTGGTGAACTCATTCTCATCTCATGGGCGTATCCTTTCATTCAGCCCATCTAAATTCCGATTAACACATATTTTTATTTCCCGCACTGTACACTTTGACCGTGTACATCGTCTGTACCGAGTGAAAGTTTCTTTGTTGCTTGATGGTGCACAAAATCCCGATGGTGCTTCTAAACTAAAACCACCCTCATCATAATACCAAAACGATTCCTCTCGCTGAAAGACACACACTACACTAACCCTTATTTCCGGCCGTATGATGGATCCATACCGGAAGATGTAGTCGCGTAAGGTTAGTCTACAAATTGGCCCTTGTGCCATAGGGTGGCCTAAGCAGCAAACATCATCCGGCGCCTTACGACAGTTTGAAACTCTCTTACCATCTTCCCCTCAATAAAACGTGCCCCATTTGCAGGAAGTGCTTTCGGAATCTTTAACGTACTTTTGACGATTTTGTAGTATTTTTTGGTGGGTTTGTTTTGTTTTGTACGGTGAGGTAAGATGCGTGTCACACCGGTGGCCACTTTCCATACTCGAAACAACTTGCTAGAGAGTTCATCTTTCTGCTCACCACGGAATACGGCACGATGATGATGGAAACAAACCACACGTCGAGTTTCGGGGCATAATTTATCACCTTCGCCGTGGGTATTAATTCAACGTGACAAACAGTTGGATGTCTGTGCTGTCGGTTGAGGCGCGTTTCCCCCGGGTGGTTTACTTACTTTGTCACGAACCTGCCTTCATCTTCATACCTTCCCACTATTCTCCGTTTGGCCCATCCTGAGTGTTCAAGGATTTTGCGAAGCTTTTTCGTTCATCAGTTCCCGCCTGATGGTGGTGGGCTTCCCGCTGGCCAAAGACGTTTGGGCAGATCGAAACCGGCCTTTCCCTTGGAGTTTCGGAATGATACCGGTTCGTCCTCGGCAGCAAGTGAAGTCAATTTGGTGGCCCGTTTCGAGCTGATGCAGGTGGATTGATTCGATTCGCATGACACAATCGTTACTGGGCAATATGTAAAAACCAGAACAAACCTACAGACTTCTTGCTTGAAGGGCCCGGCACAGATGCGCTGAGATGGAAGACGATGATGGGTGATGTGTACAAACTCTAGGTAAGCAATGCTGATAATGCTGCACTGTATGCTTGTCCGTAGGTATTAATGCGAGTTCCTTTTGCTGTCAATTGATTTCATTCGATGTGGTCGAATCAATTTTAAAAGGAAACTTTTGGATAATGAATTCATTATTTTTTGTAAGTCCTTTGATTTAGCACAAATATAAATTAAAACTGTACAATAAAACATTCGTAAGTGTAAAGCAATAAGTTTAATATCCTACTCGTCTTTTTGTGTTGCTCATTGTTAAAAACGAAGAGGAACTCGTACACGATCGGTCTTAAATAAATAAATATTTCCAATTAAAATATTATGCTTTAGGTTTTCATCGTTTCGTGATGTTCTTCCAATTTAAAATAACAAATGATGATTACAATTGTCAATATTCTTAGTACTTACAGACCAGTAGAATTTTAAAACATTTTCATTTGACTTTTTTATATTAAAGTTTAGCCCAAGTGTATCCACAATCCTGATGCAATCTTCAAGAATGGTAGAAGGGTCAGGTATTAACAAACCACCACTGCCTAAGACATTGATTTAATTACTATTACTACACAACCAGTTAAACCCCAAAAATAAACGAACTTGAGCAGACTGTCCTCAATGTTATACGCGAGCGCGCGAAGCTTGGTGTTAAGCATCACACCTTCCAATTAATTCTTGGCGCGTCTTGGGGTTCCCGGCCAGCATGAAAGAGCCTGGTGCTCTCGCCTGGTGCCGGCCCTGCTAAGCATCATTTTCTCCACCTATACAATCGGTTTGCGGTACCGACAAATTGAAATTATCGCATCAAAAACCCCATGCCGATGATCGGCGATCGCGATATGTGATCGCGAGCCAGACCGCCAAAGCGCAAAGATCCCCAATCCGTTTACACGGCGAAGAAGCAGTTCCGCGACGGGAGAATGGGAGGGAATTAGATGGGGAAATGATAAAAGGAAAACAGCTCGGTTAGCGATGAGACGAAGCGGCAACAAGAAATTTGACAGCGGGATTAGGACAGAAAAGCACTACCTCATCTATTAATTACTGCCGGCCACAACCTCAAACTGTTGCGCGTACGGACACGGACCTTTGTGGCACCGTTGGTGTTGGTCGCTGCGCAAGGACGCCCGCAAGCATTGTCCGGGAGGGAGAGGCGTGTGGCGTTTGATTGGTAAGAAATTTCACTAGATCGATATCCAATCGGGCCCGTTCCGGCCTCCCGCCATGGACCGAGGGGGTGGGCTTTTCGATCATTGATTCGAATTAGAAACTATCTAGCACGGCGACTGATGATAGTGATTTGGAAAATCATTCAACTGTTGTGTTCGTTTATTTTATTCCATTTTTTCGGTTGTTGTTTGCGATTTCCGTTTTGCTTCTGCCGTAGCTGTATGAGTTGTAGTTTAAAATTAATTTTGATGAGGTTTTTCTCGATGGGTAAAGTTATGTTTTTTGTGTAGTTTTGTTTATTTGTAACTGCAATAAACACACTACAAGAACAAACATGGACGAAAAATAAGATTTGTTGAAATTGAGTGAAACTTACTAAGGAAACTTTTTTACTTTTTCGGTATCTCATTATTTGAGTGAATTCTTCTTCTTGGCTTAACAAATTAACAAATGGCTTAAGATGACGTCGGTCTTCGAACGGCTTTTTTGGACCCTCGTTCGATAATCACTCCTCACTACGATGGAACGGTCCGGATGGGATTTGAACCCCCATTTTGCCGTTTGAAGACCGGTGGCACTGTTGCGTACACCACCGGGTCGCCCTTAACGTTCGTTCACTAAAAATTAATCAAGAAAATGAATTAATAATGGACTTAACCCTATCCTCAATGGCCGCTTACCTGTGCAAGTTTTGCACTTCCATTCCTTAATAGATTTTCTTAAAAAAGTCGTAAAGGATTGAGATTTATTGAATGCTTAGACAGATTTATTTTTCTCTATTTCGTGCGAAAAGAAAATTTTAAACTATAATCTACATATTTTTTCTATTCTGTTTGTTGTTATTCAGGTAGGCCAAACATTTTACATGAGAGCCATAAAATGAATAGTATAGTTAAACTAGGGTAAGTCTACAAATACCATTGATCATTACCTCATTAAATTTTTGCATAAACTATCTTTTTTTAATACTTACTAACCATTTCCTTGGCGATTAATTGCTGTACTTTGCAGCCAAATAGCCATTTTTGTAACGGGTGCTGTTTTAGTATGGATTCGATGCACGATCGGCATACGTAATGGGGGAAAAATATTTTGCTAGTCCTCCCTTACGTGTGCTTGTTTATTTGCTGAAATGATACATAACGGAGTAATAAGCTTTTCGTTTGAATAATTTCAAACCAGAAAAACTGTTTCGATTTTTACTGATCATAAAGATTTTTTTTATTTAAAATATGACGACTTGTGCCGTATTCTCAACACCACTTATGATGACTACGTGTTGAATTTTTTGTTTGTTTATAACAAACAAAAAATTACAAAAATTTCACAAGGCATATCCTTCCTGTCTGTTATCATAAAGGTCTCATCGATTATCATATGCTCGGTTATCATAAAGATTAGTTACTGTCGTCCTTCATCCATCGTTGCACTACGTATTTGAATTCTATACTATTGTGTGTGTTATATGAAATTATTAACTAGTTGCTCTCATCAATGGACAAGAAATAGAGTGTGCATATAGTGTTCAAATTACAATATTAATTTGTATACGTAACTGAACAGTTTCTGTTCATAAGTATTTCTGTTCCATACAGAACTATTTAAATTTAATTTTAAATCTATCTAGTTTATATGGGAGTCTATTTAACTGGCTGACTCTTGAAGAGCCTTAAATTTTTGGTTTTACTGGCATGACTTTTCCTATAGCAGTAGATGAGCCAATAGAATGACGAGTTTTACGAGCTGTACGGAATAAAGAGTTATTGTGTAACAAATTAGACTCGCCAAGTTATGGTGGGTTGGTTATGTCATGCGAATAGTACCGGACGACCAACCTGTAAAGATCTTTTAGGGCATCCACATGGATAGAAGGGGTATGTTATGCTCAAATTGAAATGGCGTGAAAGCTTAGGTGCGTTCGCCAGAACGACCGAAACTATTTATTGATAGGAAATGGCGCTAGACTGCGAATAGCTTCCAGGTCTGCTACGACACGCCAAGAACACGAATCAATTACGACACCTGATATAAAATACAACTGGAATAAGGTAAATCATCATTTGTTTTATTGAAAAAAAAAAAACTTTACAGCTGTACGCCGCAAAAAAAGTTGATAGGTTTTTTATAAATGCTATGCATTTTATATTTGTTCCAAATAATTGATTTTCGGAAACGTAACGATACAATCAAATGATTTCCGACTAATGGGGCGAACACCGTGCTTGTCGAAAAATCCACCAGAGGGACGATGTTTAACATGGCGGTTAGTTTCGGAAGCACTGTTGAGTTATCCGTTGTGTTCAAATATAAAAAAAATTCGTTGAATAGCAGTTGGCCTTCTACACTTCCCCTTAATATGCTTGCTTTTCTGGTTTTATAAAAAGTTTACAAGAAACATGATTGGTTATGTATTATATTCACCATACAGCAAAATCAAACAGCATACACACACAGCTGAACACGCTTCAAAACAACATCTGTCAAAAATCGGCTGTCTTTTCTAGAGCTGTCAAGGCGTATCATGGTACAACCTCGTTCTTAATTATTTTCACGAAGCTGAAGAAAGCTTTGGGTGTGTGTATATTTTTCGCATCTTATTGCGAATCGTAAAATCGATTTTTGATCCAATTTTGCGGTATTATCCGCTAGCAGACCCGGTCAAGTTTCGTTCTTCCAAACATGGGTCGCTCGAGATCCCGCAGCCGGTCGCCCAAAAAGCACAAAAGCAAGCACCGCAAGAGGAGCAAATCTCGCTCTTCCTCGTCGCATCATCACCGTAGCAGTTACGATAAATACAGAGAGCGCAGCTCAAAATCCAGGTAATATTGCCGTGCGGAAACGGTGGTCCGTCCGTCAGAGAGTGGCCGGTAGCCGCGATACGCTTGATTATGTTCCAGATAACCGTGACGCCTCTAATCCAGTCGCGTTCCCTAACCGTACTTTCTTATCCTTCGCTACCACCTGAAGAGATTTCCCTTCTTCATTCCATGACTGCTTCTACCATGCTACCATCCTCACCCACGAGTGCTGATCGTTTTAATTGCCGGCAATTACTATGTTTACCATCCGGACGGTGTCTTCCATGTCCACGGAAAAACATTTTTAAAAACACCGTTCAACCAGAATAGAGCGCTTTCTTCCAAATAGAGAACGAAAAATCCATCCCACACGGGGAATCGATTTTTCGTTCTATTCCGCAGGTCATAACTCACCCACACCTATCCCGGTCGTCCAGAGCATTCTTTTCCATCGTCCGCCAACGACTGCCGAGCATCGGTGTGTATACGCCCACATTGCAGAAGCTGAACACCTTGGGGCCTCATCGAACCGATAGAACCGATCTTCACGAGGATACCGTGAACGTATTTGAATTCTAAACCTTCTTCTCCATCAAGCGTTTGTAGTTCTTGTACAGAGATTACAAGCAAAACATAACTACGTACACACACACTGCTTCGCGGATAGTTTCTCGTACGTTGTGAAAAGAGAAGTATATGAAACGATGCTCAAGTCCAATGTGATTCTGGAATAGGACGCGAATGATAACCATCGATTTGACCAGCAGCGTCTTGCCGGCTAGAGAGTGGTCTAGCATACAGAAATCGGTTTGTTATCCTAGCTTAAGTTAATACTCTCTGTTTTTCTTTAAGCTGATGAAACTCATCTGCTAAAAATAATTGTTTTTTCCGTAGTACTGTCTATATTTATATATAACCATATCAGCACATATACCCATATCCGCTGAAAATTTATTCATCGTACTAATGGAATGTTTTGGTTACTTTTCTTTCTCTTTTCTGTACCTGTTTAATTCCGGCTTCTCCCCCACTGCGGTTTCGTTTTGGTAACCGCGTGTACATCCACACTACCACTCCTTTTGCTCTCTTGTGCATGTTCGACGATGATGCACACTATCGCGTGTAACTGTATGTGTGTGTGTGTCCGTATGCAGGAAACGATCACTGTCCGAATCCTCCGACAGTAGCAGCGATGCATCAAACAGTGGATCCCGGCATCATCATAAAAAGAGCTCCCGCAGCCGGAAGCTTACCGAGGTCGAACGTTTAGCGGAGATGGAACGCCAGAGAAGACAGAAGGAAGCAGAACAGAAGGTATTGGATAGTAGTGATGTGTTCTCTGGAACGCACCCATGGTTCCGGCAGGTTTGATTTCGATTTCAAAGAAATAAAACCATCCGGAACTATCACAACCGTTTGAACCGGAAACCCGATAGCGCAACCAGCTAGACGCCTTTTTCTCTTTTTTATGATTTTTGGACTCATTTTCGCTGTGTTTCGCTCTGAGAGCATCTTTGATAATCGGATCGATAATCGATAACAGAATATAAAGCGCCTTGCCGGCTACGCTTCCGAACGGTTCAAACGGTTCCGGACGGTTTCAGCGAGTTTGTCGATCGCGGACGTTTTCGGCGATTCCAGACGGTTCGGGGCGGTTTCGGAAGCATTGGTTGCACCTACCTGCCGAAATCGGTTCCTAGGTTTTGTGGAATCGTCCGAACTATTTTCGGATCCCCGGCTTTTTGCTATTTTCCCCCTATATCTAGCGGGGATAATAAATGAAGTTGGAGGAAAAAATCCGCAGTGAACCATGATGTAATCTACGGTATTTTCTGTTACATTTTAGATGATCGAAGAGGAAGCAGCCAAACGGATAGAGCTGCTAGTCAAAAAACGTGTCGAGGAAGAGCTCGAAAAACGAAAAGACGAAATCGAGCTGGAAGTGCAGCGGCGCGTTGAAGCTGCCAAAAAGCAGATGGAACAGGAGATGATGCTCGAGCTAGAAAAGCGAAGGGAGCAGGCACGGGAAGAGGAACGACGGCGTGAGGTAAGCATTCCCTCCATAAGATCCTACTGGACATTTTTCTTTCTTTACGATAATCGTTATCGTGTTGTGATGCTTGGTGTGAAGAATGGGCACCGGCAAGTATGGTGGAACCAATTTCCCTGGTATCTTTACACCGTACAACATTCTCATATGTGTGTTTGGCGGTCCTGCTCTTGATGTAATTGTTTTCACTTCATTTTTAGCTGGCATTCGCTTGCCAAGCCCCCGTCCAAACATTATTTAACTTAACCAGGGCCGTTCCGAAGTCATTCTGGAGCACAAACCAGATTTGTTTTTGAACCACCGTTTTGTACTACCTTTACTTTTACATCTCCCCAAAACCAAACCAGGACATCCTTCAACTTGCTATGATCTGGGAAATCAATGTAATCGTTTATTTTTGTTTTGAATTAAAATTTTCTATCTTTAATAACACAAGTTTTTAACGCAGATTTCTCTCTTTAGTTTTTTTCAAACCAGTTCGCTTATACAGGATTTCATTACACTTTCGTATAAAACAAACAATTTCCTCTCCATTCGTTATGTTGTTGCAACAAACCTACACTACATAATTCCAATTGATGGCATCATCGTACGGATTTATCATCGGTGGACGGTTGGAAGTGTTTAAAATAATTGCGAATCAATGTTTAATTTTCTTCGGAAAATTTATTTTCATGGTCTTATTAGCTATCCTTCGCGATCCCTACATAGATCATGCTAACGTGTTTGTGAACAAACCAGTGTAACAAAATACCACTAATTGTGGTAATGGTCGTAATATACTAGTAACACACAACATAAAAAGTAACCCCGTAATGTTGCTGTACACTTCCGTGTTCCGCCCGACTTGATTGAACCGCAAGATTTATGCCCGTGTTATGCAGCAGGTTGAAAAAAAAAGTCTTGATTTGAAGGTGAAGGAGAAAAAGAAGAGCTTTAACAGGATGGTGAGCGATGCCAAGGAATCAGAAGCAACAAGGGCCATGCAAGTGCGTAAGTTAAAAACCAAACCAAAACAAACACAATCGCAAGGAGCGTTCATCTTACGATTTTTCATTGCCAATTTAAATTCGCCGCGCCCGTTAGTTAAGACAGTTGTGGCACTGTTTGGGGCGCATACAAGTGCCCACATGCAAATGAGTGTGAGCGTGTGTTTAGCTTTAACGAATAAGCAAGTGGTTATATATTGTTTTATAAATTTCTTGACAAAAACCAAATCTCCATGAATAAACTCGGATACTGGAAGAGGAGCAGACAGGTGGATAATTGAGCGTTGGTTTTGAAAGTGTGATTTTTTAGTGCTGAGATGGTGTCGGATGCAAAAAGCTTGTTTGATTGAGTAACAGATTTATAATTGAGTCAATGTAAGTTTATCATACTGTTGTTTTCTTCTCTGCACAATACAAACAGATTAAATTGTTTAGTTTGTACTAGCACTGAGCGAATGAAGAACAGCACCACCGTGTGTTTTTTACTATTTCTTTGAAAATATTGAACTCATTCTGCACTTTTAAGTTTAGAATGTTAGTTCACTCTATTTTGAACCTTTTTGAATAATTTACGTTCACTGTTGGTAAAGTTTAATGCAAAAAATCGTAAAAAATTCTGTACTTATCGCTCATTAAGTATCAAAAGTCCAAGTGTAGCATCTTAAGTTATGAAAAGTGGTAAAGATAAAAATAAACAGTAATGCAGGTCTCTTTTTCGAGTGAAATCGATCAGAATAGCTTCCAAGCACTGCCGTGCAGTTCTTGAAAAATTGCAATAATTGCGGTTTTCCGTAGAAGACAAAGCTAAAATACGGTGCGAAATAAGCTTATTTTTGTAGAATATTAGTGAACCAGAAGAGATCAACATCTCATATTTGAGCAGGATTGCAATGTCCAGTGACCACAAAATGTGTGCAGCAGATTATGTTAAGCAATGAAAATTTAAAGCGACACAATAGCCTCAGCCACTGGCTGTGCAAGCGACAGTTGCGCCGGTTTTCGCACGATAGGTCCGAAGTCCGGTCCGAACTGACTATCCTCACTACGTGGTGTTAATACGTCTTAGCATTACCTCAGTCCTCAAAGAAGAACTTTGCACTTGGATAATGTCACGATTCCTAAGCTTGATCTAAGCAAAAACTGGTTTCCTTGCAAAAGCTTCAATGGTAAGACTGGCCAACACATCTTGCTGATCTGTATCTCGTGGGAAACCCTTACTCTATTGTTTTTTATCACATTTGGGAAAACAGCAAACATTTCATCAATTTTGACAAGCTGCAACGTAGTACTCCTGAATGTTAAGAACTCAAGGAATTACCATAGTATATAACAAAATTGTCCACGAAATCACTGCTTGTCACAATAATACGAAAGAATGACAATACATTCACTTAAAATATCTTGAAAATGCCGCTTAATTGGATTTTTCGTTGTAATTCATGCATCTGTTGACCAAAAGTCATGGTGGCGCTATTTTTGTTTTGCATTCATTTTCGTGAATCTGCCGCCCAAAGTGTAAATAGTAAATCAAATAAATGTAAATTAAAAAAATGTTGAAAAGAGTTTGAACTAACGTTCAAACTAAACTTAAAAAAAACCGAATCGGTTCATAAATTTTGAAGATATTGTCAAAACCATGGTGGTATGCTATTCTGATATCGTTCAGTGTATGATACATTTTAAATAGACTAGTGAAACTTTAGTCCTAGAAATGAAACGCTGGGAAAAGCTCGATGTGCTATAATTTAAGACTAGAATGTGTATAATACCGAAATAATAATAGACCATGGCCGTGCGCAACAGAAGTATGAATTATTCTACTGAAACAACAACACCACTGACCGATGATGATGATCATGTTTGGTGTTTGTTGTTCCGTACATTATAAAATGTGATATTTACGTTCTGTTTCCAAATCAAGCTCGGCTAGAGCCGGATTACACTGTAATGTACTGTCGAGTAAAAAGGCGCGCGTGTGTGTGAAACGGGAAGGAGGGTCGATAATCGCGGATTCGCGACAACGTGTGTTCTGTCGATTGTTTTATCCTCCTTAATCATATCCTACTTCTTTCCGTTCACGCACAACACATCAGCTGGTCGCTTGTTTATCTCCCCGGTAATGATACTAAAGCGCCAGTTGGTTAGTTCGTGCTGGTTCACCGTCGACCTGCAGTAAAGAAAAAAGAACGAGGCTTTCACTAAAATGGCTCTCAAAGGCAATCTTTCGTTTTCTTGTCGCACAACCACCACCTTCTTCTGACGTTTTGCGGCGTCTCGCGGTTGTAGTCGCGGATATGCGCACCCGGTGCTGGCACGCGCCGCGCCCTCCCGGGTGCAGTGTCCCAATACCCTTGACGGTATTTCTAATCGTGTTTTCCGTTCTTATAGGAGGAAGAGCTTAAAAAGCGCCAGGAACTCGAGAATATTCTCGCTGAGAATAATCGCAAAATAGAGGAGGCTCAGAGAAAGTTGGTAAGTACGAAGAATTTTTGTTTTGTTTTACCACATTTCTTTCAAAAACTTAACCTTCTGTGTGTGTGTGTATGTTTTTTCTTCATTTCTTCTAGGCCGAAGATCGTCTTGCGATTATTGAAGAGCAAAGAAAGATGGATGAAGAGCGCCAAAAGATGCGTAAAGAGCAAGAGAAACGCATCAAAGAAGAACAAAAGATGATCCTGGGCAAGAACAATTCGAGGCCAAAGCTTTCGTTCTCGCTGAAACCGGGTGTGTCGTAAAAGAGTGGATAAAAGTGTTTCGATTGTCCGTGGTGGTGTCAATGGATTGGGCATACCATCGTACATCATATCCTGCGTGAGGTGTTCATGAAAACAGAATACCAACCCTTTTTCCATCCTTCCTCCTTTCCTTTCTGTTTGAATGGCGCTCTACGTTCTCATTTTTCATATGTATCCATCATCTCATGTTAGCAGTAAGATGTAAGAATTTAATAAGGATATCTTTTATTGCAAACCACTATGCTGCTAGCATAAGTAGTAGCGTTAAGCTACCATTGTCACAAGTGGACTGTAACGTATTGTTCCCCGCTTGAAAAGGAATCACTCATACAATCTTCCTAACTTCTGATGTGGCGCATATCGATGTACTGTACTATGCCCGCTCTAATTGGCTTGCTAGTCGTATGTTTGTCATCCTGGTCAGCACTTCTGGTCAGTATCATCACACTTTGACAATATTTTCAAACTGATATCATTTTCAGTTTATGGGGGTTTTATGTGTAAATTTTGTGTCTGTTTTGTACGCCTAGCAGATAACACACGTGTTTTTCTGTTCTAGTTTGTACAACATGCAGAATACCGCACCGTCCGCACATCGAATTGAAAGTGATGGTGCGGATATAAATAAGACTTTGATTAGATCGCGTATCGCGGTTTTGTGGTTTCTTCCATATTGTAAACAATCTTTTGGATGCGATCAGAATAGGTTTCATCATTTAACCTATCAAGAACGTTTTATCTTTTATCGATCGAACGGTCTTTGTTGCCATGTTGTTGTATCTAGTTGTGTAGAACGTAAGAAATTCACTTCTCCATTGCTCTACCAACATTGGATGTATATTTGTTAACTGTTTATTATTTCTATTGTTTACATTTCTTATTCAGTTTCTGCAATAATCCAATATGAACCTTTTCACACTAGAATATGAACATTAACTTCTAACAGCAATGCATTTTCTGTTCGATCATGTGTCTTGTTTTGAACCCATGGTCTCTCTCTCTCTCTTCAAGACAAATGAATGTTATTCTAAAATCAAACATTTCAACAGAAAGTTTGTGTACAAAGTCTTTCGAATCGTTCGCAATTCTTTGCAAGGCAATAATAATGACGCGCGCATGATGGAAGTATCGAGCAGTGAAAAACATAATGACGATAACCTTGAGTCAAGTAATAAAACATCGTAAAAAGGTTTTCCCTTTCATTTACTAAAGCATTGCGCTTTTTGCAAATATTGAATTTTTGAAAGAAAATTCTTCATCACTTCTTATCGACCAACCAGGCAGTATTTAGGCGTTTCTGGGGGACACATGAACTCCAGCAATCCAAAAATCCATGGCTGGGGCGATGTTCCGGACGGCAGGTAAGTCTACTAGAACTACTTGATAAGAAAGTCCTGTGTCGTTCTCCAGCTTCCAAGCTGCAATAGAACCTACACATGTGTTCTATCTTATCACACATGTGGTGTGCGTAAACAGGGATGTTTGCAATGGGTTCCGTACTCCACAATGTTAGCTGTTCTTGTAGAACATTCTGGCCTTCACTTGAAAAGTGATATTGGACATAGTCATTCTAAACAGTTAACCGAAACCCAAAAGTATGATTAAGGAGAAATACAAAAAAAAATGGAAAATTTGCGATCAACTCGCAGAACATTCCCATTTTTTTCAACAACGAACCACCGAAGGCCAACGAACTTGGTGCCGAAATTATCAAACTACGCGATGCCAGGCAAAACGTATTTTTAGAACCATGCTACCTATACGTTTTCCCCAACCAGAAAGCTTGCGCCCATAACCACCCCACAGAGCTTAGCTTTGGCTATGCACCACACTAAAGTTGGTCGCGGTTGCTCCAAATCCGTTTCAGGAAGTTAATTTACCTCACCAAACTTTCGACAACTACTTCCGAAAACTTTGTCTACATAATGGTGCGGTGCGGGTTTGTTTGTGCCTTGCTTGGTAGGGAAGCAGTGGTGTGTGTCCTCAAATAGTCACGGCAGATTGACTGATAGTAGCTTCCGCTCCTTTCCCTCCATCTTTGTACCCTAGCAACAGTTTGCGGTTATCGACAAACTGACTTGCCTGCGTTGAAAGAAAGCGAACATCAATGTCGCAATCGTTGCCATTTTTTGAAACTATTATACTGAGGGATGTGGGTGGTGCTTCCGCGGATATGAACGCTACCCCTGGCGCAAGTAAGGTTGCATTATAGGAACGGTGTAAGTTTCGCCTAATTATTTCTGATTATCATTACACTGTGACATGCTAGTGCCACTGCAGATACAGAAAGCTTCGTAAAACAGGATAATGGAAGCAAACCAACATATCGCGCGTGATATGGAATCGTTTTAAAGTTAGAAAATTGCTGTTGCTTCTTCTAATTTACGTCGCGTAGGAAAATAAAATGGGACACATTCCACGCGAAGCTGCTGCTGCCAAACAATTAAGCCACAATCCTTGCTCATTATCTTAAGCGGATTAGTATGCGAAAGCGAAAAACAAAACATGACCCTCTGATAACGACATAAAATGTATTTCGAAATATAGCTATGTCATACGAAAGTATACAGTTTTTCGTTTTGTTTTCCTTTAATTAACTATATTGCCTAAAGAAAACGGGATGTGGAAACGGTTGTGACCCATCGACCCGCGGCAGCACAGTAGGCGAACGTTTGCGCTTGCTTACTTTAGCATCGTACGAGGCCGATCCAAAATGACGTTGTTCAGCGATGTCTTACTACCTCTGCTTGAGGATTCTGAGCTACTGGCAGTGTAGCGAGAATATTTCGTACTTCCGCTATTAACTCCGGTCGATATAGTTGCGGTCGCTGCTACTGTTGCCACCGGCACTGCCGGTACTCTCTTCGGTGTTGATGTGGCAGTAGAGGAGACGGTTGGACCGGTCGAAGTGTTTATTGGGGATAGAGGGCTTTTGGAACGATGTTTCGATTGCATCGAGCGTCCATCGACGGTCAATCCATAGCCGTAAGGTGCTACGCGTGGTATTTCTAGCGAATGAATCAACTCGAACTGACCGGTACCAGCTCTTTTGTCCTTCGTATTGTCTATAACAACTGGAAAAAAATCCACACGTATGGAATAATTAGACGAAAAATACTTTTTTATCAATGCATTCGTAATTCATGTTTCTATACCTTTAACAAGATCTTCCTGTACGGCTGGACAAATGACGGACGTTACGTCGGTGGACGACGATAGGTCTGGGCTAGTGTTGATCTCGATAAGCATCGTGCGAAAGTTTTCCGTCACCATGAAATCAGCCCCATATAACTCAAACATGTTACGTTCCATCTTCATCCCATCGAGGCTGGCACAGACGATTGCGAGGATGTTCTTCTTCATGTCCGGATAGATCTTTCGCTCCCAGTAGAAACCCTTGTCTAGCGACTGGAGATGCTCCTGGAAGCGTTTGAGCGACCACATATTACTGGCGGGCAGGGCATCTGCCCCTTCACGGACCTCCTTTGCGTAGTTCTTCTGGATGGAATAGTTCGTCAGATGGATCGATTCACTGAAGTCGTCCAGATTGAACATGCGGGAGCTGAACCGTAAGTAGCAGTTTCTGTACATCCACACCTTGAGCACATTGTTCGTGTAGGCGATGAGAAAGTACTGACGTATGTCGAACTTGGTGCAATGTATCAACAGTGGACGCTCTGCAAATAGGCAAAAAGCAACGAATCTCGCAAGCAAATGGAATGATCATGTTTTGCTACTGAAAGACAGCGTTTTGCGATAACGTATTGAGGTAATTATGCATTAGAGCAATGCTTTAAAATAATGCAATGCTTTGATCAAAATAATTAGAGACATAACATATAACACTAACTATATAAATTGATTCATTTTATAAGGAGTTAAATGTTGGCAAATAACTCGGATCTTAGCCATGGCTGTTGTAAAAATAAATCAGACTATTTGCAACTAATTGCCGCTATATCTTATTAACCAAATACGGCCAAGCCGTCTCACACTAAAAACTTTTATTATCAATTTTATTTTTTAACAATTAAAGAATTTTAATTTTTAACAATTAAAGGATCATCAATCTGATATGGAAAACGAAACGAATACAAAAATTCAATTCTTCATTATGAAGATGTTTCCATTAATAGGTGCTACCTGAAATAAATTCAATATTGATTCATTCTTCACTCTACACAGATTGCTATCCAACGTTGACTATTACGCTCTTCACAGCAAACAACGTTACGAATGGCCTCATTTGCAACTCTAACTTCTACTGTTGATTTTCCAAAATGGTTAAGTTCAATCAAAAGTTTCGGTGTTAGACGCCCTTTACTCATCCTTCCGCCCGAGAAATGAGGCCAATTATATCTAATCAACTCACAAAATCGCGATCCCATTTTCTACAAACACCATGTAAAAACAATGGATGGGGAAAAAGGTGGAAGACGCGGCGAAATAAGCAACCAAGCTTTCGCCATAAACTATGAATTCTTCTATTAAACTCATACGCGGGAAAAGTTTTATGCGAAAGCTTTTATAGAGAATCGCAAAAAAAAGTATCGCCCCTTGGTTTACTTTGTCGTGGGTACCTGTTGGATCGAACAGGCGACCTTCACCTGGAAATGTCTCGCGAAGTGGTGCCCGGCTGCAGGCCAACCAACAGGAAAGACAGGAAAAGCTTAAGCTAACTTCCAACGCACCCTCCTATCGCCAAACATCCGAGCACTAGATTGGATTTTACTATAGCAATTCAGTACGATAGTACGTGGGAACAAGGGGCCACTACTTACTGCTACCATCCATGACCTGCTTGCATGCTCGGGCCCTTGCGAAGGTTTCAATATTAAACAACGATGATACTACACCGTCCCGAAATGGCCTAGTTATTGAAAAGTATTCAATTTCCGTCCAAGTGTCGAAAGCGATTGTTTGATTGCATTTCCATGTGGAACTGTGGAACCGCTTCGACAGATGTGCATCGTCGTCACACCTTGCGACTGAAAGGACACACTGCGGTAACACACCAATATAAGCACTCAAGCAAAAGGGCCATATGAATAACGGAACCATGTGGGTGAATGTTTACATACTATCGTGCCCTCAAGAGAAGCATGTTTGAAACACCTGTCGCAACACATTGCTGAGAGGGGGCCTAACATACCATATGAATGGAATAGTCTCATGGGAAACTTAATATCTTACTCTGCTACGGTTAACTTCGACTACCAATACACGAAGAAATGTAGAAATAGAGTGGATTGAATGAAAATCATACAGGGATTGGCGAAACCATGGCTAAATGCTCTTCAAAGCTAACCATATTAGAGCAGACAGAAGGATCCTTCTGCCATGCGTTGAATTTTGTTCAGAAATAATTTGCAACTGCAATGGTTGTGCAAGACGTATTGGATTTGCCCAAAATGCTGCATATCAGCAATTAGCGCGGAGGTAATTGCACGGCATGCATGCGTGTGCACTAAGACTTGCTAATTGAACGTCTTCCGCCTTTTCCAACACCACATCGTGTACCAAGGGCAAATGCACTTATTTTCTTCGTTTCACCTTCAAAAAGCACAAAAATAAAGTGCGAGGTCAACATAGAATGCACCTTACTCCTCGCTGGGGTATAGCAGCAAAAGCAGATCGTAAAAAAATACAAACAGTAGATGTGCAATTATCAGCAACGGTGTTGCGCTGTAGCTGTTTAACATTATCGCATTATCTGGCGCTGCGTGGGCGAAGGAAAACGTTACCAAGGGGAGGCACAATATCGAGCCTTTTATTTTGCATAAAACTCCCCCCGTATCTGCCTTTGTTCTTTGAGTGTGTGTGTGTGTGTGTGGGTTTGTGTCGGGGGGGAGTGTGCCAACATTATGCGAACCGTGATCCGTTACCAAGGAAGTGTTTGGGAATTCAAAATGTAGTATGTTAGTGGCCCCGTTTTGCTTTCTTCGCCTCTTCACCCATGCTCTCCGAGGCTCTTGTCTTGTGTGCTATGTGCAAATCGGTTTACCGTTCCAGGTTTACCAAGTATGAGATAATTGTGCAAAATTTTGTTATACGTTCCATCTCTATTTCCTTACTAAACATAAGTGGGAAGTGAAAATATATATCAATTTAAATTTGCTTTCTCATTACGTTATGGATTTCTAACTTTATGGAACTTTTAGAAAAAATGTGGCTTTTTATGATTACTGTTTTTTTTTTAAATAAAATTTGTTCAGTTAAAATTTTTGGAGTTAGAAGTTTAATTACACTGGTATCAGGCGTATTAATTTCATATCAATTCGGGTCATTATTATAAAAATCTTTTCCTCTAAATGTGCTTCATGTGCTTCAAAGAGTAAAATGTTTGAATAAAATATTTTAACTGGTGGACAATAAAAACCGGGCATGCCCTGGATAAGGTAAAAAATAAGGAGACCTGCCTTGAGGTATTTGAAAAAAAAAGCAACACAAGAAGAGCTGAGACGGCAACGGCAACGGCAACGAAATGTACTATTTAAACTAAAGAAATAAAATAAAAATGGTTGTCAATAACAAAAAACTAAAACAAATTAATTTTTACGATCAAGAAGTTGTAGCGTTTCATCTAATACTACTTATCTTCCTCTTTTTCTTGGCTTAACGACCGTCTAGGTCACGCGAATGGTCCGGATGGGATGAGAATATTACTTATAATAGGACCAAATAGTTTTAATTGTTGAAAACGCGTGTTTTTTTTTTTTCAATTAGTAAGGAACGGCCTACGCAAACGAGGCTTGATAGTTCTGAATGTATCACTAAAAATACTATTTATATTGGGAGATTTGAAGCTTTACATATACGTGTACCCTTTTTCATTGAATTTAATGCGACTTAAAAAGATAATTTAGGGTGGCAAACTTATAGACTAATGGGTTTTAAGTGATATAGAAAGATATCCATACACGGTTTGTCATACTGGTTTTTAATACACTTAATAGAATATTAATAAAATTTAAATAATCCACCAAAATGGACACAAACTAGAAAAGCATTACAAGTTTACAAGAGTATGTGTATACTTATTTCCACTAGTGTACATATGCAACCCGTAACAGGTCCCTAAAACGTTTAAAACTAGACTAGATTTTCCAAAACGGGACTCTTATTTAGTCGATTTCATGTAACAAAGACAGGAATTACGATGCCTTTATGTTTGGTGCTGTAGCTTCCCTTACACCGCTCCACGTTTGTGATACGACAACAGTGTGAGCTAAGAAGCTCAACTAAAGCGTTCGTTTCCAAATTGAACCCATCCATGATCGATTGCGGGAAAACAACTATTGCCTAAGCGGGATAGCGAATTAGTAGCTCTCCCTCATCAGAAAAATCAGGTAATGAAATCAGTTCAAGCTGCTTTACCTTTCCAACCGGAGTCGTACCAGAATGGGAAGGACGCTAACAGAAAGCAATTAGGAAATGAATGAAGGGGAAATACTTTGAAAAGACCAGTTAAATCGGGTCAACGACGATAAAATTCTTTTTGATCATTTCGTAACGCCCTGGTTTGAGTCGATAGGTGGGCAAAACGTGTTGTAATAGGAGCTAAGTTTTGACGTATCGCATAATTCTATGATAGGTTACATCACTTCATAATAGTTTACAATCACGAAAATCAATTAATTCTTTATCAAATATTTTAGTCAAGGTATCATATTTCAATAGGAATTCAATATGTACTTGAATTTAATTAATTCATATAGTTTAAATAGTTTGGTATTTGGTAGATTAGTTACAAACTACAAAACTACAGAGGTCTAACTTACCGATATACTTCTGTGCAACGTACTTCACATCCGGATTGCTGTCCACGTGCTCCAAGAGTTTACGGTCGTCGTTGAAGATCATTATCCCTAGCCCGCGGCACCGATTGCCCGGCTTCAGTATCCACATGTTCCTTATCCCATCGATCTTCATGTCCGGGAAAATCTTTGCCGCTTCGTGTACCAATTTTTTCACCTGTGCCACCAACGACAGCACCTCATACCCCGGGATACTGCCGAACTGCGCTTCTCCCGCCAGTATCTGTTCCATCTCGTGCCGATTCTCGGGTGTCAGCAATGGTTCACAAAACTCCTCGTGATCGATGTCCTCGTGCTGTGCGCAACCCAAATAGTATCGCAGATAGTTCATCGCTATCGTTAGCACATCCGTAGCCAGCGTGCCTTCATCGTCGAACGAGTGCTCCAAGTGTTTGGACATGTGGTACAGAAAGCTGCTCACAATCGTAAGCTGGTAATCCTCCTGGAACTTGGTAATGATGTCCTCCGTATCGAGCAGATACGTTCGTGGATAATCCAACTCAGCGAAACCTTCCTCCTGGTGCCAGTGAGAGGCATTTATCAATCGGATTAAGTTCTCTTTCACAGCAAAATCGTACGGCCGCTCATAGTGGATCCGGCTGCGGTACGGCGCGTAAAAGCGATCCTGTTTGCAATCACGCATGTTCCGATGCTGCCAGATGAAGTACGGCAGGTACGGCTTCAGATACTTAGAGACAAGCGCTTCCTCGTACTCATTCCCATTCGATGCCTTTTGCAGCAAGGCATGGTGTGACAGCTCACGCAGCAAGGCACTTCGGAAAGTTTGCTTTTCAAGCCAGTGGCGTGTCTTGAGCGCTTTTCGCAATGCCGGATAGTGACCCACGATCGAAAATATGTGCTTCTTTTCCACTGCCGAGGCAATTTTCGTTTTCAGCTGCTTTTGCTTTAGAAAATCGAAGCTATAGTTGCGAAAAAACTTGTGCTTTGGTGTACGGTTGGAGTCATCGTCGTCCTCGAGCGCATGCAAACGAGGAGCCATCCGCGGGAATGTATGGACATGCTGGTTTGCCTTCGGGTTTGGGAATGGTCTTGATAGTGGTGATAGTGTGCGATCATCTCCTGTAGCACCAGTGGAGGAACTATGCTGCGGGTTGGATAGTGGCTCCACTGGAGGTAAAGCTTTGAGAAAGCGTTTGGAAAGATGGACCGGCGCTTGTTCGAAACGTTGATCCAGCTGCCTACCGTAATCGAGCTCGCCCAGTTCCAGCGTTATGTCGGCTAGATCAACACCGGGATCACTGTCCCATACATCACTGGTAACAAATTTGATTTTTAAATGCATTTCAATTATCTATTTCGTTCAACGGGAACTTGTACAACACCGGATGAACACCTCTATCAATATGTTATCAATATGCTATTGATGGCCTCAGCCTAACGAACGTGTGTAGATTATAATTAGCTAAACTAGTGGCTTTAGGCTTAAAATATTGTAACTCCTGGTTCACAGCAACGGCCCTGTCGCCAAGAATGGATAACAAAAAATTCATATATCCCTTCGAAAGGAAGTGTCCCGCCGCTACTGCTAATGTTGGGCGATTCTACTGTTGCTGCTGCTGCTTCTGCTGCTGGAAACCGCCCGGGATCAGGATAACACACTTATACACCGAGTAAAAGTACACTAAAATCTACTGAAACACAAAACAATTTGGTTTAAGTAAGGAAGAACCTTGAATTTTCACCAGAGGTACACGGAAAAGCGTTTCATGGAAACGTGTGGCGGGGGTTGCTGCGTTGTGTCTACTACTTTTTACAGTACTGTTATGATAGCTGCTGTTGCGTTTGCTGCTGTTGCTCATGCTGTTGCTTATAGCAGTGGAAGAAGTGGTTGTTGCTTTGCTGATGCCGTAACCATGGGTACTGCTAGAGCTGCTGCCCATGAAACAGTGGCCGCGTGTGATGGGAAGATTACAGCGCGAGTGCCAATGGGATGGAAAGGATGCGTTAGCGGGCGGAGAGGAGAAAGACGAGGTGGTGGAGCAGGAGGAACTATAAATAGGCGGGATCAGGTTGGCAGGGGATTTACCGGTGTACGGTGCAAAGCTGGACCTTAGCAGTAGTTGAGAAAATTCATCACCGTTCTTTCCGCCCCAGCAACGGGCGGCGGTGTTCCACGGCTGCTAGAAAGCGCCCGACGTGCCACCTCCGGTCGGTCCAGCAGAACACTCCACTGTACTGCTGCCGCCACTGCCACCGCCGCCGCTCGTCATGTGTGCCGTACTGTGGTGATGTACCGAAGACGTAACGTTACCAGGATGCAGCAGCATGGCGGACGAACGTTCTCCTGCCAACGATGCTGGCAGATCCTCGGCTGATTGTGCGTGATGCAGTTTGTTGCCTGCCCTCGAAGTCACAGTTTTCGACGGTTTTGTTTGTAAGCTAAATCCAAGCGTGTAAAAGTTGTTGGAGGTCGTCATACGACTTCCGGTGTGCCGCGTACTGTAGCGAATAGTTGCCGGAAACCCATTGGACGGTGCATGGCTTGCGTGATTTCCATTGGCAATGGACAGATTTTCCGCGCTAGTCGAACGTTTTTCGGAGTCAGAATTTGACTGACTACTGGAGTCATCACAATCGGTGATCTTGATCGTACACCTGTTTGGCCCACCAGAAGCAGCGTAACCGTTGCCCGATGCCATGGCACTGGGCACCGCGGGAGCTGGGCGAGATTGTCCTTCGTCCGATAATTCCGACCCGGTTCGTTCTCTACCGCCATTGCAGCCATTATTAACGGTGAGTGAACTGAGCGTGTTGGAGAAATTATGCTGGAAGAAGCTAGTCGTGGCCCGTTCCCAAGCTTCCACACTGTCGATGTACGTGTCCCCTTCGGTCAGATACTTGGACCCGCTGCCGGCTCCATTACGGCGGAACAATTCGCCCGTTTTCGAGATGATGTACGATTTTTTCTTCTCAAAGTCATACCGCAGGTTATTATTTTTGTGCGAAAAATTGGACCGTTTGTATAGTGTGGCTGAGGTTACACCGCATGCACCACGCACCATCCCATGCTGCCGTGACATATCATCGTCGGGTTTACCGTCTCGAAACTGCATACATTCTATCAAATCCATTATAACCGGTGAAGCAGTTTGCTTTACTACCGCTGCCGAAGTAGCCAGCCGGGACACTTGCAACACGTTCTGGACCGGTTTTAGTGGAAGCATACGCATGCGATCCTTCTTGATGGAGCTCTTGGGCGTGATACGATGTCCACGAAGCTGCAGATTGAGTCCCATATAGGCGGGAGTTTTCGGGATGACCTGTTTGTAGATCAACTCGAACGAACCGGTGGGTGCATTAGAATCGGTTCGTCGATCGATCACCACTGTAGCAGAGAGATAAAAGCATTTCTCGTCAATTTAACACACCCATTAAGCGGGCGGGATCACTTCACTTGATTAGATAACTTACCTCTTATCGTATCTTCAACACACTGCGGACACAGCCGTGCCGTGACGCTTGTGCTGGGCGCTAGATCCGGGCTCGAGTTGATCTCGATCAGCCAGGGATAGAAATCTTCCGTGATCATAAAATCTGCACCATACAGCTCGAACGTGTTCGGCCGTCGGTCCATATTGTCCTGGCAGGCCAACAGGGAGCCGATGATTGCCTTTTGCATGCCGGGGTAGATGCGTTCGGACCACATCTCGTACTTGTCGATCTGCCGGAGGTAAGCCTGGAACGTGTGGCAGTCCCACATGTTTTCGTGCGGTAACCGCTCGTCCCGTACCGCGTTGTGGTACTTCTTCTGTATCGCGTGGTTAGTTAGGTGTACCGATTCGTGGTAATTCATGAGATTGTACTGCTGCGAACTGAAGCGTAGGTAGCTTTCCTTGTAGAACCAAATATTCAGCGGTTGCACGCTGGTGATCATAAACCACTGCCGAATGTCGAACTTTGTGTTATGAATAATGAGTGGACGCTCTGAAAATGGAAAGATCAGCGTGTCCAATAGCGTTTACATATTTCAAATGGATGGAGAACGTAAAAGACTACAATGGTGAAACAGCAGGACAGCCCTATTTTTTAGACCAACGATTACTGCTCCTATTTGCTAAGAAAAAGATTAAGAAACGTTTGAGGTTGTCTTCAAAAACATTGCTAAGCGAGAAAAACCACGAATCACGGTTGTACTAAAAGTATGTTCCACTACACACAGTTTGAATTACTAAAATGGCGGCCCTTAAGTATTTCCGTCTCAATCTACTAACAACTTTTCGGTAAAAATGGACAGCGCAACGAATAAAACTACATTTTTCTTTGGTCCACCGAAAACTAAAAGAGTGCACAGGAATGAAAATTGCATAGCACACCCCTTTGCAAACGCTACAAGGTGTTTGCAGGGAAAACAGCTGGAATTCAACCGTTGTTTCTATGGCAAAAAACATAGTTCCTAACACATTATAAAATATTCTACTACCACTTTATGCCTCCGGTACCTGTACGCTTCCCCTTCGAAAGGAATAATTATGCGTGTGACTTTGCCTGGCGGGCTGCAATCCTTTCAGGAAACTCCTCCCGCGAATCCTTTGCCCCTCTGGGGCATGCTACTAAACATGCATGCCAACGCCCTACACGAACACTAACGCGACGGAGCTTCGAGGAATGTGCATTCCTTCACTGCAAGGACTTTCAGAGTATTGGGGCGAATATATGTGGCTGCAAACTTACCGATGTACTTCTGTATGACGTATCGCGTTTTGCTGACAATCGGTGGGTTTACCATGGCAATGATTTGCTTGATGTTGTTCATCAGATGGATGCCACGCCCGCGGCACTTATTGCCCGGTTTCACAATCCAAATGTTCAGATACCCGTCCAGTGCGTACTGGGGCCAGTAGCTCTTAATCTGTTCCAGCACCGATTTGGCCTCCGCGAGATAGTTATCGATCGCGTCCGAATCGCGCTCCTCCTTCAGCAGCTGTATCCGGTTGTCTTCGTGCGTTAGCAGATAGTGATGCGTTAGGAAAACGTCCCAGTCGTGGTCCCACACTTTCGTGTCCTCCTCAATGTCGATGTCGTTGTGCAGGCAGTAGTCCAGGTACTCCTTGCAGCGCGTCAGTGCAAAGGTAATGCACGTGCTCGGCACATTGCCATCGTCTGCGATGATGGCGTCGAGGCCTTCCTCGGTCGCGTACCGTTCGATGAGCCACTTGAGCAGCCCCATCGACGCCGTCAGCCGGAAATTGTCGACGAACTCGTTCAACTCCTCCGGATTCCAGACGTTATAGCACCGGGGAAAGTAGGTCTCGGACATGCCCTCCTCGTAGAACCAATGGAAATCGTGCAGCGCCGAGCAGAGGCCTTCCTTCGTAGTGAACGGCGCTTTTGCGAAGCGGTTAATGATCAGTGACGAGTTTTTCGTCAAATCCAGCCAATCCGCCTTTTCGCGCCGTGCCGTCCAGAGGAAATCAATTGGCGTATGTTCCAGAAAGCGTGACATAATGCTGCGCTCACATTTGGCGATGTGGTTCTTGCGTGATTCACCCGGTTTCCGTTCCGGAAGCTGCGAAACCAAATCCTCCAGTATGAAGCCGGAAGAGGAGGTGGATGCTTGCGCCTTCACGCGGAAACCGTCCAACTTTTCTACCCAGCCACGCTCAACCAACGCCCGGCGCACGGTATGGAAGGACCCGCGGAGCAAAAACACCCGATGATGCTTGGTCGCGTCCTGTACCTTTTTCCGCAACTCGTTCAACCGGTCCGCATTGATCCAGTTGTTTTTGTACGGATTGATAAATTTCACCGTCGCTGTCAGCGGCCCCAAATTGCCCTCGATAACTTTCCCGATGGTTGCTGTTGTTGCCGGTCTAGCGCTTCCACCAACTACCGTAGTATCCTTATCGGTGTCGTTAACCACACTCGTTTCACCCTTTGCGGTTGTGCCATTTTTCTGCCCACCACCGGACCGAATACCTTTACGTTCCGCATCACTTTCGTTATCCTCCTTATCGTTTTCACTGCACAAACTACTGCTGCTATTATCACTACTGGCCTTATCACTGTCACTGTTGGTACTGGTAGCAGCGGGTGTACTTTCACCGCTGCTGATGCTGCTACGGCCAGTTCCACCATTACTAGTGCTGCAGCTGATTCGGCACCCGCTGCTCGAGCCACTATCACTGCTACTACAGCTATTCAGTTCATCTTCCATGCTCATGGCGCCGGACGGTTCGGAGACGACGTTGCTCAAGCTACAGAAGAGATGGCACACTTCTTCCTGCTTCGGAGCCTTCCATGGAACTGCACGGACCATGTACAAAGCAGGTTACCCGGTGCTGGGTAATTCGCCCGATGGACTGTAGAAATTCGTGAAGCTCAATCACATCATTCGTGGCACTGCTGCTCCGCGTGGTAGTGGAACTGTGTCATTCCGCCAAAATTTGACGATCACGCCGCAATACTCAATGCTTCTTCCACACCAATTCAACCTCATTGCCCTAGTAGTAGGCCCTAGTAGTAGACCTAAGGATGGCTCAGCTGGTCTAGTTTGGCTTGCTTTCGGTGCCAACGTGGGTTGGCATCAACTATTTGGCAGTTGTAGCTTCCATCCCTCCTACACTCTACCGTTTGGTTCGAACAGTCCAATACAATTAACACGCTGTGCCTGCCTGCCACAGGGTTCACATCCCACGTCTTTACTCAACACAAAACTTGAACACTACCGGTACGCTGTGGGCAGGCATCTGCCGTCCCTGCGCTTCTTTTTGACTGGATCGGAAGATTGGAACGGAACAGAAAAGGATAGGTTGAAGACTGAAACGTTATCGCTGTTCGCATTCCACACACTAAGCAGCTAAGCATCGAAGCAAAACTAAGCAAACAACCACCAACTCCCGTACACGCTGGAGGACACGCTCAACTTTCCACTATGCTCGCCATGACCCGCACCTGCTGGCTGCCACGATCACTATTGCATCTACTACTAATGCTACTACTATTGCAGCTACCCTCCCCAGGCTTGTGGCTTGTGGCTGTTTGTCTGTATCGCTATTTTCGGCTCGTCTCGACACAAAACCAAGCACAAATAATTTCCCAACCCCAACATCACAACCCGTATACACCGCTATGGGGTATCACATACTGATTTCATATCCCCACAGAACCCTTAACCAACACACAACCCTAAACCCCCACACACATACTCGAAAATATACGACCACACATACAATTTCACTTTTGTGCTGTTCACATGGCTAGGATTTCATTCATTCGAAGCAGGATCGGAAAAGGATACGAAAAAGGGGGTAAACTAGTTAGTACCAAAGCACGCGCTAGTTTAAGGACCCTTCCGCGCGTGTTCACGTTGGCACTAATACTGAATGTTTCGTGGAATGTTTGGTCCGTTTTTATACCCGATTCACGGCGGATGAATGTGTTGTTTGGCATTCGTAAGGACATGCTCCACTAGTCGGGAATATTGGATCCTCAGTCTATACGGGACCGAATGGGGTAAGTATTTAAATGCCAAGCCATGAATGGATGACGCTCCAACAAAAGAGATTGAAATTTTGAATCGTTTGATAACATGATTTGTATATGTTCTGTTCCTAATAATCCCAAATTGAAGAGGTTTGTATTAAAATGGAAAAACGAAATGACCAAATCGGTTAAACAATAAAAATAAACAGCTATTTAAATGAAATACAAAGCTTAAACATAGAAGGAAGGAACAGGAAGCTTTTTCGTTGGAGAAGCACATTAAAACAATGGAAAAATATTTTCGAATGGTATGATGAGTTTGGCGACCAAACAGCCAGTTGAACTTTACAAAAAGAACTGACTGTAGCGTAGTGCAGGATCACATTTTAGCATTCTATACGATCAACTATGCGTAATTAATTTTCCACTATCCTTGGTAAAAGGTAAAATTTTTGCTTTCATGTTTATTGCAGAAGTAGCGAAATTTGTTATTTGGTACACACAATTTCAATTCAAACTTCATCTTTTAACGAAAGTAGGGTCAATTCCGTCAAACTTTGAACGAACCTAAAACGTCAAAAGCCGTACGTTTTATTTAACGAAGCTAGTGTCATAACTGTTCATCTCGCGACGAAAGGTGCTAAAATTCAATAAGGCACTTTAATGAAAACAGAACAGTTTTTGTCCATTAGTTTTGATATTCGTTCGGTTGTGTAAAGTTAAAGAATGAATCGTGTAATAGTCGCATAACATCCGAACTGTAAAGGATGGAAAAAGCGCGTGCAGTTTAAGCAAACAAACGGTAATGCAAGTTTGTGTGTGTCGTGATCTGCCTCAGTTGGTAGGAATCTGTGGCCGCTACTACCCACGAAACTACTTCCCCAGTGTAGCAAAAGTGCTGGTAAACAGTTGCGCAAAACAGAAAAGGTGTACATACCCGTGGGAGAACCACGTTCACGCGTGGTGTGAAACGAAAATCGTACCTACGTTGTCGGAATGTTCTGCGCGATTGCTATTGCCACTGCCAGCGTCTCGGGCAGTCGCCGCGATTCACTCTAAGTGTAGAAATTTATTCCGAGCAATATAGATAGAGCAGGAAAAAAACAACAGTACGCAGTAAGAATCGTGGCCACTCGTCATCATGGTCGTCGGAGAAACGTAATGCAAACAGTCTTCTTACCGCAGACAGCATCCAGGCGGAAAAAACGGCAAAAGCTCCGCCGTGGCAGCACCGTCTTGTCGTCGTCGTCGATGATGCAACGCGATCAGTGTTTCTAGCATAGGGTAATAAGGGTTATTGCTTTTTCCCATCGGTCTATCCCTGGACTTGTACCCCGAAAACGTAACAGCGAAAACATTCATCTAGGAAAATAGAATTGCCCAAAACTGTCCCTCCTCGAAGTACGTGGCTGTGGTGGAATTTGTGTTTTCTTTTGCAGTTCAAGTTGTCGGATAGCTTCTCTTCAAAAGATGATTTGCTAAATGCTTCTCACTTGCCTGGAATCGCTAGCCCCGCGTGATCTTACCCACACACACAGTATTCCAATTTAACGTATTTTGTTGACCATTCCGTTCGGTGAACCCTTAGCAAAACGGTTAGGAAATGTTTCGGTTCTATTTCCGACCAGCTTCATCATCGTACATATTCTCATCGGGCAGTGTGAGCGGTGTCGCCTGATTGGTGTCTCGCGAAGGAATACTACGTCTTCCGCTGGTTCCATCGTCCAACGGAACGGAAGACCGGAACACGTTATGTAATAATAATAATAGCAAAAAGAAACCTGCCTACAATTGGATTTAGTAAAATAGTGTGGTTAGTGGCCACCGCGCTTATCGAAGTCGACCTTGGTAAAACGAGCCGAAAGCAAAACGCGGCACGGCTCGGTACGAACGTGTCAATTAGTGCAGTTGCCTCCCGAATAGAAAACGCAGCAAAAGTAACCAAAGCAACCTCATCGTCGGTTTCTAGGTGAGAAGAGTTACAAACCAGTAAAAGGCCCCCAGTGCAAGAAGAGAACGTCACACTTAATTGGTCACACACCAGTTATTTTCGCCATTTGGGCAGCAACAGCGCAAAGCAGCTAGGAGCTAGGTCTTTGGTCGCTTTTTAAAGTTGTTTTTTATTTTATTTTGTTCTCCTCTAAAGTTTTGTTGTTGTAGTAAAATTTATTTCTTACCTTCTTCCTCTTTACATTAGCGTGTTGCTTTCCAAAAAAGCGCGCATTTGTTGCACCTTGCGTTCCGTTTTGTCAGCACAATCCACAAAACCAAACAAACGTCCGGTTCTAAGCGTACGCTGTGTAGGACTCGTCGCCCGAATGTCCTCCACGTGTGGGGCTTGATTCTGCATCAACATCATCGTGGTGCAAAACATACTGAAGAAAACAAAGCGCCTCAGCCGCTTGTTTTGCGCATCCGTAGCGAGATAGGCCATCAGTGTTGTATTTACAAACAGATCGTCCGGTGGCAGCAACAAAAGGGCGTAGCGAAGTGGGGTGTGTGCATTCACTTCGTGCGTGCGTGAGTGTGTGTGTGTGTGTGTATGTCAGTGCATAGTCGGTTCGACGTACGGAGCGGATGCAGACACAAGAAGTTTATGTGCTCAGCGCATCGTCCTGCCAGTGTGCCAAACTGCTGTAAAGAACGGTGGTATCTCGTGGACATAAGATCCTGCGGCCGTCAACATTACATTCAACACATTATCATCGCGAAATAGTAGCAAGCAGCAACGACAACGAGTCATGGCTTTCAACGAGGTAAGTATTTACATTTGCTAACACATGTCAAACTGATGCTTTGATATTAATTTTAGAGTATGAAGAACACAATCACCTGTTGGGGCCCAGCAGCATCTCTGTAGACCATAAGTGAGATTGCTGGATATACGGCAGATACGCCAGTTGTACGCCAATACGAAACCGACTGCAGATGGACGTTGCAGGACATTTATCTTCTCCGGACAACGACCTTGACCGAAATGCTTCTCACGCTGCGGTTCATATGCGGGCTGTGCGAAAGGATGAGACAAATCTTCCATCATTATCGATCATGCTCACGGTGCGCCACTCACATCTGCTGGGCTAAACACTCGAGACAAATGTATCGCCAACAGCAAATGCGTATAAGTTTCATATCATTCGCGCCTGACCAAATGTGCATTCCTTGTCTTTTTGGACAAGGACATAGTAATGCATCAAAAAACAGCTCTCAATCGCGAAAATCGCAATAACGAGAATGGGAATCAAATGGGAACGTGTTGGGGTTAGAGGTGTGGCTTATTATCATCCATCTAGAGGAGTAGCGATTGGAAAGTTCCACTTTTTTTCGAAACGGAACGAAACAAGTTTTAATTTCAGAAAGGAACGGAACGAACCTTGCAGGTTCTTTGAACCTACTTTAACAAAAATCGAAAAGCGTCACAGTGTATGTGCAGCAGTTGTCAATCTAGTCTTCTCGTCTACCCAGCAATATTGTAGATCTAGTATATTCCTTCCTTAGAGAGAACCGCACTGCCAATGGCTTATTGAAGGAACGGAACGAACCTAATAGGTTCGGAACGAAATGCTCATCACTATATAAAAGTATCGTATATTGGAACAAATGCCTGATTAAGGTGTTATATATGCCAATGCTGCTGCTGCTTTCTAAAACTAATTAATATAACGAATATAACTTCTTAATTACGCAGCAAAAGTTTTGTTTTAACAAAATTACCACTAATTTAGCCCATAAAAACACTCAAAAGCAAGGAGATTTGTTAACACCCTATTGATTGCGCTGCGTTTGAATTGAATGAATCACGCATTTCGTTCATTATGAACAATGAACCGAAATGCAAGTCACAGTTTTCATATCTGGCGCGTTCTGTGTGCAGTAAATTTTAACTGTGTTTGGGGCAAAATGTTTCATCCGGGTTTAGATATCGATAAGAAATCAGATTAGTATGCTAGGCACCGTCTAGTTCGGATGTACTTTATGTGCTTTCGGTTATCTAGGTAGCTCTTGGGCCGTAGAATCGTTTTAACTAACATTAAGAAACGAACTGTAATATTAACGTATGCATTAAAAAAGCGACAAAAATGGTCAGATGTTTTATGCGCTTACGCTTTCACCTGATGGTCGGTCGACCGGTCAGCGGTCAATGTGTATTAGTTGTATACATGCTGTCAAAATTTGAGAGCTGTATCTCTTAATTTACAGTAGCTAGGACGAGAAAAGTAAAAGTTCTTTGAACAAAAGTTTGTTCGTACCATCTGCTCAATCCTTGCCCGAGAAAAAGTCACCCGTTGTGTCACATTTCCCGTTGCCCAGATGCTATCGGGCAAATATCTATCAGATTCTGGCTATTCTGGAAAAGGTAAAGTCACATCTAGTTTTATTTTCTCCAGACATGACACTGCGCAATGTGATTAATAATACAAGAAAGGCCCCCAATAGTTGCCACATGTATTCAAAAATACCTCAATGATTGTGAAGTGGTGTTGTTACCTAGTCGAAGCAAGCGCTGGAAAAAGGAGCGTTTAGAGATTCTGTGAGAAGCCAAATAACCAACCTTAGTGTGCTTCAGTGCCGACCGATCGCAATTTTCTAGAGCAATTTATAGAGGAATATTTATCTAAATAATTGCATCCTCAAAGTCAGGGATGAATTGATGTAATAGGAGACCTTTCAACAGAAAACGAACAAATTAGGTTTTGACAATTATGGTTTAAGTGCTGCAAAATTTTGCAAGATGTGGAGACATAGATTGGATAGTTTTTCCTTAAATTATAGATTAATTAGGGAAAACAATTCAATTTGATAGTTTACAGTATCTTTTACCGTTTAATTTTTCCATGCATCTGAAAAAAGTCGCTTTTAAGTAGATAGTATTTGTTTGTAGGTGACTAGTAAAACTAGTAATACGAAAAAATAGTAATTTTGCTTGATGTTAGTTATGATTCAAAGAAAACTCGCAGCATCATTATTGCTGTAGCATATTTCATGCGGCAGTGACTAGATTTTGTAGCGACTCTTCTCATTGGTACATTTCCATTTACCAGAAGCATGTGGGGTAATGGTTTTTTTGGAGGAGGTACCGCCATTTAAGCAATACTCTCAACCTTCCGATACTTGTGACCTTTCGTAGCAGTTTGAATTTTTTGGAGTTGTAGAAATTTCCCAGAAATACTCGTTGCATTGAAGCAGCATGGTATTCATCCGACATGGTTGTTTTTTTTTTTCTGTTGAAACAGAGTCAGTTTGATAGAAAGCAAAAGTGTAGTTTGGACCTAGATACTACTTGCACACCCAAACTGGAACTGCTTCGTGCAAAACAATGCTCGTATGTTTCACCCGCGCGTAAAAGACGCCAGTTCTCAACGTTAATGAAGGACAGTAGGAGATAGTGTGGGTGCATGATTGCGTGCGAATTATTAGTCATTTTTGCACGGCGGTTTCATCGGTCTGGGGTCGCACGCTCGTTGCTAAACGGAGAGCGCTGTTGGTGAATACAGGTGGGGAACCATTTTCTTTTCTGCACAATTATGAACAGTCATGATAATGATAATGAGTTTCCCGGCCATAAACAACCTTTTTTTCTCGTTTGCTCAAAGCGAAGGAACAGTGCGTTGCTTTGTAAAGAGGTTTCGCACAAATTTCAACACGTTTTCAAGAACCGTTCGGAAATGATCATTCTTTATTTGTTGTCTGGCAACTTTCCCTCCTGCGACATGAGTTTTTCATCTGTCTGATGCATTGTGCAATAAATTGACTTGCCATTACGGGCGGCTTTTCTGCGCGACACCACATCTAAAGAGGATTCAATATGCATAATAGAGAGCGAGGTAAGAGTTCAATGAATATTCATGTTCAACCGCTTTTCCTTGCATAATTTTTTTCATATTTTTTATACAAATAATTTATAAGTAAAAAGCAATTTACATTAGTTTGGAGTCGTATCCCAGGGATGGTTCTCCTATTCTTCGAATATGTGTATGCAGTCCGGATGTCTCAAGTGTCCACAAGATATGTGATTACGCCATATGCTTCTATTAGGCATTAGAAATTCCAAATCTCTATCATGTTAGCAGCTTCACATAAATGATCAGGTTTGGTAAGACCTGCTACTTTGAATATAGGTTGATTCCTTCTTTGCACAACGATCGTTGTATTGATCGATTTTAAGTGGTTCCATCAAGTGTGTGTAATGAACTCGGCCCAGTGAGCATAATGCTTATGTATGGCCGAATTGAAGTGCGACTGAAGTCAACAATCGCCGATTGGTAAAACATTACGCTCTTTTCCAACATTGATCGCGCAACGCACAACTTGTAGAAAGAATCATTGAGTATAAGAAAGAAAGAGAGAAAGAAAAGAGAGATGTTTTCCAAGATTTTTTCAAAGAATTGAAGTAGAGGATTCTTGAATTGGATATGGAATTCTAAGATAGCCTTTTTGTGATACCAAGTGTACTAACCGAACGGGCTTGGCCAGTATGATCGTTAATAATTATTTACTTTTTTAATTTCATCTTCAACATTTAAACATTAACATCGTCTCTTGCGTGTGATGTCTAATTTCAATTCGGCGCGGTGCGAAAAATCAAACGTTTCGTATTTTACCCCTTTTTGAATATAAAATAATTACTGTAAATAAAAAGAAAATGATTCTTGGCTGTGTTACACGAACAATACAAGCAAATCTTTGACCTCCAAAAGTTTTAAAAGTTGGTGCTCGTTAAAGATGTGAAAGAGTTCGGTACAATTTTGTTGATACAAATGCTTAAAGCTCTAAGACAATGGTGGCAAACAAACAGGTTCCATTATTTCAACGACAAAAGTAGGTCGGACATTGGCTTGTGCTGAACTGCTGCTACATTTTCAGCCTTCTATTTCATCTTCTCGGTGATGATCAACGCTCAAATGGCGCTTTACACACCCGGAGGGAGCCATCGACGGAAAACAAGTTCATTGCGAGAACTGCTGTAAAAACAACAGCAGGCGGATGATACCAAGCTCTACAAGCAACCGCGCACCGTGCGTAGAAGGAAGTGGATCCGTTTGTACCAAGCCGTACCGTTGACTTACTTATTGTGACAGGTCGGAATGCTGATGTAGCTAGCTGCGCGGTCTCAATGATTCTTTTTTTTCGCTGCATGCGTTCATAGGCTGGTAGCAGAGCACCTTTCCCCGAACGCGTTGCGTTCCCAGGGCAACACGTAAACACAACGCACCTCAGAGCAGCAACAATCTTGAGATTCCAATCCCTCCTCCAATCCAAAACCCGATGGTCAGGAAGAGAACGTGAATGACGGAGCTAATTTCTCCCACAAACTTACGAATCCAGCAGAGGAAGTGGGTTTCATCCCGCCGCAGCAACCTGCCGCAATCTGACTGACTATGCAAGCAGTACCCTTTCCCAGGCCGCCGCTGTAAAAGCTTCGATAGAGCATGTACGCAGCTCTTGGGCGCAATAATCGGCTCTTGAGGTAGCCTTAGTCCCGCGTCGTCTCTCAGCTATTCGCGTTCAGTATCTTTCTCTCGTCGGAAGCACACGGTTGTGCAGTTCGCAGCGTCCGCCTGTGTTCCCGACGGTTGATTTTAATTTCGTGGCTCATGTGCTTTCTTTTTCCACTGATCGCCGGTTTCGGGTGGTTTCCATCCTTGTGAAAACCAAATCCGGATTGGGTTTAACGTATCTTCAAGTTTGGTCGTCGATCAAATGGCGTGGAACCTGTTGTGTGACACAGATAGCTGTTCATAATTTGTCGCTATACGTCGTGGGATCCTTTCCCTGCATACGAGTGAAGAATATTGGGATAGTAGCAAATTTAGGGAAGAGCTCGCACTGTCGCAATTTTATTTGTCTATTTTACATCTAATTATCAAATTTAACTGGTTATTTTGAATGATTTATAACGTTCTGTACTAAATAAATTGAGACGTGACCGTTTTTCTGCTGTGCTTGTTGTCGTAGTTATTAAAAGTGCATTTACGGTGCTAAAGTGAGTTTAGCCGTTTGCGGAAATCGTTTTTTGATTATTTATTGGGTTGTATGAATCATGCGATTTTTTTTTTAAATCGTGAATTCATTTATCGGTAATGTGTTTGACAGTGTTGGTGTGGTGATAAAATTATTACAAATGCCTCTTGCCGCTGCTGGTAGTGGTATTACGACTGATAGAGTGCACGTCCGACAATCAAAGGGCCATTTAGTCGTTGCAGATTGTGATATGTGTGATTGCGACCGCTAATTGTACCTTGTTGTGGTTGTGTACATTCGTGTTGTTCGCTCTCAAGTGTTGTACACAATGGTGTACTCAAGCCGTGACACCTGCAACTATCCGATGTCCTCTTTGATGAGGACACCCGTGTCTTATGATCCGGGCACCACAACGACCACCGCCGATCCCGAAATGACGTCACATTCGTTGACGATGGTCGACGAAACGATTGTTCACGATTGGCAGATCAGTTCCGTCGGCATTGGTGGATGTACCGAGAGTCAGGAAGCATTGCTGGCCGCTTACCATCAATCCTCCTGCACCCCCGAACGACCATTGTCGGCAGGTTCTGCTTCCACCTCCTGGTCGGCGGCAAGTGGCATCGAATCTGCAACGGATGAGTTCACCGTTAATCAGCACCATCAGCAGCCGGAAAAACAGGTATCGAGTTCGTTTTGCTGTGTTGCTTTTTTTTCACTATTTTTTCTTTTAATTTTCTTATGTTGTGCTGTTAGACTTTGTGCTCGGTAGCCGGTGCTGGCCGGTTTCTAATGTTGAGGAACTTGGCCCAAATGTAGAAGTGGCAGGAAAATGAAATCGGTGATAGGCAAAAGATGGCAGCATCAAGTGGCCTACAAACCATCGGGAGAGGAAAGATGGGGATCGTCGGCAATGCAAGATTCTCCAGAAGTTTACGGTATTTTATAGCAGCCAAAGCTATTGCTGTTTGTAGATCTGTTTGTTTGTTGCAAGCAGTATTTTGGTTGCATTATATCGTTTTGTCCTACTTTCAATAATTCAGATGTTGTGTGTGTTTTTGGATTTATTTTTGTTAATAAATTCGATGTGAAATTTTTTTACTCGTTGAACGCTATCAGTTGTTCGTCTTTGAACGACCAAATTTTTGTAAAAGCGTAACTTATGGAGCAGGTGTTTCGTCTCATCGTTTTTTTTTTTTTGGTTTATATTATTCGTACAAATAAAAACAAATTTCTTAGAAAAAGAAGAATATTAAGGGATCAATCAGGAAATCGTGTCAATACGGCGCAAACCGTCATACTTAAAATAAAATAAAAAAAAACAGAAAATCGTCTCAGTTAATTATAACAATCAAATTGGCTGCCACTATAATTATGAAGTGTTTATCATTTAAATGTTAAAATACACCCTGTTTTGTTGTATCTTCATAACAAATATATAATTAGTTATGTTAACCGTTTGAAAAAAGTTGATTAGCGTGCTTGACAGTACTCGTTTGGTGATTGTATCTGAAATTTAGGCCCTAAAACTGGAATGTCAAAGTAAATTTGTTAAAGAAGATTTGAGGACTTCATTGCCGTAAAGTTAACATCGCATGTGTTGACTAAAGATTTGAGAACTTCTTATCCTTTTATCATTTATTGTTTGTTTCATGCGTGTTCTATTTAGAAAAAGGAGTAGACAAGATAAAAGTTAGTGATGGAAAAGTTCCACTTTTTTCGGAGCGAAAATAGTTTCTTTAAAAAAAAAGGAACACATAGGACTTTGTAAATTCTTTCAATCTTCTTCAACGGAAAATGAAAAGTGTAACTTTATTTCATCGTAAGGTTGTTAGCCTGGACTGCTTCTCTACACTATATCGTGGATGAAGGACGGCCGTTTTCCTGTAGAATACCGCACATTTTAAAATTAAAAGGTAGTACAAGAGTACGTTAGAGTGGACGTTTGGATATAGACGCAAGAAACTACCTTTTGATTATATTTGAACGAAATAAATAAATAATAAATTTGGAACGAAACTCTCCCTACTAATAAAAATTATATTCATCAGTAAATATCAGTAAATTCTGACATAGAAAGTAGTTGTGCGAGAAAAATTGTATCTTGTTCATAACATTGGCCAGTTTTAGCAAACGACAAGATTAACCATCTCATATCCCATGATGGTTCACCATTGACGATATAATTACGCTTTGAGGGCGGATATTCAACGACCGAAAGGCTCAGCCTTCAAAGCACAGTTTCTTTTAAAAACTGTGTTTTTTTTTCTCATTTACTTTTACTTTAGAAACACTGCACACTAGTGGCAACTGAACTGGTAGGCGTAAGGTGGCCTGGGAAAAGTTGAATGACCTCAAAAGCTGGTAGATTATTTCCTCTTCATTAACGGCTTACTTTCCTACAGCAGGTTGTCGGTGCATTTAAAAGCATCAAACATGTTTTTTTTTTCTGACCAGCAATGCAATATTTAGCAAATCAGATGTCATTAATGTGTTAAAATGAATAATGCATAAATTTGCCCTATTTTGGATAGAAATTTTGAGTATTTTGAGTGTAAAACGTTATAGCATATAATTATGGTATAACGTTATATAATTATGCAAAAAATGTTTATTCACCAATGGCTAGAAGAAATATTAATAATTGATAAAGCGATAGGAATAATAAATTACCATTCTGTCCTATACATTTAGGAAACAAAAATTGTGGATGAATCCATTAGCCGGATTCCTATGCTTCTTAAATGTATTGTACCACAAACATTTCATCCTTAAAATATTTTAGAGCTTAAAATAAGTACTATTACGTGTTACAAAAACTTGTTGTTACACATCTGTTCCACAATATTAAATATTAAAGCGAAGAAAGGTGATGAAATTGAAAGGAACATATTTACGTTTTCGGATGTATTATTTTTGAGAGAGTTGAAGCAACGTACCCTAAATTCCGGACAACTAAAGCCGATAAAACAAAACTACAGACGTACCTTGTTTGCACGCTTATCCTCTGTCGATTGGATGAAAAGTAATTAAATTTTCGCATCCAGAATTCCTGTCCTGGCACCGACACTCGATACTGGATGACAGGGTATCGATTTTTGGTATAAACGTTGTTCAAAAAGGACCCTCAAAAATAGGGTTACTTGTTTGGAGGGCCAGAATTCGTTCGGTTTTTTTTTTTTTTATTTAGAACAAAAAGGTACTTACTGTACTGTGCCTGTGCTCAGGCATGGTTGAGGGTGATGTTGATAAATTCAATCTAACGTTAAAAATATTGAAAATGCCACACCGTTCAGTAACGTAACATATTATTCATATTCGATGCTTAGTGCTCCGCTAAATATCGATCGGAATTTTTGCACTTCTAGCTTCCTACCTTTCCGATGTAATATCGCGCAGATAATCGATGAAATATTGCTTCATAGATTAGGGCTGACAGCTTTCATTATCCAGGCGGAAGTGAACGCGCATTGTAGCCATCGGTTGGTTAGCTTTCTGAACTTACATATTTAAAATACAATGAATGGCACAAAATGATGTGTGTGTGTAAGGGTTGGCACCATACATTCGTTGAGAGATTAAAGGCGCAGCATAGAAACATATTTGCTTGTTTTTTTTTTTTTTTAATTTCAATTTCCTACATCGTCGTCGTTCAGTTTTTCTACATGTAATGAAATGTGTCATATGTAATGTTCCATAACTTTATGAAATCTGTCTCTGCTCCAGATGGCATGTGTCCAAACAAGAGCACAACAAAAGTTGTTCTAATGGAGTTGGAGTTTAAACGAGAAAGGACATTAAAAGGAAAAATGGCTTGAAAGCATTAAGTACATTGTTCGAATGGCCACGCTTTGGAAACGTTTTGGCAATTCACACAACTGGAAAACATTGTTCATGAATTAGCATCAGCACACATCCTTATGATTATATTTATATGCTGCATGCAAGAGTGTACAAATGCGTTCCAACGGCCTGTTGAAGGCTAAGGATTGAATTTAATTCACATTAGATTGAGAGACAACATTTCCTTCCTTGAAAGCAATCCTTAAAGGACACCGAAAACTTAGCTATTTTTATGACAACATTCTCCCAAATTAGCTGATTTGCAAAATAATTAAAAAAAAAATTAAGAAAATGAGTATTAAATAGCATTATTTTTCTCAATAAGGGATGCGATTAGGCTAATAGTTTTTCTGATAAATGACCACGAATATATTTTCTAAATTGAATTAAGCGTTTGGTCTTTGGTTAAGATGAAGATGTGGAATCTATTCTATTCGCTGCATCACACATTCTCCAATCAGTAAATGGGCGGTTTTTTGAGGAAGAAATAAATCGTGTTTCCTTATTAAAATTCTTCTGGCGTAATGTAGTGTACTGTGGCGCTTTTTGTGTAAAAAGTAATTTCCTGGGGTCACAATAATTCTACGGCTAAATTATGTGACGGTATGAATTCTTCTTTTACTCCCAATTTTTTGTCTGCTGGATTGTAACAATCAACACAACGAAATAAATATGTTTCTTTGGTTTGTCTCGCAGTATTGCACCCATTCGTCTAATGGCGTTAGAACGTGCTACACAGTTCATTGTTGTTAGTAGAGCCGGCGTTTTTTTAGCATTTTTTGGTTAGCATGTTGGGTTACGCGCATCCTTTGAAGAGTTTTCCGAGTTTTTCTTTTGATTTTCACTCCTCGTGCTCTAGATTTGTTCCGGTCTCTCGCTCTCTTTTTTCTCTCAAGTCACGGTAAAAGCCCGAGCATGTTTAATTCCAATTTAGTTTCCACTCGGAAAAGCTGCTCGAATACTGCTCGAAAAGAATCGGGTTGTCTCTCCCTCGAACGTCCGAATGGCACAATATCATCCTTCCTTTCATCCTTTCGACCGAATCGGCTACCTTCGTCGGGTATGTTATGGTTTTCAACTGTCCTCGTCTGAAGCAGAGCAGGCTACCCACGGCTTGAGCGAATGCTTTCAAATCAGACGTTCTTTAGCACTAGCAAGTGTTACACAGGGTCGCAGTTTCGCAGTACGAAGCGATGGAAATTGCCCTTCCGTGATTTTGGCCAGTTTGGAAAAGTGAAAGTTTCCTATTTAATTTTCATTTCGTTTTCGGGAAAATCGTGCCTTCCACCCATTAGGCGTGTGGTGATACGTTACTGTTTAATGTGTGTATTTGTTTTGCGTGTTTGTGTGTATCGCGAAATAGTTTTCCCTGCGGAGGCCACGTTTCATACGATACACATGTTATGTTGAGAGTCGATGAATTTTTCGTGTACCACACTCGGTTGATAGTGTCGCTGGGGAGCAATTTGTAAAATCGAAAACATATGTCCATTGCAGTGTAGTGCACTGGGCTTTTTGCCATTTTTACTTGACAACAAGTACAGTACACAATTAAAGAAGAAAAAAGAAAGAGAAAACAATACAGTGTCGCTTTGCTGTTTCTCGTCAAAAAAGTGAATCAACGGTGAGCTAGCATAATAAATAGCCACCATTGATAATCGCGTGCAGCGGTGCAAGGCAGGTGTGAAGAAGAAACGGATCAACTTCTTTAAGTACATTCTCTCATTTACGATATTTCGCCGTTGGAAAACAGTCCACAAGGCTGAGGAGTGTCCATCGCCCAGTGGATTTGCGATGGTGCTCCAAAATGCCTCTGGGATTGCAACAACCACACCCGCCTCTTGCAACGATGGCAGTGCATCCTCTCATTGTGGCCAGCAATATATCGATGCCGATGCAATTAGCTACGATGGAGATGGCAATGGAAATGATGTTCGTCATAATATCAACTATGTCCTTTCTGCACCATCTTCATCATCATCATCGATCCATTCGCCGACCACCGATTGCAACCGGAATCGAATAGTAGCGAAGGTAGACGAAGCGAAATACCATCATCATGAGTCACCCAAGCTGGTGATTCATGGCAACAGCAGTCCCAACAACCTTCATAAGAATAGTAATAACCAAAGTACTGGTGGAAGCAAACGTCAGCATCCTACAGCAAGTGGGAAAGGAGTATGCACATCGTTTTTTTCCTCGACCCATTCATCATCGCAACCGCAGAACGATGTGGATAGTTGTCGCAGGACGAAGGCACACAATGCTGGCTGCCGGATGTCGATGGTACGTTAGTACATTTTGCACGAAAGGAAATTTTATTGTTTTCCAGAAATGCTTAAGGATTCATTACAACTGCAATTTGAATTATTTCTTCGTTTCGTCGTAACAAAATGGTAGACGAAGAACAAAGATGTCACGGTTCATGAATTTAGGTTCATGTAAAAGGTGGATCGTACGTTATTTGGTGCGTTATCGGTTTGGTTAATGGAAATATGTGGTGATTTAGATAATCCTTTAAGGAAACAAATTATTTTTATCGATTTTTGAAAGACTAACTTACATTTGGGTGCAAAAAAGAACCACGTAAATCAATGAGATGCTAAAGCTAGTGCAATAATATACGCAGACCACAAAATCATTTCCTTTTATAGCCAGAATTCAGGAATATTGTGCCAGAACGTAATGCCTGGACCTTAGGAAATGGCGAAAATGAATAACTTTTTTATTGGATTATATCCCTGGACGCGCGCGGTAGTGGCAGGAAGTGGTCATTTTCTGTGTCCCTGTATTCGCTACCGTAACGGGCATCCTGGTGTTGATGTTTTATTATGTTTTTTTTTGTCGTTGTATATTTACTCTACCCTTTCATATGTCAGAGGAAAATAAATCGACCGTTCGTTAGTTAGTTAGTTTGAGAAATAGTTTTTTCCCCAAGGAAAGGCTGCTTATGGCAGCGTCGATTGTAAAGTCAGATGTGGTTAGGGTTGTCGTGTAAAGTCGTTCTTTCAATAGAAAGTTTTAGTTGATTTAGTATCTAAGTTTTAAGTAAGTTTTAGTATCATTAATGTAAAAGTTATGTTTTTTTACAGCTATTTCTTATCATTTCGTCACTATCCGACTACATGGCAGCAATGAGTCCAATAAGTCATTCGTTGGCCGGCATCACCTAGTAGGTTGTTAAGCCATGAAGAAGAACATTATGAATGTGTTTAATGGTTTATCCACTATGAGGATTTTTACTCCGCTTCATTTGGTGATAAGTGACCTAGAAAATTGTATTTGAAATTATGCTTGATCCTTGTGTCTATATACTTTATATTCATGAGTGACTTCAAAACCCTATCGATTAATATAGAATTTAATGTGGAGACAGAAGAGGTCTACATCGTCCAGTACAACACTGTCCTTCCTGTGTGCGTTTAACGCGTAAGGCTTTCCACTGATTGCTAATATCCATAAGCAGCGATCGATACATTCTAAAAATAAAGTGCTATTCGTGGAAAGTCCTAAGCACCGCTCTTGTTTTCACTCAAATTGTTTGTCGAAGCAAATATAAAGTCCTGTAATTGCTGGTGCGGTGGTAGAAAAGGTAGTGGCGTCGATATTTCACACGACAAGAACAGGTATGGAGTCTCACCAAAACTGCTACGCGGTATACATTAGTCAAACGATTCATTATACAAACTAGCAGATGTAGTTGTTAGACCAAGAAAAAGTCACAAAAATGTTCATGAAAAATATGAAAGTAAAATATGAAAATGATGAACTTCACATGATCGTGCGTCATAAACGTTTAAACGTTTCGTAAACGATTCTTCTACTTCTCTGGCACTACAACCATAAGAGGTCTTCTTAAGTATGTCATTACTAGCTTTCTGTGCTGGATATCGTCAGTCCAGCAGGACCTGCCGTTTGACTAAGGAATTGCTGTCTGTTCTTCTACCCGCTCGCTCCTTCGTTTCCTTTGTTTTACTGTAATGATAACCGAACTTTTCCTTCTAATTAAACCCATATCATTTTATGAAATTTTAGTTGACAGATTAGCTATTGTAAGCTACGCAGCTATAGGCCACCATTAGTTATACTATTGTGTACGAAAAATAAAGTGACTTTGCGTTTTTTTTCCGAAGCCAAATGAAGGTCATCACCTTCGAAGTAATCCCCTTCCAATGCGATGCACCTCTTCTCTCACTCCTCGAAGCAGGCGGAAAACGCGGATGCCGGGATGTCCTTTAGTTCCGTCGTCGCTGCGGCTTCTATCTCCTCGATAGTGTCAAAACAGTGTCTCCGAAGCGGCCGTTTTAGCTTGTTGAACAGCCAAGAAGTCGGAACAATATGGGTGCCAGTTGTTGCGAAAAACTCTCTCAAAATGATGGCCGTATGAGGGGGCGCATTATTGTTTTTTCACAAATCCGGCCGCTTTCGCCGGATGGAGGTCCGCAACCCCAGTAGCAAGTTCTTCTTCTTTGTCTTTACCCAAAGACCTTCTAGGTCACGCCGGTCATCTAATTGATTACGCCTCACTACGGGAGAACGGTCTGGATGGGATTTGAACCCCGGTCCTGCCGTGTGAAAGTCAAGTCAAGTCAAGTTGGGGTGACATCATTAATTTGCTTTGATATAGACAGTGTTTAAAAATAAATTAACCATGTTCAATGATTAATTTTCCCTTAATTTTCAATGTAATGAGTATGACATTAAACTGGCTTTACATAAATCATATCGCTATTTTATTTATCAATCATTTCTATTTTTTCGGAATGTTTGCTACAAAAATGATTGCCGTAAGGAGACGAACGCGATACAAGTAGAACGAATTCATAGTGAAATTTGTCCATCGATAGCACTGTTAGCAGCATCTACTTTCATCAGATGTGGAATTTTATCAATGTGACTACGACGAAGACTAGCGTGTTTAATAATCGTTGATTTGTTATTGAAATGAGGGGCTGGACTTGAACCGTGTTATTTGCATTATTTCTTTGACCCACAAGTAAAGCGGATGACCGCTATAAGAAACCACTTTCTTCTGAGATATTCGCTCTCTCCATGCAATGGTTTGTCGCTTTCAATGGCAGTCTGGTTTAGACGAACTAATCAATAATCTGTAAAAAAAAAGCGAACTGCCTGTTTTGCAAGATAAACGAGATGTACGATTAAGACAGAAGGTCTAATTTACTTATAAGATCCTTGATCTAAGGATCTTTACAAAGAAACGTAATGGAATATGCGTCTTATCCGATTGTTATAAAGATTTCTATTTTTATTGATGGAACCGTACAATGTTATAAAGCCTTTGAAAGAATTCTGTATAAAATGATGACGTTTTATTGGCTAAATGCCGGTCCTGTCATGTAAATATATCGCCGCTGTTTACATTGTGCAACCAGAATGCTCCTTGTACATTGATGATGTACAGTTTTGTGTAATGACACTGCTCTTTCATACGCCAGGAAAAGTATTAAATTCCTTCCTGCTCGATCTCTCGAACGCCTAACTGCTACGGGGGGACGTTCAGTTAAGGACAAATAAAATGTCCAGGAAACCAGAATTGGCAGGTCACCTTCAGAGGTAGTTGAGTACGAAAAACTTAAAGTAATCCTTTTTACATGCTGATAAAAGTTAAAAATTCATAGTGTCGAGGAAAAATGAAAAGAACAAAAAACAATTACAATTCACCAATAATAAATTCGATTCTTAACATTTTTGCCATCTTATGCTTTATGAACATTTTACAATTTCTTGATATTTTTAATCAGTTTGTAGGTTTTTCAATAATGAAATGTGTTAGTTATGCGATAAAGCTACATTTGAATAGGACGAAATGAATCCTTTAAAATAACCTGCAGCAGCTATTGCTTTGAAAACTAATTCGTGCAAACAGCTTGCCAACATTTGCGTGCCTTTGGCGATAATAAATTAAAAATAGCTAAGCTTTCATTTCGGCTTTTCTTCACTTGGTTGACACATATCATCCAGCTTGCTATACTTTACCATCCCCAGACACCGCGAGGCTCGGAAAATGTCACGTTTCTCTGGTTTGCTGAAATGCGATGTGGGGCAATATTTAGGTGGTATTTTCGTTTCACACAACTTCGAGGCGAACTGTGGGATTCAGAACCGGAGAAGAACCTACAACGCAACGTGACAAACGTGTTCATTTGTCGCTGAGCTGCACGGGGGAATAGGAGTGTGGCCCTTCGATCGTAGCGAGTGTACGAAGTGCTAAATGTAAGCACTCGAAACATAACACTACCCAACGTGAATGCTATGTTTGGATTCTGGAATTATCACTCCATCGAAGGGAATTAGTTTGAACAGTCCACGGGGAATAGTTGTTAGGGTGGCAACACATGAATTTGCTAATGTAGTGTAAAACAAAGTGTAAAAATAACGTTTTGCTGTTTTTATTTTGGAAAAATGGGGTTTCCATACTTTCATCTGCTTGCTACACAAGCTTTCGTACTATTTTCTAAGAATTATTTAATATATTTTCATGTTTCAATTAAAATGTTCTGCTTTTGGTGAATAAGAATTTAACCTATTTTTCTTCGTTGTCTTTTCAGGTGAGTTACGATGCTGCGTGTGAAGAAAAGTAAGATATGTTACGGTAATGAACCCAACCCCACTTTTGAATATAATAACAATAATTCATATGTGATAAATTTTGAAAACTACTTACATTTTAGCAAAACTTGCGTTTGCTTTAAAGGTTTTGGAAATTTTTCAATATATAGCTGTCATGACTTGCGTTATCTTTACCCATTTTTAATACAAAATTATTTACGCTGGGAGAATTGTAATACTTCGGCAACCTTCGCAAAATGGCAGTTTTAGACGACGCTTTGAACAGAAAGATTATCCGTCGTTCCTTCCGCAAAACGCACACGTGATGTATTTAGAGTTCTCAAGTATCCGATGGCTTTATGTCACGTTTTGGTTGCCAGTTTCGTGAGACATCTCCCTCGTTTCACGAACTTGAATGCAGATGACGATGTTGTTTGTTTGTTTCTTTGTTTTATTAGCGATTACATTTTGGTTTCTATGATGCAAACTGCATTGTATGCGTCAATCCGAGAATTGTTTTTAAAAGCTTTGTGCTCATGGTTTGAAACTGTGATACCGCAACACATACTGCGCGTGTTTCTCTTATACAAAAGCCACATGAAAGACGAAAATCATTTAAAAGATGTATTAAAAAAGCCCAATTATGAAACACCAAAATATGATTAATCCGTTACTGGTGGTGTTATGAATTGGACTTGATTGTGCTCTGAAAGAATGGTTTACATTTGTTTATTTAATAATTTCTGTATTATGAATGTAAATTCTTTTGATGTTTATTTTATAATTCATTATAACGTACTGTCTTCTTTTGACGTCTAATAACATTCTTTTCTATTAAATTGAAACTTTTTTTTATGTAAGCATTGCCGGATTTGTATTTTAATATCACAGAAAACTCTGAATTGTACAATAATTGTACAACATCAGCTGGTGGCAAATGCTACAAATGATGAACAGAGTACGTTTTCAAGCTAGTGTTAGTTGCAATCAAAACACCTTTAGTATCGTTACCGTGTGCCCGTTCGCGTCGTGGTGTTCGTGACGGGTTTCATGATTTTGCCTCCCACTGCGCTCCATTCATAGCCGTAGCCGTGCGGCAATCGACGTGGTGGTACGATGGAATGTTTATGTTGAAGCATATGCTTCACTGCTGGTGTTTGGCGTTGCTCGGCTATTGGAGCCACGTAACATGCCCTTGCTTTAGCACGGTTTACCCCTGTCAGCATGCTTTCAAGCTTGTTGAATCGTTCGCGGCTTGAAAGCGAAGAGTTGCAGACGCTTTTATGTTGTAGCGCAACACACGCCCGGCTGCGTTGTGATCATACCGGAAGAGTAAGACGGCGAATGTTTGCGGTTCTGCTGTAGAAAGAGAGAAACTGTACAAACCGCTCGCGAGACGCATCTCCGTTTTCCGTTGGAGCTTTCCTCCACGAATGCGCCACGCAAGAAGGTAGACAGACCAGGCCCGTCGGCGTTTGGAGGTGGGATCCGTGCAATGGGATTGTTTGCCGTTTGGTTACTTTCATAGGGCTTTTCGGCTGTGGGGGAACGGAAGCAAATGAGGAGCTGGGGGGGGGGGGGGGGGACACACGCGGCTAAGCGGGTGTGTGGTTGGTTGGTTTCGTGCGCGACGTGGTTGAGTCCGTTGCGCGATCGGTTTGGACGCTCAGTTTCAGTTAAACTTTCGGCCGGGAAACGCTACACCAGCGCGCGTACGTTATGCACTCGAGGCGCCAAGTTAGCTGCGCGTAAAAGTTTAAATTCCGCTCTCGAACTTGAATTTTATTGCAGTAACGATATCCCTTGGCGCGTGTGTATTTTATGGTTGGTGAATGTTTTGTGTTGAATTCGGTGTTCTGTGTAAGACCGTGAAGTTTTGAACCGTCACAATCGACCTTTTTGCGCAGTGTTGTAAATTCTCGTGTAGTTACTTGGATGGAACCGTGTAACTATCAGCTTGAACGTGATTCCACATTATTTATGATAATTGCGAATAGTTTGTGTATGGCGTGTGAAAAGTGTGGGGGAAAATACTTACACATTGTGTTTGACGATCGAGAAGCGATGAAACAAGTTGCGCTGTAATAATATCGAAAAAATCAAGTATTGGCAGTGCTTCTATGACGCGATTTTCACAGTGTTTAGTGGTGGTGTTCGTTGGAATCATCAATTTCATTCAAATGGGCAGTTTGGCAAAAAAAAAAAATGGCAACAAACCTACAATGGATTATCGTTTGAAGATGGAGGAACTATGGAACTTCTTAAATTAAATGAATGAAATAGTAAATAGAAAAACATTTGCCTGTTTGCATGCAGACCATTGAAGTGGGTGGATATTTGTTAAGAGAAGAATTCGGTACGATGTAGTAGGTTTTGATAGCAAACACAATTGCTAATGATAACAGCCGGTGCAGAGAATAATGTGTATTTATTTAGATTATCTGCAGTTAGTACCGTGAATTAAAAGCCAGAGCACACCGTTGTACTTGTTTGCTTTATTGCGACTTAACATCTTGAGAGATATGGCTATTTAAACGTTTTTCTTTGCTTAACTACGTAACGTGTAAAGAACAAAGTGATATCACCTTATGTTCTATTTTCATATGCACTTATCAAGGCTGTAGGAATTATGCTTGGTTGTTATGCATATTTCTGTCGCCTGTAAATGATAGAATACAATATTAAGCATCTCAAGAATAACATTTTATTCATTTCGAGTTTCTGTGTTCGTTGTATTCGATGGATGTTCGTGAATGTAGCATCTGCAAGCGCTTTGATAATAAAGATGGAAGACGAAAAATGTAAGCCGTTTTATGATATTGAGTTGCTACCAAATGGATACAGATTGATTTACTGTGGTCCGGACGAAACTGATATTTGAAGCGAAGACAGAAATGGTTGCCACAGTGCAATAGTTTCCCGATAATGGTTTCAATAAAAACTAGAGCATAACGAGCGAGCCCATGGATCAGTTCACGAGTGTGGAAAATATTTTTCAAGTTCACTCGGTTTGTGGAATGCTGGTACTTCATTGTGTTTTGTCGTATGGAAGACAAAATCTGCAAAAATCTGAAGGAAAATGGTTTCGGACTAGAATGCCGATAACTTTTTATCGTTTGCGAATTCAAATTTCGTCAAGATTATTATTTTATTGCACACAGATGACTTCTGATCATTTGAAAGCTTTACGCATAATCGTGCAATTAAAATGGGATACCATTGGAAGAGGGGGTTTGCCAAAACGTTGGTCAAATTTCGGCCAAGTGGCACGGTAAACGTGTAGCTTGCTGGTTTAAAATAAACTTCAAACCTGTTCGATGAACCGGTTGGATTTCGAGAAGCGAAGAAAAAAGAATATTTACACGTACACAATCCCAACAGAATGCGTGCAATGTATGGTTAAAACTTTCGTTACGGATAATTCTCCACATGCTGTGCAGAGGACGTTTGCTACGCATTACTGTACAACTTCTAGAGTTTATAATTTAATCTCCGCTTTGCTTCAAAAGTTCTTATCGAGGCTAGAGAAAATCATTAAAAACTGTTTGGAAATACCGACGTACAACGTTTATCCGCATTTCAGGTTTATCCAAATGTGATGCTCCAGTCTTAGCTGCTTGCTGCGTGAATTTGTGTGGTTGGCTGTAAAAAGGTGGGGCGTCTTTCACCTACCGAAACATATGAATATTTATACCCATGTGGCATGAATCGGATACCTTCAGTTTCTTTCGCATTTTTTGAAAACTATTTTCACTGTCATCGGACAGGTTTGTATCTCCGGCAGTGGGCCATTTTGATAATGCTGCGAGGAGAATAAGAAAACACACGGCGAAGAATTTGCTTCGCGAACATCCACCCTAACGAAAACTTCGTACAGGTGTGCGAGCAATGGTGGGATTGGCAGCGTTGGTATGGAATAGTGGGAGACTTTCGAGCACGATCAGAAAAATCTTCCCTCCTTTTTCTGTCTATGCTAAACCAGTGAGCGACGCAGGTCGTCGAAGAAGTTAAAACAAACTATTCAAACATTCCGCAGAAAGTGATGGGTATGTGTGGATTGTATTGTACATGGCACTAGCAGTAGTAGTCCACAACCTTCACCGCTACGGCCACGGAAAGGTAACCTACTTTCTCTCGTACGAACGTGCCGCGAAGTCTCTATGGCCAGCTCGCGAGCTTGCGCCCAATTTCCTCTCAAACACGCACATCGCGCTTGCTTGTGGTGCTATTGCCGAAATGAAACACAATTCCCCCCCTGAAATAAGCAAAAGAAACACACAACGCAGAGCTCGTGCTTACCAGTGCTTGAGGTATTTTCACGCACCGAGCCTCTGAGCTCTGCGTCGCACTGAGGTGGATTGTCGTGGGTCGAAAACGCTAATATTGTCTACTCGAAGATATTCTATTTTTGGGACTTTTTCCTGCATGAGCGTTTTACAAGTCGGATGTCATATGGTTCCAGCATAGCTTTTAGCTAGTCCACAGAGACCAAGAGCCACAGGTACGTCGGTCGGCCTCTCCTCCATAACCGGTAATGTGCCGAGCGGGGGTCCAAAATCGGGAACAACGATTTTGTTAACGGTGGTTCAAATTTTGTGTTCGTGCGGGCATGTTCGATTAAGTCTAACCTTCTTTCTGGTTGCCCAATCCTGGCTGACTGACACATTTTCACTCCGGCAATGGTACCTCCTGGCCACGAGATAAGCTGTGCGTTGATCGTTGCATCATGTCGAGGAGTACCGAGGAGATTTGATCCATTTGAAAACTGGAAGAGTATTGCCTTTTACAGTCCATTTAAATCTATCTAACTGGGTTATGGAGTAAACATATTGGAATAAAACGTGCCAACACAAATTCTGGCGCTTGATACAAACTACTTTTTGGACATTGTCTTGTTTTTTTTTTTTGAGCATGTTTAATGAGTATGTCAGCGTGTCTTGTGAGCTTCTTGTTTTTGGGATGTTATGATCAAACGATTGATGTGAGTGTGATACAAATACTGTGAGTGTGAGCCGGAGCGAACTACAAACGAATAAAAGTGTGTATAAGATTTGAGCGATTGCATAAAGGTAGCCTCCTTGAGCAACACCGGTGCCAGGCAACCTTGGTATGATATAACAGCAAGGCCTCCGAATGGAAGCTTCGCTAACCTAGTGGCATTCGTCCACCAAGAAAAAGCCGAACGCCTCGTGGACGTCACAATCATTTGTCTTGCGTGTCTGCGGGAATTGCCTGTAGTTTGACATCGGATCTGTGGAGTGTTCAATCCGTTCAAAATCTCAAACCAGTGTCGAAGTCAGTCGAATGCCCTAGTGCACATGCCTTCAGGCACCGATCAATGTTTCGTCACTGACATCGTAGATCGTGAAGTTATGTCTTTTATGGACCTTTATCCATTTGTGAATGTGGTGCGAAAGCGGCAGGAATTTCATTGGACGCCTAGCCGAAGGCATGCAGTTGAACGGGTTGAAGATTTGAGTTGGTTTTTAATTTAAAATATGTTGCCGGCATTTGAAACGCGTATGAGTAAGTTCTTACGGTATGCTCGTATTTTTCCAATTTTCCATCCGGAGGAGTCAAAGTTTTATGATCTGTTAAATATATTTTATACATGTTCATAGCAGACGATAATTGTACCTATGGCACGCTAAGTTGTTTCCTAACAAAAGTCCATCATTTGGTTGAATCGTGTATTTAATGCATCGTACATGAAGAAAATCAATTGTTCAAATAGAAGCGCAACATGCGCACAGATCAGATCAATCTGTGACAGCCTTGAGAAGTTTCTTCATTAACAACCTCAATACTGCTATCGTGATAAACATATGCCCTCACTACCATCTCCAACCAGTAGCTATCTTTTACGTTTCTTCGAGGTTATTATGTGTTGCTTGTGAAGAGATGCGTTCGAATGAATGTTGTTTGTTCATTTTTGAGTACCTTGTGAAATAATAATAAAGAGTTGAGTAAATTAAGAGACGCCTGAAAACATTGCACAGCAGAATCAATTTGAAAGACATAGCAAAATTGGTAAAAATTTGTTGACTTCACCACCATCTTTCGATGTTAAGCATGCGAGTATGCAACTGCAAATCAATCATCAATACTTGTGCAACGTCGATTGCCACAGCTTGTCGGCATGCAGATTCGCTGCTAAATTCAGCAACCGTTTCTGCAGTGTTCTGCAGCCCCACCGAATACCATTTTGCTGACGAATGAATGTTTTGTCGACAAAACCCTCCGATTGTGCCGTGTACGTGGTCCAATGTTCAAGGTTGCTCACCTTGAACCGGATAGTAGCCGTCAAATATGTTTTGCTCCCTCACACTCGTCGCTAAGAGCGTACAGCTGGGTGGGGTCGGTCGGATACACAAGCCACACTTGGCCTTTAGCCACCTACAACAACTCGGAAGCCGTGGCAGTAGGTATAGGATCATGCGACAAAACAATGACAAAAGTGCACCCATGACACCCGTGCCGCAACTCTTGGTTCCGGTGCCAAAAACGGTGTTTGCTTCCAAAGGGCACACCCAAGCTTGCGAGAAAAATGCGGTGCAATCTCGGATGTAGTTTGGAAGCGTCGTCGTCGTGTTGGCGACTTCAAGCTCTATTTTTGTGTCAAAGCTAAGCTCAAATTGTGTGCTTATGCCAGTACCTACTCATCCTATGGTTCTTCCTAATGGTGTCGTCGATCATACTATTCGATGAAATTGTCTCAGCATGGGCGGTGCCGGGTTAGCTCCTAGTGCGGTGTATGCGTTTGAGGAAAACATTGTTTGACCTCGGAGGATGAAAAGCTAGATACGAGAATCGAGAGTTATGCTTCAGGATAGAGCCAATGGATAATCGATTGTTGAACTCGATGCACCATTCTACAGCCAGGAAGCTGGCTCCAGGATTGAGGCTATATGGGAAATGGCATCACATAATTTATATGTATTTATCGCTTTTGTTTTCCAGAGAAGCATGCCAACAATTAAACTTCTTTATAGCTTGCGTCACTTTATGTTATTTCACTACGAAAGATTTATTTGGCAGTCAGATTAGACATTATTGTGTTTAGTAAATAAGTTTTATTAGCCATAATATTAGTAATATTACCCTGTATAGTACGTACATGATACCGATACAGTAGAACTAGACAAGTGCGAGGCATTTCTAGACAACGCTCAAGATGAACTGGGCAACCAATCATTTCAAATATTACTGTCCAGTACTACTTGACTTTTGTCCACTTCAACATAGCGTTTGTCCAGTTCAAATTGACCACTGCGGAAAAAGGGCGACGGTGGTCCAGTTCAACTTACTTTTTATCCAAGAATAACGTATGATATGTATGTGACTACGATAAAGTGTTTGCTTCAATCCAAAACATACATAAATGACTGTCTTAATTGTTGTGTTGTGGATAACATTATTATCTTCCGTACTGTTGATGCAGGTGCTCTCTGTGGTCAGCAGGGTTGGAATTTGCCTGGCAGCCAGTGTATCGTTCAGCGATGCAGTTCATTATGATAATTTGTCTGTAGCATCGCCAGACATCAAGATTTAATTTTATTTTTTCGATCATGGCGTTCCCATGCGCGAAAAATCGTAGGAATATGTGGGCCAAGTAGAATGGCATCTTGTGTATCATAAAATAAGGATGAGAATGTCTTTTATTATTCAAGATACATGCCACTTGCATTGCAGGACAGTTTTATAGGTGTATGATTTCTTCAGCTCATACTATGCGTGCTAAATATGTATGCAACCGTTTACAACATCATAAATTAGTCTCAGTCAGAAGCGATAGTTCCTTGAACGTTTTCAAGTTAATTTACGGTCAGGTCGAAAAGTTGTCTAGCGTCAAAGAGTAGCCAAACATTGCGTCGGTCTCTGTGTGTGTGTTTGTCGTTACTATCGACCTTGACAACCACCGTTGGCTGAAACTGACTTTCCTTCAGAAGGGTATATTTACAATTGATTTGCATGTTCAATGAGGAAATGGTGTGAAACAAGCGCATTATTAATTATCCAGATTGCCGTGACTGTGCGATACTGCACGGGTATGTGATTTAAAATATTACAACAAAACTTTGAGGTTATTTCTATTTCAACATTGTAGTGTTACAAAATGATTGAAGATTTTTTAGTGTAGCGGATTAACCCAGAAGATCGTATGAAGAACCCTGTCCTAAAATTTTACATCCAAGACTTAACAGGATCTATAGTAATTTATAACTAGAAATGTACTTTTACATCTCTATATTATAAGCTGCATATGGTAATTTGCATGTGTGATTATAGTTCAATTAGTAATTAGATTCCATTACTCGTAACTTGCAATTCAATTTAATGATTATTAATTTTTGACTAAACAATCGGTAGATACAAACCGTAGCTTGTAGCTGTCCAGATTAACCGTCAGCTGACGATTGGGAAGTATATTGATGGTTAGAAGGTCGATAAAGTCGGTTAAGTTGGTTGTGTTGGTTGGTTCGTTGGTTTTCGGTCTGCTAATCGTACCGTAACATACTACCATTGCTTGCTGTTCCGTCGTCAACCACCAAACTCGTCACCGGGGGATCGTGTGTGTGTGTGTGTTTGTATGTGTGTTGGAAGACTAGAGGGATAGTTGGGGGATGTTGGGAGCTTAACCAAACAACCTGCAGCATTTACCAGCAACCACCCTAACTAGTACAGTGAGTGAGGAGAGTTCAACAGCGTTGGAAGGGGGGATTTAATATAAGCATTTTTTCATCAACCTGTTGCATTGCGAACAGGGCCAAGCCTGTTGTGTTGTGTTATGTTGTGCTCTTTTTCTCTGCCACAGCGGCAGTAACCATTTGGATCGATAGGAAACGTTGTACCACTTTTTGCCACACCAGCCACACTGTCAAAGTGGACCATATTTTGAATTGGACCCCCTACATTCGATGCTGCCGCGGGTGCTTTTTGCGTTGACATCACATTGACTGACTGACCGACTGACTGACCACGCGGCGAACGAGTTGAAGCACTGCGAATTTATATGAACGGCGTCTGTACATGTTTGTGTGGCTTGGTTTGAGATGGGTGTGTGAGTAATCATTAATATTGTAATCAGTATTTCATGCCTGTCAACCATGATACTATCAAGCATTGGAGGTGCTAGTTTATTGAAGCAGCGTACGACGGATCATAAAATCCGCCAAACCTTCCTGTATGGTTTCATACATTCCGCTCAAGTAATGCTTCAAAATGTTTACTTCTCAAACTTGCTGTGCTTTTTCGGACCATCACAGTGCTTCAGTGCTAGCTTCGTAATATTTTGTTCGCATGGTTTAACATTTTAAGATGAGCAATATCTTAAGAATAAAACAACAATTGAATTAATGTCGGCTTCTTACAGATAGTCACGCTTACAGATAGTTTTAAATGTAAGTGGTGTGACAGTACAAAAAAAAAGAGAGATCTGCAGACAATGGTTTTCTCTTCTGTATGTTCTATTCACCTGATGCTTTCTTTTGTCCATTCTTAGCAGTTCAGTGTTGCAAGAGCAACAGCTGCATTACAAGTCACTGCCTTCGAAGGTTGTCCACTATTCTATTTAAGAAGTAGTTCATTTCCGTAAACATTCACACAGAAACTTCACCACTTTCTGTCCGCGGGCCAGTAGATTCGTGGGAAACTGAAAGTTTTTATTAACCGAGAAGAAGGGTACAGCGAGTTTTCCTCGTTCACCGTGATGTAGTGTAGCAACTGTCCAGTGTGTGCATTCCGCACGGGCGCAGAACAATTTCCGTTAAGCACAGGAGGAAATCAAAATCCACCCGGTTCGTTCTGTATCCATCCCACTAAAACGCTTTGCTGTGCTGAGAACGGATCGTTGGCAAGGGGTAGTCGGCCAGCGAAGAACATATCAGCCTTACTTAGAGGGGTGGTCTCGGAACTCTTAACTCAATTACAGCTTTTGCTCGATTTCTTCATGGCAAAATTATACCACCGATTGCAGAGTGCAATACCACCGAGAGGTGGTAGGAGCTTTTCGTTGCTTCTATACCAAGTAGACAAGATCTCCCCGCTATTTGGTGCATCACGGTTGCATCTAGTGGAACTTTTTTCTTCGTACAAAGCAATATCATCCACAGACCGGTCGTGATCGTGCTGTGAAGGGGACGTTTGTTGGTTGCGTTACAGCCAAGGGCTTTTCGGAGTCGGTCGGAGTTTGCGCGTTCATAAAATGGTTGTATGGTCGTTATGTCGTTGGCACTATTCATGCCTTGAAAGCCTGTCGTCTGACCGGTATTCTAATTGGATTTCAAGCACTGCGTCATCTTTGAGGAAGGATGGTTTTGCTACGCTGTTCCGGCCGTGCCGTGTTGCATCGGACAGAATTGTCGCAACCGGGAATAGTGTTGTGAATAAGTTATGAATTTTCTATCATGACCAGTAGCTGGAAAGTAGTTATTGGAAACGAAGAGCAAAACCGTCTGTGGTAGGAAAAGGGACGAACGATGTTATTTATTCACGAGAGTATTTTGGCAGGGCGCTATGGTGAAATGGACAAAGTTGTGCACGTTTGTATACATTCTTAACTAAAGTTTTCGTAGGAGTATTCTAGAATTAATCATATTTGTCACCATGTCCATGTAATCAAAAATAAACGTAAAATGTTTTCTTTGTTTCAATGAAACAAATACTACGAGAAGGAATCAAAACATTATGATGTGTTAAGATGTAAAAAAAAACTCAAACCATCTCACCTTCGCATTTGCGACGAAAATGCTCATAATGTTCTCACCATCGCGCACGACCGAACGCTGGGAGTAATAATTTCCATCCTCATTTATTAATCATGGAAATGAGGTTGATGCATAACGAGATGTTGAATAGGAAGGAAACTGAATCAAAGCGTAGAGCCCAATAATTCTGTTCCGTTTGAAGAGACGTCGCTCGAGTCCCGCATTCGCATAGTATCGGGAATTGGTCCGCTTGGTACTTCATTTCTTACCAATGCTTTCCTCTTGAGTGCTAGTGTTTGGACGATTATTTCCTCAACCGTTAAATCAATCAACCACACTGGTGGTAAGGAATATAGCCGGTTAGCGTCGTTTGGGCTCTCTTCTTTTCGTTTGCTGCCTTTGCTGCTAACCACGGACACCTTATGTTATTGATCGTTTAAATGATTTTTTGTTTTGTATTTTCTTCGTGCAGCACCTTTTCACGTTACACTTGCAGCGAACGCGCAATGTGAGTTTGAGATTATTTTTCGCATGTTGTGTGTGTGTGTGCGTTTTAAAGAATAGAAAATCTGTTCGTGGAAGTAAAAGCATGCATCCCTTTTTTGCTGTAATGAGCGATATGGTTGATTGATTTTAACCATTTATCGACAGTGGCCCACGACATGGGGTCGTTTTAGTGTTTTTTTTTTTTTTTGGCAGAACGTAAGTCCACTTTAAAAGGCACGATGTTTAATTACATCTGATTTGTAACTGTTTCATCGTTTGTTTGCCGGATTTCACGCACAGCGTTCCTGACACAGTTTGTTGATTGATGTTAGTCGTCAGGTGGCTTTTTGATGGGAGCTTTGGCTGCAGTGCAAAGTGAATTCCGTTGCGTAGCTATAGAGCAAAACTAAAAATCTAAAAGAAAAAAAAATGCTTGTAGAATGTATTAAAATCTGTGTTTTTAACCATTTATTAAAACACTAGTAAAATGGATTTTTTTATGATGTTTAAAAAAAGTTGAAAAAGGTTTGAGAAGGAATCATAATTATCACAAAGAAATATTTTTGTTTATGACAACACAGTATAAAATGGTTAACACAATATATGAATAAAATAAATTCTTATATTTTATTTAAAAAAAAACATTAGCTTTTTTTTAACTAATAACATTAGTAATAATCCCCGGGAAAAAGAGAAGAATTAGGAGGAATACCTCATGTTCATTGTTTCAGCCATCACACATGGTGTTGACACTTAAGTACGTGTTGACACGTACTTAATAATATATTTTAAAAATAAAAATATTTGTATTATAACAAATTCAATCGCAGCGCAGTGTCCGCTATTTACAATACACTGTGCCATATTAGGGAAGCCCATTGAAAAGCCAGTAAACTGCATTACACGGCTCTCCCGAAGAGTGAAAAGAACAGAACAATATTGAAGGTAGCAAGAGGGCTCATATTTCATTATGCTTCGTCCACTTAACACGCTTCGTCTAATTCAACGGTATTTTCTTCACTAATCTAATCAGTGAATCGGTGCGTAAAGTTAGCTGACATTTGTGGCAATGACATACCAAAGACTCTAGGAAGGGCGTCAAGGGCTCTTGAAGATGAATCAGTGAAGTGAAAACAAGCTACCCCGTCGCTTTTTACCCGTGCAACAGGTGTATTTCATATCAAGCATTCAGTGTGTACATAGGGGCAAGAGAAGTGTCAAAGGTTCACGTTACATACGTATCACAAATCATTGTGCCGTCGCACTTTCTGTTTGCAGTGCCCTGTGTAGTGTCTGTGTCTCGCGTCTCTCGCTAGTATGCTGCAGCTTGAAAAGGGCCTTAAGATCTAGACGACCGCATCATTGTTTTGAGAGCAGTACTGTGTTGTTTCCAAGAGTTAAAGAAACCGAGTAGTTTAAGCACGATCATGAGCACACGTTCCTAAGTAATCAGAGCACGTACGAAAGTGCGAAAGTGTTGGAACCAGGCGAGGGCACAGCATTTCCGCGCACATGAAGCGCGACGAGGAACGTGCGCGCAAGATGTGGAGGGACATTGGTGTTGCAGCGATGCAACACGGTCCTAACACGCTGCATCACCATCAGCCATCGATGTATGGCGGTCCTGGGAACAACGGTACGGCCACAACTCTACCCAGTAATCCACACTGGAATCAGCCGGGATACCGGAATTCCTACAGCCTGCCACATCCTGCATCACAGAATGGAGTCAGTGAACGCAATGGCGGAGGCAGAGGGATGGACGGTGTTGGTAGTCGCTATCAACACTACGATGTAAAGCCACTGTCCCAAGCACCCTCCTTTCCGGACATCTCGAGTGCCAGCTACAATGGCAATGGGTACCATCACCCACACCACAACCATCACCCCCATCAGCTTCACCAGCAGCCACAGTCCCATCATCCGGCGGGTCATCATGGACTTAAACCTCCACGTCCCCTGTCGATGTACGAGCTGAGCAACGGGCATCATAATGGAGGTAACAGTAGTCCGCAGCTACACTCGCTACCACCGAACTTCGTGCCACACCAAGCGCGTAATGGCAGCGGACGGTCACCACCTCCGTTGGTGATCCACAACAACAATCAGCACGGTATGGTGGGACCACGATCACCTGTAGGTCACGCCAGCGAAGGTATCGGAGGAGGTCGCGCTCTTTTACAACAACCGGAAGAACTGGTGAGTTGTAAGGTTTCGTCTTGGTTAATTGGATCTTGGAAGTTGTCGTACAACATGACACCAGCGCCAAAGACAAAGAAAGTACAAACACAGTGCTGTATGTGACTCTAAATTGAAGAAATAATCTTGTTTTGCTGGCCAAGGGATGGAATAATTTTTAATACAATGAAATATGAAATAGTTGAGAAATGTTTAACGATTTATTGTTAATCGCCTCAAAATAACTATTCATATTGTCTATTAAGTTGACGCATTGTTTGCTGAACGCATTAATGATTGATGATCATAAGCTAAATTATTGTTTTTTTTTCTGAAACCACCAATGCAAAACAATTGGCAAAGTAGAGAGTTGATGTAGAACAGTGGCATGAGTTGATTTCCTCGGCAACACGATTGATTTGTTGCAGCCGTAACCTTTTCGGCGGTTGTACAAAACGGTCTCATCAGCGACGAACGCTACATTACCGTTGGTCGTTGCAGTGATGCGATCGTTTCGGAGTGGGAACAACACAGAGAGAAGTCGTTGGGACTGGCAGTTGCTAAGAATCGAAAGTCACGAGACCTTCATGGCAACCAGGTTTCGTCATCGGCATTGTAGAATCAAACCCTCGAAACATTTAGCTGCCCTTTCGTCAGCTCAGGCCCAGGTTTGCAAGACGCAGGGATCTACGTTGTCTTTCGGTAAATTGGGCAACCATACATTACCATCTAGGAGGGAGTAAGAGAACAGATTTTTGCTTCCATACATTAAACCTTTACCTTTCTTTTTAACGTTATTGTCTTACTCTCTTTGTAAAAGGTAGTAATTAGTGATCTTTATTAATGTTTTTTTGAACTGCATAATTTTGTGATACTTCAACTCATCAAAAGTGAAAAAAAAACATCAACATGTGTTAAACGTTTTGCCGGCTGTTTGCCAAAGAAATGATTTTAATTGGACTTTTCACAAAAAAAAAAACATTTGGCATGTTTAATTTTGTTTTTCCTTTGCTCCATTTTACTCTCGCATTTATCGATGCTTTCCTTCCACTCTCGCTGTACATTCTTTGCTTTCTTGTCTCGACTGAGCCGGTCACCCTTGGATTGAAATCGGTAAACTTTCGTAGCCCGAGCGCGAGGAATTATGTCTAATATTGTCTAAAAACGCAAAACACTAAACACGACTGATTTCACTTTTCGCCGGCCTTATGAGCCTTTCCCTTTCAAGTGGGATGGAAAACCTTACGCCCATCGCAGACAATCAGCATTGGCAGTGGCGTAGAAAATCAACGATACACGGGGAAGCGGGAAGGAGGATGGAAGGCGATCCGTTGTTGTGGTGTGTCGGGATCAGGGTGTATCGAAAGTTGTGATTTTCCATTTCATGTTTCTCCCTCGGCGAACATTATGCTAACGGAAGGTTTCATCATTTTTTTTTCTCTTAGCATTATTTTCCGATCCGAACATGGTGTGTACTTCCTTCCATGGCGAAGGTACTACTTATCTTACAAATCTCAAAGTAATACGCGGCAGCTGCACCCAATGCCACGAATCCGATTGAAGCAGAAACTCATTGGTATGGATCATGATTTTACGATTGAGTTCCGATTCGGAAGCACGATCAAAGTGCTGTGTTCGATACAAATGTCTGTCTGATGTCTTTATATTATGATGTCTTAGAAACACTGCTAAGCCGCACGCCTTATTGTTGAGCAATTGTGAAATATGCAAGCTGAATGAAGAAAACATTAAAATTCTTCGATATCATTTGACCAATTTTGATTGATGTGAGGAAGGTGTAAATTAAATGAGAAATAATTTGAAAATTCATCAGATCAATCTTTTTAAAGGTCAATCTACAAATTGATTTCACCATTTAGTTAGAACTTTACGGTAGAGATAAAAACAATCATTAGAAAATAACCGCCGTGCAACGCAAAAGAGCCGCGCTCCTCCACAGTTCGTTTCTTGCCAGGGACAAGATAAGACACAAATGAAACTGTCACCTGCATTCCGATGGTATCGCTGGTAGCATTTTATCAGGGTCTGAAACACACAACCCTTTAGCACCTCTACACTGAATTTGTAATGTAATTGGTGGCATGCTAGTGACATGATAAGATAGCGAATCGTTTGTTTTGCCACCTATAAGTGGAGGAGTAAAATGCGATCAAGATGAACACGTTTGTTTATTGATTTCAAGACATTTGAAGTAGAATCTGTGGTTGTCACATTTCCTTTTTTGGGTATCTTGTGGTGAACCTAATGTTGCACATGATATATATAATAAAACAATATCGCTATAAAATTCGATTTGAGGAATTACATGTTTGGCTTTTGCTACAATAGTAAGGGTCTAGTGCTTCACACAATGAGCAGTTTGGTGGTTATCCTTAGTGTGTGTGTGTCGTTCAACAAAACCTTGAATAGTGAAAGGGTTCGCGTGAATGCGTCCGAATGGCTTGATTTCTGGTCATCTATTCGTCCCTTGCCGAATACTCCTTCCGTCTACTTCCAATACAATTACCTAACTGGCCTGCTGACACACATAAGTTATGCTATACAGCACGGAACGGATTAATGTGGAGTATGAATCAGCATATAGTGGTCGAAAATGAAAGAAAAACGGTTCAATGGCAAAAACGTAACCAAGATGTCACGCCTGCAAAGTATGATTTCTTGTGCAATTTCGAAGGCGGTAGTGTACAGTAGGAAAGGCCTACGAGCGATGGTAATTGCATGCCTTCGTAACCGAACCCTCGCTCGTGCCAGATCAGCTGTGGCGAATGTCATGAAAGGGAAGCATATGTAAAGCACGCAGCAGCGTACAGCAAACCCACTCCCTAGGAAGCGTTGCTTGTATAAAGCTCTATTGTTTTTATTTCAGTGTTCATGTTCCGTACTGCTCAATTGATGTATGCCTGTTTTAAATAGTACTAGACGCAAAGGAGTGTTCAGGATTCAGAAAACCACGCACCAAGCGCTGGATTTATGTCAAAGTAAATCTTTGATCCATTGCACCGTCATCCGTCGTTTCGATGCACACGAGTGTCTAGCGCCTTACGGCATGCAAGAAGGAGACAACGTGACTTAATAATGGGTAGTCGATCAAAAAGCGGCGGTCGTACACTCATTACGAGTAATTTAACTTTCATTTTCTCGTACCCATTTTCTTGCATCGAAAAGCTGCGACGATGCACAACTTCAGCCTTCTAACGTGGAAGAATGTGTATGGCGTGTGGATAAAGGGTAAAGGTAGTTATTGCATCGTTGAACTCCTACATTTTGTCTTTCCTCCGTACACAAGCTTCAAGGAGTGTGTTAGAAAGTAGCCACTTTGCATTGCTAAGGCTCATGCTTTCTTAAAGATGTGTCAGCTTAAAACAAACTAAGAATACATCACGTCATCCCTCGATTCTTGTTCCTAAACGTGGGATGAGCATTCGTATGGCACAGTGTGGTTTGTTTTTCTAATCAAAGCAAATGCGATTCGAACTGTTAAAAATAATTTTGGTTTCGTGCTAACAAGTTATCTAACATCTGGTGGGATTTTCTGAAAATGCTTTGTTCCAGAAGAAAAGAATGTCTTTTTACAATAAAGTTTGATATCTTATTTTTGTGCTCCAATGTCATAGCATAGTAAAGTTTAGTAGATGAACTACATTGTTAGTTTTTTTTTTCAATAACAGCGTGACTTGTGTAGAATGTTTTTATACTTCCCAGTAGCAAAATGTCAACGTACGACGTTTAAGTGGAGGATTTCCAACTCCTTCCGATAGTCTGCAACCGAACGTTTAAACGAATTAAAATTTAATTGAAAGTTTATAATTAAATCACTTACTACTACCAAGAGAACCGACATGAAGGATTGCACTATGTGCCTTTCTTGTGTCCTCTCGTTATTGTTCGCCTAAAGGCCCCGTAGCTATTCATTGAGTTGTTCGGAACGTTGGTTGTTCACTAACAGACATCCTACCCGGTTTGTACGAGACTAGCTAAGTGGGTCGTTGCTAGCTAGTCTGGAACCGGAGTCGATTGACAACGGGACTAATATCCTATTTCCTTTTCTTCTCCTCTCTTTACAGAAAGTCGACCCGGAGCTTATCTTCACAAAGCAGGAGCGTATCGGTAAAGGATCCTTCGGTGAAGTATTCAAGGGTGTTGACAACCGGACACAGCAGGTAAGAACCAGGAGGAGGAACACCCAAACGCTTCTCCACTGCACTTGAGCCATGGAGAGAAATTGGTGTGTTTGTGTCTGGCGGAAGTTAGTTGGTGATAAATATCCTTCCACCATATACCAAGATTCGTATTGGCTAAAACGGATGAGTGTTTCTTTGTGAGATAGTTTTCGAATCGTGTTGAGAGTAATCAACTACATTGAGCTTGCACTGTCTGTCTCCAGTCAGTGTTCCTCAATGTCTCTTCTTCGTCCTGCTATCGAAACTATTTGTTTTTAAATTAAAAGCATTTGAAAAATGTAACTCATATCATCCTTGTTTTCGACTTCGATTTATTGTGGTGGATCTTATATATACTTTTCTTGCTTTACAATAGGTGGTCGCAATTAAGATTATCGATCTCGAAGAAGCTGAAGATGAAATCGAAGATATCCAGCAGGAAATTATGGTGCTATCGCAATGTGACTCACCGTTTGTCACCAAATACTTCGGATCATATCTTAAGGTAAGTTAAAAGATTGAAATACACGTAAGCAATGTTGGTTGATAATTGAACAAACACCGCGATTGGAAATACTCCTGTAATACTAATTGCAAAGGCGCATTACTGCCGTATCTCATATAATCTTCCTTATTCGGTGCATAGCTGACGTCAGCATTATGATAGTGATCTAATCAATAACATGTCATATATGAACAAACCGCAGCTGCTCATCCATGTTATGACAAGTAGTTTTCACTGTTTCCTTACCCTTCACTTTACGGCTTAACGTCTTTATGAAATACGTCATCCGTCATCCTCGATCAAATCGTGTTGGTATTGACAAGCTTTTAAGCAAATACTTACCGCACTGCCGTGCATAAAAATTAGCATACAAATTTCATCGACAAATACTGTTTTACGAAACAGACGAATTTTAGCTTACTTATTCAAACTGCTTTTCTGTAGCATGTGAAAGCACATTGTTATTGATCACAGTGTTCGATTTATCTTGAAAATTTCAAAGTAGTTAATGCTTTCTGTTAAGGTTTTTTTTTCCTTTACGGTGTATAAATTTCTTCTTCTGGAACTGCATAGTATGCTATGTTGGACTAGAGAATGTTTGGAACTACATTCTACATCATATAATTTTCTTTCAGTTGCACGTAGAAACAAAAGTGATATCGTCTAGAATAATCTTCATGTGCTTTGAAACCTGTAGAATTTGAAAATAGTCGTTGTGGTTTGATGTGGTAGAATGTGTCCCAATCTGTCGTCAACTTTGTCGAGGTGTGGAATGAATGTCAATAGCGAGTCGCTTCAGTCCATGTGCTTATGTCATTGGCAGAGCTAGAACCAAGTTCTGTGTGTTCAGAGATGCATAATCATCAAAGAGGGCACATATCAATGTGCGCACGGCGCCATGTGCGGTACATTGCTCTGTTTCGGTTGAAGTTAGGTGCTTTGAATATTGTAGCCCGACTGCGTACTTTAAGTATCTTCTTCCGCAATGCAAGGGGTCTAGTTGGTGAAATCGGTGTTATCTACATCAGCACGACACAACGGGACCCTTCAACCTCGTACATGGTTCGCTATGTGCGTGTTTGTTTTAATAATGATCGCAAATCGCATCACAATCGCGATACAGCCGACTATAATGGGAGGTGGAGCGCTTTAGCCAATATGTGTTCTGAGCAATCCATCTACCCCAACCCAATCCCTTATACGCGCGTCCATGACCGTTTGTGAACGATACCGAAGGTGGTGACTCATACATCAGCCAAGTACAATTATTTTGTTGGGGTTTGGACTGTGGTGCTCCACGCTGGTCTTTCACACTGGACCGCTAACCGGGTCGATGCAAAATAAAGTCACGAACCTGAGGTACATACATGTATATGGGCTACCGTATGGTTTGGCGTTACCTTTCGGAATCCGTGAATGTCACCAACGAATCACTTTCTTTAGCATTTTGTACACAGCATTCTGCTTCGATATTTTTTAAAGCAGCAACACATACACTGTTAGAATGATGGATAAGTGATGTCAGAGGAAGAACACATGCTAGTTGCAATTTTAAAATAGTTCATGATGAATAGTAAGTTTGTTATAATAAAATAATTCTTCTGAAGTTTGTTGTGTGTTGCAAACTGTGTTCCAATAAACAGCAAAAACATAATGCCAAAGTTCATTCCATCATGAATAACCGAGCAAAATTGTGACGGTTCCAACTCGCTACACTGATTCATGACACATTTTCTCCAATTGGCTTGTTTTTTTTTTGCAAATGATCGCATTTGCTTGTTTGATTGTATCGCTTTGATGTGTCTCGATACCACTTTCCTATTTCACAAATGATAGCGAAGTTTCGTTTTCAATGCCAGAGAAAAGCGAAAGATGTTTCACTGCTTGTGCTGCATATCATTTTGGATGCATATGCACGATACAAACAATGGACTAAATTTTCCACCTCACTGTGCAATATAGTATTGAAATGAAAGGAACTACATCCGGCTGGAAGATACGAGTTACGCGTGGTGTGTTTGTGTGAGACCATGATACCAAGCGATCGCAACAGACGTAGTATCGTACGATGTGTGGTTCCGTTTCGATGAGTTAGACACGTGTTTTTACTGGAGAAATTTTAGTGAACGGATGAGCACAAAAAAGACAAATCATCTTCGTTTTTGTCTGACTTTCTACCATTTTTGCGCTTTTAGTTGGCTAATAAAAAAATAAAACACTCTACTTTGTATGATGATCGATAACTGGGGTTTTTTTTCTTCTCTTTTCTTTGAAATACTCACAATACAGGGCACCAAGCTATGGATCATCATGGAATATCTCGGAGGTGGTTCCGCCCTAGACCTTATGAAAGCGGGCCTGTTCGAGGAGATGCACATCGCCATCATATTGCGCGAGGTACTCAAAGGTCTGGATTACCTGCATTCCGAGCGCAAATTACACAGGGACATCAAGGCGGCGAACGTGCTGTTGAGCGAGCTGGGCGACGTAAAGTTGGCTGACTTTGGTGTTGCCGGGCAGCTCACTAATACCACTTCCAAGCGAAATACCTTCGTTGGCACACCCTTCTGGATGGCACCGGAAGTGATAAAGCAGTCCATGTACGATTCCAAAGCCGACATCTGGTCGCTAGGTATTACCGCAATCGAGCTGGCCAAAGGTGAACCACCCAACTCAGAGCTACATCCGATGCGGGTATTGTTTCTCATACCGAAGAACAATCCACCGCAGCTTACCGGTAGCTACACGAAGCCATTCAAAGATTTTGTCGAAGCGTGCCTAAATAAAGATCCAGAAAATGTATGTCTCACCACGAACGATGCAAACTAAAACGGTGCAATCTAAACGGGGAGGGTGTTTTTGTTGTAATTTCAGAGACCAACAGCGAAGGAGCTGCTCAAGTTTCCTTTCATTAAAAAAGCGAAGAAAAATTCATACCTAATCGATTTGATCGATCGGTACAAAAAATGGAAGTCACAAAAGGGCGAAGAAAGCGAAACAGAATCAGAAAACTCCGATTCGTAAGTGTTTTTTTCATCTAGGTTCTAGAATTCAATTGCAAAACAGTTTTGATTGTTAGCTAAAACTACAATTTATAAAATTTTCGCAGTGAGGATTCCAAACAGGATAGTGATCTCGATGAACCGTGGATAATGACGGTGAAGGGATTGAATTTTAATAACTTTAACAAAAATGTGATGGAAGACCCGCTTGGATCACCGATAAAACACAATGGTACTAGCAACGTCGGTGGAGTCAGCTCGAACCGTGATAGGGATTACAATTTGAATCAACACAAAACAAGTCAGGTAACTTATAAAATCCAAATCCAGATTTTGTACTCTAATGTATGTATACCAAATTATTGATTGCTCCTAATTTACTGTTTAATGTTTTAGCCACGAACGTCCTCATCGCCATCGCATCAGTCTTCGTCGACACTGATTGCAGCTAACAATGCCACCAACAACAGCAGCAACGCCAGCCCAATCATTGTGGATTCGCGTAAGGAGCGCGAGCTACAAAATCAAATCTCCGCTATGCAACTGCAAAAGGAAAAGGAAGCGAGCTTAGAACGGCAACAGCAGCAGCAGCGAGATCATCGCATGGAGCGTGAGTCCGAATGGGAAAAGGATCGCGAAAAGGAACGGGAACGGGAGCGTGACCGGGAACGGGAGCGTGACCGTGAACGGGAACGAGATCGCGAACGAGAGCGTGATCGTGAACGAGACCGAGATCATCGCGAGCGGATAGAACAACGCGATCATCGAGAGAAGGATCGCGAAAATAAGGAACGAAAAATGGTTGCCTCCGACGGGCTGGGCGGAACTGCCAATGAAAATGAGAAACGTAGCAGCAGTTTGCGACGCGAACGGGACTCACCGAGCCACAACAACACCAGCAGCAATGGCAACTCGCGTACCAACAGTATTACGAATGTAAATAATAACTCCAGCAAAAGCTCGAGTCGAACGTCGACATCGACGACGACGTCGACAAACAGTGGTTGTCTGAAGGCAATCATTTTTCCCCTTTTATCTGAGGTAAGTGAGTGAGGCGACTGTCACACCGAATCGATTGAACTTTTGTTTAACTGTACCAAACCTGCCTTTACGTTGTTACAGATGCAGCGAAATTACAACAGTGGCTCCGATATGGGAGATCTACGGCTAGCCTTCGAGAGTGCCGAACGGAGTAGTCCGGGCGTGAGCGATCTGTTTGTGAAGGAAATTATCCACAAGCTCGTACCCGGATTCTCCGAGACGCGAATCAATACGCTTATAGACAAAGTGACACGGTAGGTTCTGTCCCAATGCGCTACTGGGATCGCCACTATCCCTATCCGGAATGGGCGCGATTGGTGTGGATGTGATGATGGTGATGGAATGGTTTTCTAGTGCTAAATCGTTCGTTTGTTACTAGTATGTAAAAACAACAAAAAAACAAACCATATTTTACCAACGTATTAGTGTACACACAACAAATCCAACTCCGTGAACTATTTTTGTATAATGATGATTTTCTTTTCAATTAATACGAAATTAAACCTCCTTCTCCTTCTGTCTCTCGAATACAACTTCTGGAACCGATCTTGTAGTCTTCACACATCTGTAGTATTGCCCAAAATAGTCTACGTTGCACTGGTTACAGATAGTTACAGAGGAATTTGCCACGAATGTGTGGTGAACTCACGGACTAATTCTTCCTCATGAGTTAGGTATTAAACTAATACTAACTTAGTTTAAGCTGTTTTCCATCTAACATATTGCGGTAAATATTTAGGACCCAATCGAATGCTACACTGTTAACTGCATTGGAATTTGCATAAATTGGTTCTTGGTTGCAATGCGATTCTAATATTGTTTACAAAAATGAGCATTTTGTACTATCTATTTTTTACAGCGACTCCCGGATAAAGCGATAGAGCTAGTAAATTCCAACCATTTACATTGTTTAATATTATGTTCGTGGCAGCTATATTAGGCGCGAATATATGCGTTAGAAAGCGAACGTAAACACACAAATAGGCACCCTTGAAACTGCTAGAGCGTACCTAGAACTACAAGATCCTTCCGGAACTGTGTGAAGAGTGTGTAAACATTTTGGTTAATTTTGTGTTGCTTTTATGATTTTGTTTTTGTTTATAATTTAACCGTCACAGTCACTACCACTCAGCTTAACGGTTGCTTAACGTGCGTCAACCATAACTGAACGCTGGCGCAGTTTTGTTTTGTTTTTCGTTATAATTATTTTTGCACTGATCTGTGCAACAGTGCAGCGTTAATTAAAAGGTTGAACAAACATATAAAATGTATTAAGGAAATAAAGGATTACGGCGTATTGAAGATTCAAACTGAGTAGAATATTTAAGTGACAATTCTAAAACAAAATTATGTTACGGTGTATCCCAAATAAAACAAAAAATATGGAACCCATCAAATCCACAGTCCACGTGTTTGCGTACCTTGCTCTCGTTGCAGGACATTAAACTGTGCACGGACGAACAGAGTCGTAGGTCAGTTGAATTATATGATTAGTAGCGGGGTGACGCATGTCTGGTCACCGGAGAAAATCACGATAGAGCGCGATGGTTTATGACAATATTAACTGTTTTTTGCTAATTAGCAAGTAAGGACAACTCATGAGCTAATGAAAGAAATGGCGTAGAATGACTAATATTATTGAAACTATGGTCGCATAATAAAGAAGAAATGTGTATAAAAAATGAGTTCTCCCAAGAATGGATTTTAAGTGTAATAACGCGACATTAACGACACAGTCTCACTAACTACCAAACATACCACAAGCACACGCACACAAATTAAATTGTTTTACATATTTAGTGTTTAATTTCAACACCACTGAGTAAAGAAATGAAGTTTTTGTTATTTATTAGTTTAATTGTACAAATACTTGGAACCACCATTTGTGTATACATGGAAATTATTCTTGTTTTGGTCTTTTTCATTTTTACACATTTACATTAAATAAATTTAAAGTTGTTTTGTTGCATTTTATTTATCAGAAAATTAAAACTATTAGTTAACGGATATTATCATAAATTATGTTTTGTTAATCTCTATATTGGGATTGTAACATGTGTCCGGGTTTCGAAATTTTTAATAACATTCTTCGACATTTGTTGTACAAAGTATCGTTCATGATTGCTTTAAAGTATTTTGATAAAACATTTGTGTCTTATTATAAATTAATCAAAATAATTCCACCATCCATGATTCCATTAAAGTGGAACAACTTCCCTACGCATGCATTTATAATTTTCTATTTTCTTATTCCTTCCCTAGCCGAGCTTCCGGTAACTCTTCCAAGATGACGGTACTTTACTAGGATATCTATCTTTATGTTATCCTTACTGCAGTCTGGGTTTTTCATCATGTTAATGTGCAAGCAATCAATGTATTTAGTTGTTTTCCTATATTTTTGTCACAACTCTCAACATTCAAATTATTTCAGTATCCGTTCTCCATTACTAAACATCATTTAATTGAGTTGTTTTTGTTTGTTTTTTTTTTCATTTACACGCTTCACGTTATTGTAAATTTTTTAAGCTGCTTAAAAATAACAGCGCAAGGTGCATTACACTGAACGTTCCTGTTTGTAATAGCGCCAAGACGAGCGAGATGGAAAATCAAGTCTTTGAAAATTCGAACGTAATGCTAGGCGATGTAACTAAATCGTAAGAATGTAAAGAAAATTAAATCCGTACTAAACAAAAAATATCGGAATACAAGAAGATGTTGCTGGTCGTCGCGAAGGAACTATGGATCGTTCAGACGTGTAGGATATCGTTTTCGGAAATAGCCAACCAATTATTAAGCTAGGAACTGATTAGAGAATGGAAATGTGCATAAAACCATGCTATTGCGTTGCTTCACTTGCATAAATTGTTGACATTACAAATGTTTGGATTTAACAGTTGTTTTTAACTTCTCACCGTAAAAATTCAAGCCATTTTTCCGGTGCAAACACTGTAATGTGTTGGTAGAACTTTATATTTTTACCTTATTTTGGAATTTAATTTAATTCTGTAAATTTATATTTGATGCTACTCAATTGATTCGGCATTACACAACGGAACAATCAAACAGAGGTAGAAAAAGCAGATATTTAGATTCGGAAACTATATGACATCAATCAAAACAACCTGCAGAAACTGTCGTCGAAAAATATGGAAAATCAGAAAGGGCATGAAGTATCCAAAAATCCACTGAACTCCATCGAAAATATCTTGTTTAGCGTCAACAAAGATGTTTATAGGATAGTAGGATTTCTAGGTGGGAATTAATACAGGACTTAATGTGGGGAAATCAGTGGCTCATCATTGTATAGATCGTGGGTAACAAAAAAAGCATGGAAAACAGTTTCAGATGAGATATAGTTGTTTGCACCTTGTAATACAGACACACACACACGCATACACCTTACAAGCATGTCCACTTGTCATTGTGCATGTTTAATAGTGAGAGACTAGGGACAGTCAGCCGATGAACTAATAGAGAAAGGACAAATGAAAACGAAAGCGCCGTGATGGGAATAAACTTAACAAGAGATAAAACGAAACAATAAAATAACTTATTAAAACAATTACTAAAACCAGTTTTTCCTCTTTACTGTCTACTTTAATGTTAGGCCCAAGAGTTTGATTTCGGTTTATATTATTGTACCACGCAAACACACACACACACACACACAAATCGTTTGAAGGTTTCTATCATTTATGTATATATTTCATTTACTAAATAGTTATGAATTTTGCACTCCGTACAACAGAGGCCAACAAATGCACAAAGTTCATTGTTATTGTAGTTAACGCTAGTGAGTTTCGTATGCTCTTCTCCTGCTAACAGTCTGTTATGCTAAACGATAAAATTAATATTATATCAACACGACAATACACAGCTATCGGAAAACTGGGAAGGACACTCTAGTTGTTACCGTGACACGCACTACGGTGGCGTTTTCCGCACACAAACAATATCAAGATAAACGAAGATACAAATTGCAACGACGCGTTATACAAATTGATGCCTGTGTGTAATATGTTGATATCGCATCTTAATAGAAGGACACTGTACTACCTAGTCAAAAGGCGAAATCCGTAACGAAAAAAGGAGTTCGACCGACGGAAGGTAACGAGAACGAATGAGAGACCAACCGTCGCTGGAAATCGTACTAAACGGTGGATAAGTGTAGTTAAGAAACGGGATTAGAACTACCTAAACGGGAGTGCCGTTGAGGTGAAAGGTCGAACAAACTGCCCACTATTAGTTGTATAACAATGGTTGAATATATACTTTTCGGAACTCGCTAGCGTTTTAGTACTGTTCTACACACGTTACACGTTGGTGCTAATACATTCATACAAACACACAATAAATATACTCATCTCCAGCCAACTCTACCCTCTACTGTACTGTACAAGGCTTAGCTGTTAGATCCAACGGCATTTCAATCATCTCTCATCAGAAGGAAAAATGTTAAACTTTTGCATTTCACAATTCATCCACATCATCCCCATTCCTACCACTGTCCGATCAGCTGCTCGGCAAATCATCCTTCAGCGTTGCACCAGTTTCGTTGAGTACACGATTTTTTAGCTGTTCAATCTCCAGCAGCAATTCCTTGGTGTCGTAATCCAACGATTCATTCTCCGACTTTAGCTGTCGATCCTGATCGATGTCCCATTCCAGTGACCCCTCCGGTGTTGATGATATGTGTGAAAGGTCCGACGACTCACCGTGCGTCATTCTGTCCACACTTGTGAGACTCGCGGTGTGCTGTTCAAAGGATGGGAATGGGCGAAAACTCGGCACTGGATGTATGCAATCGAGTGAACCAGCAACGTCTACCGGTCCGGGGGAGTTTGTGGATACTAAGTGGGATCGACTGCTTTGTGCCTGGTGCGTGATCGGGTGCTGGTAATCCAGTTTGCGAAGGGCATTGATTCGATCCTTGCTGCGTTTGAGTGTAGACCACTCTTCGATTTTAAACACCGATTCCTGCACCGAGGCAGGAAAGCTTTGCAGCTGCGAAGATCCCATTTGATCGTCCTCTTGTGATAACCTAAAACGATTGAGAAAAAAAAATACTCCAGAACTTATCAATTTAGGAAATTCTACTGTAAATCAACTGCTTTCCATGGAATGCACCTTTTTTTTATCTATGATATCCCTCCATGTCATTGTGGGCAAAGATTTCAATGCAAGTTCTCACTCAGAACAACTTGTCGTCATATTTTAGTTATTTCCTTATACCGAAGATTTTATCGGTCATTCTTTCCTGACATTGCTATCTCCTAAGAATATTCCACCCTTTATCTCGGCTATAAATTCATTTGAATTATGGAATATTCAATCAAATGTGTTTAGGAGTTTGATTCAGTTTTTAAAATCGACAACTAGGAATTAGCATCATTTGTCGGATGAATTCACGATGAGTTAGGGTTGATAACTGAATTAATAGCAATAAATACGTCAAACCTATACGCAGCTATTTTAAGCAATAAAGACGTCAACCTTTACCGTGCTATCAAAACAGGATAAATGCTTAAGGAATCGACATAACAGTTCTTCACGCTGTAGTCCAATCGACTCCTGATAAGGATCCCTGATAGCACAATATATCCTCTGTTCGCGCGTATCAGCCTCGCAACCCGGTTCATACGGGTTCTCATGCTGGAACGCAGACATGGCAGTTTCATTAGGATAGAAGTAAAATAATAACTTTCTTAACAAGCTTTAGAAAATAATTGAAGATTGTTGTCAAAAACAAAAAAGTCACACGGATTAAATTCGTTTCAACTCATCCCAACTCAAAAGTATCAGGCGTCTCCATCATGCAAATTCACATACCACTGACTTTGCTGATAACCGTAATCATTTTCCCACTCCAAATCGAGCGAGCTGCCCGGCGTGGATGTTTGGTCCGTTTGCAAATCGTTGTAACCGTTGTTTTTCCGATGGCCATCCTTCGACACGAGCAGCAAAGAATGTGCATCGAGGCACTGCAGTTGAATGTCCAATCTGTGCAATTGATAAAACACACCGAGCGTTGAAGCTAGTTGACCCCTGTAAAGCACTTTTCCCCATCCTCTCTAGCTTACCCCGTCCTTGGATGTTGATTATGTTTACTTGAGTTTCCGCCAGCGGTGACAGCGCGTTTCGAAAAATTATTGTGTTTTGCTTTGTTCAGTCTTGCGTAGTCCACATTCGTTTTCGTCCAGAACTTGTTGAAAAAGTTTGATTTACGCTGAAATGCAGCGAGTGAGCAGTGAGCATAAGACAAGCAGGAAAGAAGCCTTGCCTACCGGAAGCGACCCGATCAAGGCCGGACGCTCGAGCTAGACCGGACACTTACATTTGATTTGATTTTTATTGCTTCTTGCAATTCACCATCATCACCAGTGCCACCGCTGCCACCGCCTTCCTGGTGGCCATCCGTGCACTGCATACCCTCGATCAGGATCTGTGCAAATGGATTTTTAATTAAATTGTATTGTGCAGTGCAGCCCTCGAAACAGGCAGGACGGGACAGCCAAGGACAGCGTTCGATGACGATATTGCAACTTTACTTACCTCGTACTGACTATCACTGGCATTCATCCGTGTTCGGCTGGGAAAAAGATGCAATGCAAAGTGGAGGAAAAGAATGTGACAATGGAATTACGGGTCCTCATCCCCATACTTACCTCATCCCTCCATTGGTGTCGTCGGATAGGCATCCTTTGAGGCAGTTGCCCATTTCGCACCGGATTCAGAAGTTTCGCACGGGAAAAATGGAACTTTTCCCACTTCCGACGCCTGTGCCTTGGCTTGCAACAGTGGCCCGCAATCATGTGACGAATCTTCGAACTGACCGTGCAGCAGAGGGCTAGACGGACGGGCCTAGCCAATGCAGCCTCTTCTATCTATCCGGAAATTAACAGAGGAATGGACACACTTCCGGGACGGTGTCCACCATGGCGCCTCAAGGTGTGAGTCATTCTGTTTGTTGTTGATACATGAGTGTCTGTGTGATATGTGACGCTTTTGTTTTCTATAGGCTCACACTGGTAAATAGTTCGTTTGCGATGTATATAAAACCACCTAACTTCACTTAAACCTCGGTGAACTAAACTGACTCGCAACAATCCATTTCTTTGTTCGTTAATTCAAAGCACAAGAAAACGATTGAAAAACAAAACAATGGCCTAAACATCGAACTGCACGGCACGGAGCAAACGTCAAAAAAACAAATGCTAATGCGGGACCTGCTGCAATGATCAATAAATTCAACAACTCGTCTTAGGGCCTTCTCCTGTCCCGCTCGCACTACCTGCATAGCGGATACGCATGACATAGTAATTGGAAAAATATTTCCGCCCCCTGCGGTGGTGGTCCCTGTCCACAAAACTGCAGTACTAAAAAGGTTGATTTTTGGCGAATTGTTTGCCGTGCAATATCGAAACCATATTTGCGATTTAACAACTTTCTACGGGAACAGAGGAAAGAAACGCAATAGAAAAACCGGGTTTTATGGAAGCAAAAGGACTATGGCGATGACTATTGATCAGCAAGAAAACCCATCGTGACAGCAAACAGCTGACTCGGGCTACCACCTCGTACAACAAAAGCGATTTCGTGTGGCGCAAGCGCCATTGCTTTGTTTACGTTTTGTGGCGGTATCCACCGGCCGGTCGGTACCGATAATGATTTCTTTGTGCTATGCTCGATGGAAAACGTATTTTTTCTTGCAAGGAAAAACGGTGTAAGTTATTTGCTTGAGGCTGGCTTGCGGGAAAAGCTGGTCGCCACGGTTTCAAAGCGACGGTTTGCAGGACCAAACAGCATTTCCGTATTCGTTTGTCGCTTTTTTGTATGTAATTACAATGAATTCGTTTTGTAATATTCACTTACAAGGTGGTACTTTTTGGTTGATGAAGTCAGTGAATGCTCGAACAGGAAAAACTCTTAAGTAGAAAAACTCGAGTGGTGTAAACCGTTAACAAGAAATCAAGTGTAGGTCACCAAAAAAACGTGTGCAGCCAGTCTGTGAGCTCTGTGAGGGCTGCTGAAAATTAGTAGTTGAAAAATTACCAAAATGTTAATGTAAAAGAGAAACAGAATATACATAAAGTACTTTTATTAAAATCCTGAAGTACATTTGACGTACTGTGTGATGCATACTTCTTTTAAAAAATCTCAACTCTGTTCATTACCAAAGTGCCTAAGCACTGTGCATAAGGAAATAATGAAAATGGTTAAGGTTTGTCGTAATGTAATAAAATAGGTGCGCGAATTCACACGAATAAACAATGCATGTATTTTACATTACAAAACAATGTGTGAAGCATTGTATGTATTTTACATTACAATACATAATTCAATGAAATGTAGTGTAAGATCATACAAAAATTTTTTTGCAAAGACAAATCTTACAAGCTTTCAAATGTTAAAAAAATGCTTGGTGTTGTATCTCTGCCCCCTAGCCTCTCATCTATTAGTAATTCCTATCAACCCGCCACTATATATCCCTCTGTACTCACCACTGTACATATTCACTCTCACTCACTCATGTTGGCCTGCTCTTTTAAAGAGCACGTCGTCGTGACATGGCCCGGTCAACAACAGATCTCCAGGAAAGTCGATCCCTGGCTGCAGCTTCCCATCAGTGTAGGCATCCGTTCTCCCACAGGTCACCCTTCACTTGATCCAGTCAACGAACTCGCTGTTCACCCCGACGCCTCGTGCCGAACTGGCAGCCGCTGACGAATACCTTTTTGGCGGAACATGAGTCCGGCATCCTCATAACAAGCCCTAACCATCGTATCCTGCCGGTCTTTGCTACCGTCAGGATGTCCGCTCGTGGTTCATCCTTCTTCTTCACACTCCATGCTCGAACACACCGCCAAAGATGGTCCGGAGGATGCGACCGCTCAAATGCATATTACTCAACTTCTTCTTATTGGCGTAACGACCTCTAAGGTCATGCCGGCCATTGAAATGGCTTTCTAGACTGCCGATACCACGTAGTTGGTTAGTCAGACTTCACTACGGGGGGACGGTCCGGATAGGATTTGAACCACGGTCCTGCCGTTTGAAGACCGTCGCCGCTTTCGCCTATACCACCGGGCCGGCCGAATTATGCTTTTTAATTTTGTGCTTTTTAATATAAGTTTAGTTTCATCCAAAGGTTTTTGAAACATTACAAAAATATTTGGGAATCCATATTTTTTGGGGTTGTTTGACGAATTTCTCATACATTTTTGCTCTTGCAATCTGTTTCGATAAACTTGGTTTTTATTTTAAAGAAGATTACGGGGATATTGATAAAAATGATTGAACATGTCTGAAAGCTTGAAAAGGCGGTGAAAACACCCACGATATTCTTTAACATTATTGAAGCCTATATAGCCGTACTTATTGCAAAAAAACAATCATCAGTTAGTCAAGCTGTTTATATGTTTCTTTAAGGCCTCTGAAAAGGCCTTCAAGAATTGAAACCACTATGTTTATTTCCACGTGCTGGCAAAACATTTTTTTGGGTTGATAAATAGCAAATATAAGGTGCACCGCACAGGTCGGCCCGGTGGTGTAGGCGACAGCGGCTCCGGTCTTCGAACGGCAGGACCGGGGTTCAAATCCCATCCGGACCGTCCCCCCGTAGTGAGGACTGACGAACCAACTACGTGGTATCGGCAGTCTAGAAAGCCATTTTGATGGCCGGCATGACCTTAGATGTCGTTAAGCCAAGAAGAAGAAAAAACATAAAAAACCTTGCTTGCAACAAAATGAAAAAAGCTTTAGGAGGTTTAGGAGGAGGAGGTGGAGATTTTTTCTATTCCCATTTCTGGATGTCAAAAAGTTAAATTTGAAGGTAGAAATGGAAAAATAATTACATATTTTTGGCTTAAAAAAAAACTTTCAGATACCAACAATCACACAATTTTACTCGGTTCGTGTGTGCGTGTGAATATTATCTGGATCGTCTTTCCGTAGGCTGGAATAACTATTCAACTATCCGTGATGCAACTGAAATGGTTATATTTCAGTCATTTAACATAAAATTAATTACCAAGCAGCCTTTCATTCAAAGCATTTTCTAATATGTCATCTTGGACACAAATAGAGATAAATCGTTTACAAAAAAGTTAAACCTTATGGAAACAGTTTGTTAAAGTGTTGTTTGAAATGGAGCAATATATTATGGTTTTGATAATTTAAATTTTATAAAAAGTTTTTTTTCAATTGTTGTGTTATTTAAATGTGTTGTTTTTACCAAGAATGTTAGAATAATATTTTACTCAGCGCTCTATAATTTGTAATTCTTCTTCTGTGTGTTTGGTCTCCACAACAACCTCGAGAAGTTAAGGCTTTCCTTTACTTAATTTTACCTGTCTTTGTCATTAGTCAGCTAAATAGTTATAGCTGAGCGTGGAGAGACGATCGGAATGACTCGTTCAATATTCAATCCATTTTTCTTTATTTTTTAGAAGCTTTTTCTTTAGTGGATGCTTTTATATTTACATTATCACAGAATATGTCGTTCGGATATCAGGAAAAATTCTTGCTGTGCTAATGATCGAATTCCTGGATCAGACGCACCAATTTTGTTCGATTTCACGATCGAATATACCCTTTGATCCTTCCCCCAATTAGTGCCCACTATCCATTTTTAGTTTTATGCATTATTCGTTACTTGTTCTTTATGTTTTATGTTGAATGTTTCTTGTATCGTAATAGTTTATTAATACGTTTCATTTTAATGTTCATGCCAACCAACACCGACACCGAAGTACGCCGGTCGCTTCTCAGCAATGGTGGTTGACTCAAAAACGGGCACAAGGCCAGAAGCTGTTTTCGGTGGTCTTGATGCTGGTGATATGTATCGGGCGGGTTGCTTTTGATTGCTCCAAAGCTTCTGTGGCTCCCCGATCCATACATGTTATCATCATCAGGGTTAACGATAGTAAACCACCAGGTACGCTAAAGGTTCGAAGGTTTGAAGCTCGCCAGGAAGGACAACACCGGGTTGATGCTGTTTGTCCACAAAAAGGAACAACACATCTTCCTTGGACACTGGCGACAAGAAGAAGGGGCGAGCCTTCCCGGAATTAGGTGTATTTAAATGGTGGGAGAATGAAACATCTTCCATCCAGCCATACTTTCATGAATTTTTAGATATAAGCTTAGTTTTTAACATAAAGGAGTTTCCTGTATTTCAAACAGATAGAAAAAACCCTTTAGAATCCTGCACGAGGGTTGAAAAACACCTTTAATTTACTTTGAATTCGTGTGCAATGCATAATGTATTTTTGATGGCCGTTTCGTTACGCCAAAGTGTCTGCTACACTCGATATACTTAACCATTCTCAACCTACGCCTTCTTAAAACAGGTTCGCCCTTTTGCAACAGTTAGACACGCTGTCGAGTGTCGTCTGGCGAAACAGCTGTTTCGCATCTAGAATTAAAGTTGATCTCAGCTGGCTCGAACGTTCCCGGCTCATCCGATTGTCGGCGTAGATTAAGCTGGCCCGAGGCGTACTCATCCTCCTACCTTTCGACAGTATCCCGCGATGCTGCTTGCTGGAAATTGCATGCCAGCCAGAGCACGTCGTCCTTGGGGTCAATGTTACCGTGTGTGCCCGCCCCTGAAGAACGATACGATATGGCTCGATGGGAGTTGGGGAAGGCGCACTGTCAAGACTGCATTCCATCTTGCCTGCACAGTCTGGTCGGTAAATTGACGACACCTTTTGAACCACGTCACACAGTATGGCCGATGGTGGTGGAATGAGTTTTTCTTTTTTTTGCTGATTCCATGAACGGTTGGGCACAGTGAAGCGGTGAAAAATGGTTCTGTTTTCCCCAGTCAGTACCGAAAGCGGCACGAGCTCGAACATTCTGGCCAGAAACATATGATCCTAGGAAAATGAAAAGATATGAAGCACTGCTGAGCCAAACAACAGTCACACAGTCACCTTAAGAAGCGACCAACGGAATCGAGCGAATCTTGGGCTGGAAAATGCGCAGCTTCCCAGCCATTCGTACCGACGAGTAAGCCGCACGAAAGCTTAGGAAGAAAAAGGCACGGGAATAAAATTGCACCAAAAAATAAAAAACCTACATCAATCCGATTTTTCAAACCTGTGGAAGAAAACTACTAAGCCAACCGGTTCCCTGTTCGTAATATCGAACCGAAGAAAATCGACCCGTCAGCGGGAAAGAGACCAGCGCAGACCAAATTTCCCACCTAAAACGCTACAAGAAAAGGCGAGATGGAAGGTAAGATGAAACATGCAAAAGAAATGCGCGATTCGAAGACATACCTTTTTGGGAAAGGATTTCTTCTTCGTTGGTTTCCGGAGCGCACGCAAGTAGATTGGAAGACGACGACGACGACAGCTTCCACGAGCTTCACTTGGCTTGGAGCGGGAAAGCGAACCGGAAGGACACCGGTTGTGCTGATCGGTGGGGAAGTACAGGTCCACCATGAATCGAATGAATTTGATTGGTTTACGGATAATGCACGGCGAGCGTGAATGAGATGGAGCCTCGAGTGCTAGCCATTCGTTTTCTGCACAATGTGCTGGAACGAAATGGCACCAAAACAATTGACGGGTTTCCCTCATAACCGCATGCAAACCCGAGCGAGATGGTATGCACACGGTGGGAAAACAACAGCAACAGCAGAAGAAGAAGAAGTGACTCCTTTTTGCGCCGGAAGTAGGAACCTAGGGACGTCGTTTTTCATCGTGTACCGAAGCACGGCCAGCCAGCGGGGAAAAAAGTGTATCGGATGTGTAGGTCGGTTTGTTTTTCAACAACCCGTTTATTACTGCGCACGTGCGCAATAAAACCCGATCAACCCAGACCGACCGTATGGTGGTGTTTCGTTTCCCCTCACACAGTTGGGAAGGTACAACGACTCTCGGGTGCGTCCTTTGACGTAGGGGAAAATTTCACCCGAAGTGTGGCCTATGCTTTGATCATTGCCGGAGGAATGTAAACAAACGGCCCGAGAAACGGAGAGCGACCGATGATGCCACGGTTTTGGATGCTGTACGATGCCGTGCAGTTCTCTCATGGCCAGCAATTGCTCTTTGGTTCGCGTTTTTTGACATTTCCAAAAGTAAACACAGAGAGCGTCATCGTTAGCCGCGTGCTAAAGCACGTTTCTGGCAGGATCGATGATGCTGATGACGCTGCTGATGATGATGAGACCGCTGACGATGACGATGGGTAGTGGATGCCGCTCCGGATACACATGTGCGGTCGTTCAGCGCAGTGCGCTCGGTTGGATGCGGTACACGGAATGCGTTTTCAGTGTTGTCTCGGATGCAGCGTCGTGCGGAAGCAAATTTCCCGTGAAACACCGGTCGCGGTGTTCGGTTCGGTGTTTGTGAACTGGTCCAAAACCGCGGTGTCCCTTACGCTACGGAACGGCTTGCTCGCGTACGTAACGAACCGATAACGATCAAGCAATCAAATCATCGATAACATCGGATCGGAAAAGAATCCGGACGACATCGTATTTCGTCCCTAGGTTAGTGCTGCGAGAAGTGGCTATGTAGCAAAAATGATTTAGTGGCAAATGAAAGTGGAAAACTGCTGGAAAGTATTTTGGAAAGTGCTATTTTAGTGGCAGTGGATAAGAAGAAGCATTTGTGACTGAGTGAATGAGAAAATCTTTTTACGTTATTCGAGGTGATCGTGCTTTGGGTGAGTGTAGTTAGTGGACTCAAAATCTTGCAGCAAAATAAAAATATGATTTATTACATAATTTGCCAAAACCAACTTCAAACGATTGACAGAAGCTGCGCATAAAGTTAAAGCAAAAATCCATATTACTAGCAAAATATTTTAATGATCGTACTCAATTGCTATAGTTGCTAGTGTTCTTGTCTGTACGTATTTGCGGCTGTGTATTTGAAGATCGTGATCGTGAGTGGTGATTGTAACTATTTGTGTGATTGTGGTGAAAGGTTTGCGTACTAGCGAGGATGGCCCCCTTTGACGGTACGGGGGCCTTCCTAATGATGGCCACCCTGTTGCCGGTGAAATTGTTGCTGATTGGGCTTTTGGCTCACGATGGACACGGAAGTCCTGCGCCTTCATCAAACACGGGAATGGTAGCAAACGGTAAGGCACATAATTAGCTAATATTGTAATTTATATTTTTCAAGCACGCGTAAAAAGAAGTGAATCCCAAAATACAGTCAATTATTCAATTTTCTTATTTAAAAAAAAAGCCAAATATCAAACAAAATATAAAGAAACCTTCCATAGGCAAAAGTCACCACCGTGAAGCTTCTGTCAAGAATTACAGCTCAACCGTAAACATTGAGTATCAGAAGGTTTCGTCTCAGATTTGCGCATTTACACTTGTTTACTTATACAATTAAACTTCTGCTTTGAGGGAAGCTCATAACAACAACCTGTCCGCTTGTGGAAGTGGCTTCCACAGAACGAACGACAAAGACACCCTCCGGGGTGTCCGATTCCAGGGACCTACCCACCAACAACTAGCCAGCCAAGAAAAGGCCCCACAGATAGGGGGATTGTGCAAGATCCTTTTATCCCCATCGTACATCGAACGGTGCTATAACAATCGACCGTGCCACGACACTGAAGTGCCACCGAAAGGTTAAGCGGGAGGGATAAGCTATTTTGTTTGAGTTTTTCCCTCTTGAGCAGGTTGTTCTTGTGCTTGCGCTACTCCTTGCGCTCTGGTGGGCGGAAACGGCATCTTCGATAGATAAAACGAACGCCCTGTTCAAGAATAGACGCAAGAGGAAGCGTTACACGAAATCGGCAGACATTCGCTGCCAAGATGTCCGTGAGTTTGCGCCACATTGTTTTCCCGTGACTTCGTTAGCATTGATGAAATGTTTACATTCGGTGGGTACTATTTGTCGAGTCGTTCCGGAACTTTTGCCGGAAGGTGCTCCGGCCGGGCGCTGTGTCGAGTGTCTCTTGAGCATAAATTGTGAGATGAAGTGTCTCGATGGCTGGGAATCGATTTTGGTAAAGGTGATAAAGGACCGATTCGAAGCTTCCGTTGCGGGGTTTGCTGGATTGTATAATAAATGATCACTATTTAAAGGACGATTAAGCCACCCAGTAGCGTTGTCGAAAGTAGTTCGAACGGTAGTTCGAACGCTGCACACCTCCCGGATGCCGTTGCATCATTCCGGGCTGTGTGACACTGCAAATTGAATAATGTACAACAACATTGACCTGATTTTGAGCTGCTAACGAGGGCTTGCCAGGCAGTGGCCAGGTCCTTGCATTCGATATCGGGAAGATTGTTTAGAAGACGTGAGAAATTTTCTTTCTCATCTAATCATCCAACTGTGAGCGAGTTCCGAAAGACTTCAGGTTCGGTTCCAGCATCGAAATGTACGACGTTTGGTTCAGCTTGTCTGCAAAAGCTTGTCAGACTCGGATGTTTCGTGTGTAGGCCTTATTCCCTGGACAGGTAGTCATTATCAATAAATTGAAATTCATTAGATCTCAATGGTGCCAATTAATTGGGAGGATTATTTTCTCGCCCGACGAGGAGACACACGGGAAGGCTTGTTTGGAAATGTTTGTTTGTGTGCTTTCGCTGTGTTTTGCTCGGAGGTGCCTCGAACGAATTCAAAGTAGCACATTCAAAATCCCATCTTGCCATAACAATCTCCTTCAAGTGTTCCATAATCACCAAACGCTCACAGTATCCATGTGCCTGGAACGTTATCATCATCGTCATCATTGTCGTATGTTGTTGCATCGAGGTGGCGATCAGCATCGTAATCAGCATTAACCTATCACGGCTACAAGACTAGCCCAAACCAACCCACTATCTCACCCTCTCTACGGGGCGATCCTTGCAATTGATTTGAGTTTCAACGAGCCTCGCTTTCGGCACGTACCTGACGCGTCCCCGCCAACCTTCGAAGGCAGAGCAAAGAATAAACTTCCCCCATGAGTTCATGTTGATCTTGTTTCGTCGTGAAGAATTTAATCGAATCCAACGCTTAACGCAATTGCCAGCAGCTCGTTCCATTGCCAAAGCCAGCAAGTCACATTAGCCCTTGGAGCTGTAGAATGTATTCGGTCATTTAGCATTCATCAGGCTCCGTCTCGGCGTTCCTCGTGCTTGGAGCAAAAAAAAACAGCACGGGGAGAAAAAATCCTGCTGGAGCAAATAGGAAAGTACACGGCAGTTAGCAAGATAACAAAAAAAAAAAAAATTCAACACAACGTAATGGAAACAGAAAAACCAAGAATCCAACAGATAACTTTGGCCTCCTCCCTTACGGTGCTGTGCGATGTGTAGTGCCAGAAGTAAGCAGAACGTAGGTGGTAACGTACGAAACAACCAAACAACCAACCTTGCCAACCAACCGCACTTTACATAACGACTTTCAGGCAGTACATTCACAGGTACGATAAAAAGCTGATCTGTATGCATTCGCCGGTGCGGCGTCTCTGTCCACGTACCGGCCGCGTTCAGGTCGAATGTTTATTTTGCAAATTTAACGTGAAAAGTTAAAGCGTTAATCGCCGAAGGCGGCCAGCAATACCAGCAGTGCCGGGGTAGGGCGAGAAGGTTGGAGTGACCGTACTTTTTTTTCTCTCTATTCGTATTTTCATCCTCCATAGCCCAAGAAACATCCCTCCCCGAGATGTACCCTGCCATGGTCTGCTCTGGTGGCAGATGCTTTCTGTGAAAGCAAGTCTTTCACCTTCGGGCAGCGTTCGGGAAGATGGACCGGACAAGTAAGGCGGGATTCGGCAACCCGGAGACTGACCGGCTGACTGGAATGACCATTAGAGCCATGCAGCCTGCAGACATTTCGTTTGTGGCGTCCCTGCTCTGTAAGCACGAGGAATGTTTTAAAATGTACACCTTGCTCTTGCACAACATGATGCTTAAAGATTTTTATTTACTACACATTTTCCTCTCGGAAAACACTCGGACCAGTCAGTGTCTTCCAGTGAAATGAATGTGCCAAAGGAATGCAATGCTCGTCGTCGTCCGGCTTACCTTGCTCGGCTATGGCAAAAATACTTGCCATACTGGGAGGAAAATTTCTCGCCCAACCGGTGGTTACAGGTCGTTTGGTCTTGAGCGAAGTGGATAATCTGTAGAGTTCATTAATTCAGATTTCTTCTGGCGAAAGATGTGACAAGAATCGATGTACCACGTCCCACGCTAAGGTCAGGTGATAAGGTGATGCGTAACCAGAAATGAGCTTGATTCTGTTTGGGTTAAAGTAGGATTTTTTACGGTCGAATGAATGGGGGCCATGCTTTTGGGGCTGGTTTGGAAGAAGATTAATATGTGACCGGACCCGATTGCACGTACTGTTATGATTTGATAAGCTTGAAGGACAAAACGTGTTTTAGAATGTCCTTTCGCTTTGCATGGCTAATGCCATCCTCGTTCATGTATCAGAAGCTTGTGTTGAACAGTGCATTCCGATCGATACGGACAATCTCACTAGTCCGAAGTTGTCTTTAACCTTTCTTGGAATTCAGTAAACTTGATAGTTTTTGTTTATTTTCGTCGATGTGTAACATGAGCTATATTTTGTCAGGGATTTTCTTGTAGAGGCACTACTATTTTTAGCTGGAATGATAAACTAAGTCTTAAACATCCTCCAAAGCCTCCATCTTGTATCGTAACTTTTATTTCAGGATAGTAAAACACATGTTTTCTCATTATTATATAAAACATCCCACAGATCTACCGAAACGGCAACTTTGTAATAAAACCCAACCGAATAAATCAATTTAAATCACATTCTTAATGTATTTTTTTTTTCGCTCGACTTTGTGCCATTCCATTTCCGTGACAAACCTATCACCCATAAGTAATAGCATGATCGACGTAGTCACGTAAGATTTTGACAATGCTTTTGAAGGGTGACGGTAGGCCCTTGAGACATTCCGTTGATGGAGAGAGAATTAAACATACAAACAAACAAATGAAAAAAAAAACAAACTGGAAAGAAAAGTCAACATTTCCGCCCGGCTTTCCTTCCCATAAAAAGGAGTGTAACATAAAACATTCGTAGCGGTGCGCATTTTGTCACCGTGCATGCGTCATTTACCAGCCCACGGAATGTGCTCCCCGGCACGCAGAGGAACCGGCAGCCTCCATCGTTCTATTAACCATTATTAGGTGTGAAGTGAAAAGATTCGAAAATTAAATTGAAATTCGTGAAATTTTCTGCATAATTTAATCGAACGAATAGCCGTCCCGCGAGCTTCACGCCGCTTCCGTTTCGCCGCTTTACGTGTTGCGCTGTGTGGAGAGGATGTGCCCCATTTTCGCTGACGGCGGGTGGACTTCTCCTTTCACCCTTAGGTCTGTTGGGTTCACAATCCTTTTTCCGTTGCCCGATAAGTTTACGCATCGTCGGAAAGTCAACCGTTCGTTTGTTGTTTTCCCGGCCTCGCTTACAGCGCGAGCCGCACTCGGTGTGGGCTCGGTTTATTATTCTTTCGTTGTTCGTTCAACAATTCCAATGGGGCACGGCTGTGAAAGATTGGTGAAAAATGATACTGCACGAACTTTCACTTTAGGCATCGTACTGACACCACCTTACCGAGCAGGAGCTGAAAATTTAAGTCTTTAAATACACAAATAAGTGAAGCGTTCGAAGAATGTGTTAAAGCGAATGGTTCAAATTGTTAAAAATAAAAAGGACATCTTGAGATATACGTATCTTTTTGACAATTGATTCTTTTGTGGGTTTGCGTGTAAGGTATTGAATTCTTAACAAAAAAAAAATTTATAAATATTTATAAAACATCAGCCAGTGTGCCTCTGTAGCAGCCACTTGAGATTGCATGTTTTCCAATCTCTCTACACTCACAATTATTTTTTATTGTACGTCTGGCGGTTCTCACAAGGCCGGACCAGAGTTCAAATCTCATCCGGACCGTACCCCCGTAGTGAGCAATGACTATACAACTACGTGGTATCAATACAAAAGTAAAGTAAGGCATTCGATGGTCGGCGTAACCGAGCAATGTGGTCCTCAAACGAAGAAGAAGGTGTATATTGCATTTTAATATTCATTTTTGGTCAAATAGTTGATTATAACACAACAATCACTATGCACGAATTATTTAAAAGTTGCAAGTCAATTTGGATTCCGGCCATCTATCTCTACCACTAATCAATTACATAAAATAACAAACACTATCAGACACAACAGACAAAACAGGAGTAGTGCTACAGAAAAAGGGTTTGATTCCATTTGACACCAAGGACTTATATTCAAACTTATCAAGTTAAACTTAACGTTAACAAGTTAACGTAGTATTTAATAAATATTATAGACTCATTTATTTCAAATCAGTGTAAAAAAATACACCCCATCGCCAGGGGTACCGCAGGGAAGTGTTCTTCCCCCACTGTTATTTGATATATACACGTCAGATATTCCAATCATGCCGAAGTGCAAACAATACTTTTACGCTGATGATGTCGTATTATCATCAGCAAAAAACCCCAAGATGGTAATTAAAACACTAAATAAGGCTCTTATAAATTATTCTATTGTAAAATAATATTGTAAAAAGTGGAAAATTAAAGTTAACGGCACTAAATCTGAAGCCATATTCTTTACAAGATACACCAGCTCCCGCAATCTACCTTGCATGAATTTAAAAATTAACGGAAACGAATTTAGGACTATTTCTCGATAGAAGGTTGACATACAAAACCCTATAAGTTTAATACCCTATGCTGCTGCCTCAACAGAAAATCCAAACATTCATTTGATAACAAATTGCTATTATACACATCATTAGTTCGCCCAATCATAACCTATGCAACAACAGTATGGTCAAACTGTGCTCCAACTGGGGAACTAAGGGGGAATTGTGCAGTTCCCCCTTGGTACAAAACGTCTACACTTCACTTAGAATGTAACTTTCCCACTATCGAAGAAATATTGAAAACACAAAAAGCAGCATATGATGCCAAGTGCCTTTCCAGCACGGTGAAAATGCTAAGAGATTTGCCCTCTTAAGCTGTTAGCTTACAAGCGTGTCGTGCAAAGAAATTGTAAGTATTTGTTTAAATTAAGAGCTAGCATTAAGGATAGGTTAGAAACAATAGCTTCAGTTTTCTTTCAACTCAAGGATTTTTCAATTTCCAACACATTTTTTCCGTTAACATTCAAAAATACGCACAATTCGTCAAATGTCACTTCAGCCACGTTGCTAATAAGGTAAAATGCGAATGAGGGGAGAAGATGCAGTAGTACCCATTAATATTAAGAAGACAAAATACATAATTGCCGGAGGCTCTGACCGTGATAGATCCCGACTCGGAAGCAGAGTATCTTTTGACGGCGACGATCTCGAGGGGGTAGAGGAGTTCTGCTACCTAGGTACGAGCGTAATTTCGGAGAACAACGTAAGAAGCGGAATCCGAGGCGCATTGTTCAGGGGAATCGTGCCTACTACGGACTCCACAAACTCCTGCGATCCAGAAGACTTCAACAACACACGAAATGCACGATTTACCGCACCTTGATACGTCCGGTAGTCCTCTACGGGTACGAGTCTTGGACTTTGCTGACAGAGGCGCTAAGAACTATCTTTGTCGGTGTGTGCGAGCAGGGCATGTGGCGAAGGAGAATGAACCATGAGCTAGCTGAGCTGACGGTAGTCAAAGCCGTTGGCTGGAGCACGTGATGAGGATGCCGGACTCATGCTCCACCAAGAAGGTGCTCGTCAGCGACCCTTTCGGCACGATGCGTAGAGCAGCACAGTGAGCTCATTGGTTGGATCAAGTGGAGTCTAATCTGTCGAAGTACGGATGCAACCGTGGATGGAGGACTGCAGCCCTAGAACGAGATTTCTGGAAACTGGTCGGAGACTTGGCCATATCGACGCAACGTGCTCAATCTTGAGCAGGCCAAGAAGAAGAAGAAGGAGAATATTAAGAACACAGCCACTAGTGTAAGACTAAATTTGTTGAAATGGAAATATACTTAACTAACTAAAATAACTCAAATTTAAAAGTTGCAGGATTTTAAAAATATTGTCAATGCTAAAATGAAACATTTATTTTGAATGTATTGCCTGGCTCTTTAGTAAAATTCCATTGTAAATCAACAAGGTACACAACTATCCATAACTAGAATTATTATGTGTTATGTTATGTGTTTCATATAATTGTTATGTGTTTCATTTAGATGTAAATCTAGAAATCGTTTAGAATAAAAAAAAAATCCTGTTTTTAAATTAAAGCATAGAGTTTTTTAGGGAAATGATTTCAACCGGTTCAATTTAAAATATACTTTATAATATTTAATTTAATATATTTAGCAAAACATCGTTCTGCTTCTTGACTTAACGCTTGACTTCACGAGGTCAAACCGGCTATCGAATTGCTTAGTAGACTCTACCCGATATCATGGGATTTGGACCACGGTCTTGCTGTTTGAAGATCGGGCTCATCATCGCAGCGTTCGCCCATCTCTGTTAACGTATGAATGTAATTTAAAAATAATCAAAACAAAAAGAAAAACATAACTCAAGATAAAAATTTAATCACAACAGTGCCCTTATCGTACACATGATTGAAAGTGTGTATTTCGAATGATTGCTACCATCGGTCACGATGATCACCCATCAGTTAACCGGGAACCATGTAAACTGTCAGCATATTACGTATTGCGATCGAAGGTCGTCACGGTGTCCTCCCACCGGCATACCGGCAGCCAAACGCACCATCTGTGATCGTTTAACACCACCGAAAATTAATAGCTACAAGCCAGCATTAAAAACTGCCACAACCGCAGCCGCAGCCGTGAAATGGAAACATTTCTACCTCACCCTCACGTTCTCCTTCCTTGTCTGCTAATTACGTCCTCGCGTCGTTCCACGCCACCACGGTTGGGACCAAATTCGAAGTTGCTTTCAGTTCAGTTTTATTAGACATTTCTGTTTGAGAAGCAGAAAATGCAACCAAAAGAATAAATAACGATCGTTCAAAAATAGCTTCCACTCGACTTGAAGCACGGCTTAGCCAACCCGTAAATAGTTTGCGTGGAGATACTGGAGACATCGTCGCGATTCTCTACCACTCCCGCTCGCATCGCATTCGCTCGAACGCCAAGTAACGCCTGTTCCGAGTTGACCGCACGTGAAGCCAAAATTCTTACGACTCGTGGTCAGAATTCAGATTTTGAAATTCTGTTTGCTGTGCAGAAACCCGTACGAAAAGGCGCCTCATTTCCTGTGCTCTGCTGTCTCGTCTGTGGTGTTATACATTGCAATTTTTGCGGGCGAAACCCACCAAGATTGTGTGACATGCCGCTCGATGCATCCCATGCACACACACACCTACACACAGAGGCATGGTAGAAAGTTGTACAAATAAATGTCAATAGTTTTCCAATTTCCAGTGTGGGACAGAGTCAAAATGCTCCCGGTCTGGGGACGTGAAATCGTAACCCCCGGCCGGTGCTACTTTTGTTTCGTAAGTGCAGCGTGCATTTTAATTTTTTGCCTTCCCAGATGCATCCGTAGCTTTGCCAGAACCGTCTTGACCGTAGCGGTGGTGCAGCAACTTTCGATATGGCAAGCAGCGTTTTTGTCTTGGCCCGTACGAAGCCGATTATATTTTCCCTCTTTTGATTGCTTTCGGTTCGAAGCGAATGACGTGCAATAAAAGAAAGTAGATTTCCGATTACGGACTTTCGTTTCGACTTGGAGGTTTGCAGTTCAAGATGATGGAGCAACGGGGTTGCTTTGAGGGTGAGTAAAATGGTGCTCCAGAATTCATCAATCGCCAGTTATTGGATAAAATTTTAATGTCATTCCATTCACGACGCCAAAGCCAGCACGATTTTATTCCTTTTGCTGTCGTGAAATAGTTGTCACAGTCGTCGGAAATGTTACAGCAGACAGTTATTACCGTTGCCTAAAGTACAACATTTCGGTGCAACGAGTTAGGAGACTAAAGATTAAATATGATTGTTGAGCTGATTTTAACCGCACTCACATTGAGGATGCTGGTTTATAAAAGCTTTTAAGTGAGTTGTTCAAGTGAGTGAGTAGTTGCAAATATTTGTTTCAAAATTAGACATGAAATTGTGGAAAACAACTCATGCAGTAGTAAAAATAAAAATAAAAGAACGTAAAGCAGGTAGTCGTAAGCATAAGTGGAGTAAGTCAGTGGAGTCAATTCAAATTTAACAGAACTGCTTCACAACAAATAAAAAAAATATGAAAAATGATTTCACTCCTTGCGACAACACGAACAGTTGTACTGATAATTGGTAAGAATACAAACAAAACGTCATCTTAGGCGAGAACCCAACCACGCCCGCACCACAGGAAGCGAAGCCCTGCAATGCGCTCAAGGCACGCGGAACAGCGTCCTTCCGATACATAATACATTAGGGTAACAATGGCGTAATTTCGTTTCGCCAACAACCATCTGCTTCATTTTGACTTTTCCACCACTTTTTTTCGTACATTGTTCGGGCGGTTGTTTTTCTGTTACTGTTGTTGTCTCACATTGGTAAATCCTGTGCACAGTGGGCAGGACCTTTGCACGGCTAACGCTTGCGGCATATCGCATGTTCACCTCCTGGGGCATACATAGGTGCGAAAGATGCGAAACGAGGGTGCGAAAGATGAAAGTGCAGATTTCGTACGTTTGTTTTGTTTTGTCCACTAATAATGTATGTGGGTGTAAAGTGGATTGGTCGCATTATGCCATTTGTACATTATTGTGTAAAAAGTTACGAAGGGAAGAAGGGAATTTGAGATTTAGCAACATACAAAACATTATTTATGTTGTACAGTCATTTGAACAGGCTAGCCATTTGAACATTTTTATTTCAAGTGCGTGATGAAGTGCTTGCACGAAACATGTGAATTTTTATACATTTTTCATATTTGATTGATCAGGTAACGATACAAAACAGATTATTTATTAATGTGTCATACTGCTGAGTTGGTTAGTTCTTAAAAACTCAGGCTCGTTAGATTGCACTTGTCTTTTTATTTTGTTTAGATTTCTATTTTTTTATTTCCTAATGACAGCCAGGCCGTATTCCTTGAAATCTAATCTTATATCTAGCTTAACAATTCATCATACTTATATCCTATTTTGAGGGTAGACATTTCCTTCTCCCTCAATTCAAGTGCACCTTATCCCGGGTGAGTTAGTTATGGTTCTAATGTTGACCTCTCTATATCTGCTAATGGGGTTGGCGCTTCTTTGGAGCAACGTGCCGTGGACACTTTTAAATAGCTCCCAAGAAAACCCCTTTTCTTGAGGATACTCCTTGGAGTTCACCACATCATATAGTTTCCAGCATTAGCATGTTATGGCTGGCGGCTCCACCATTAGCAGATCGCACGAGTCCGAAAGCCACTACAACTTTGTGAAGCTACAGTAGCATCCAACCCACGCATTCCGCCAACAGTAAAGCCGCCAGTCACAACTACACGTCGTCCAAAGCTAATTCAATTGGTTCAGTGATCTAATGTTGTCGCTGGTGACCCCGACGCCAGCAAAACGCAAGGAGCCGATAGCCACAATAACCTTGTAAGGTTACTGCAGAATCAAACTCAGACTTTCAACCAACGACAAGGTCGCCAGTTACGACCTTAGATCTTCTAAATGAACTTTTACCGATTCTGGTGCCGAAATAGCTACTGGCGTATGTCGAAGCCACCGTTGCGAACGTGTAATAAACAAAGAACAAAAACAACAAACAAAAAACAAATAAACAAAACAAACTACAATCCGATAATAAGACGATAGTGCGCACAATCTACGGGAAGGGAGTGGGCAAGGGATCAAAGAACGATTGCCATCTCTTTGGCGAAGTCAAACAGAATCCGCGCATATTCGTAGTCCTTCTGTCACAGGATATAGTGCGTCGGCACCGCCAGGGATCTTCCTGATGCCCGAAAGGCTGCTAAGAGTCCGGGTCTAACCGCATCGAACTCCACACATGATCAGAGGATGTGGTCAATGTCGTGGTATCCGTTGCTACAGCTACCTATACGATGAAGATGTGCATTCATCGCGTAATGGTTCGACATAAGTCTCGACATCATACGAATAAACGCACGATCTACCGAGGGCCCGTGAAACCAGGGAATTAGGGAAACCTGAGGTGAGATGGCGTGCAGGAACCTCCCAAATCGAACCTCTCGACCTCGGCCTCTCAAAATCGACCTCTCAAAAATGCTACCATCGAAGGCACTTCGTTTGACCAAGGAGTCTGCTTTTTCATTGCCGGGGATAAGATTTCTAGTTATAATTGATTGAAATACCTTAGTTATCCTCAGATACCTTAGGCCAATAGAGTTGGATTGAGCATCAATGCGACGAAGACAAATGTTTGCCGGAGGCTCTGACCGTGAAAGAGCGCAACTCGGAAGCAGAGTATCAGTTGACGGCGACGATCTCGAAGAGGTAGAGGAGTTCTGCTACCTTGGTACGATCGTAACTTCGGACAACAACGTAAGCAGCGAAATCCGAAGGTGCATTGTTTAGGGTAATCGAGCCTACTTAGGACTCCAAAAGTACGATATACCACACCTTGATACGTCCGGTAGTCCTCTACTATCTTTGTCGGTGTGCGCGAGCAGGGCGTGTGGCGAAGGAGAATGAACCACGAGCTAGCTGAGCTGTTTGGCGGTGCTGATATCCTGACGGTAGTCAAAGCCGGAAGGATACGTTGGCTGGGGCACGTGATGAGGATGCCGGACTCATGCCCCAAGAAGAAGGTGCTCGTCAGCGACCCGTTCGGCACGAGGCGTAGAGGAGCACAGCTAACTCGTTGGCTGGATCAAATGGAGTCACAGGTGGATGCAGCCGTGGATGGAGGACTGCAGCCCTAGATCGAGTTTCCTGGAAACTGATTGGAGACCTGGCCATGTCGACGCGACGTGCTCAATCCTGAGCAGGCCAAGAAAAAGAAGAACAAGTTATAATGTATTTTTTTTACTTTCCCAGCGAATTAAATCGTACAGAAATATTTAATACAGAACTATAAGTAATTTATATTTAGTGATTTTGCAACACGTATTTCAGCAAACATTGCAAAATGTATGCCGTCATTTAACACTCAAGACCCTATGGTCTATCGTTTTGATAAAGAACATTTATATGACATCTTCACGCTGGTAGTTTAGTACGAGAGCTCGCAGAGATTCAGGTCAGACAACGCAATCTAATCCTGCTGATAATCTGCAGGACAATTATTCTGACCGAAACAAAACCAAAACTCTTTCAACTTTTATCTCCAAATCCTGCTCCAAACGGAAAATCGCCTGTCTGTGATCGAATTTAAATTTAGCTAATTTACAAATCCTTCCCCCTACCATCGTCACGCGTGCGATCGGTTAGTGGCATCACATAACCGACATCCCATGTTTGGTTGTGATTACCGCTCGCGTCTTGTCATGTCTTTGTTGCTTCACACAATGTTACCGATAGAAACGCAAACGGACGCGCGCTCGCTCAATCCCGACAGATGGATGACAAACCACCGCTAAAAGGTTCAACCAACTGCTCGCTCGGATCTCGCATCACTTCACGATCATGAGGTGCATATGCGCTGCATGCCAGCCCCGCTAGCATTGCAATGATTCCGAGGGTGACAAAGCGGATGATGCCCAAATGATGAGGATAAAGTGAAGCAAGCCCCGAGGTTAGTTCCGTGCACGAGACCGTGACCAAAGAAGCGTGGTGTACCGGAGTTCATTAAAATCATAATGTTTGAACGCATAAAGTTGGCACCGGCACGTCAGTTTTTATGTGTGCGTGTGTTTTGTGTTGCCCGGCCTCTCGGGTTTCCGTGGTTCCGCATATAAAGTCTTGTCTTGAAAATGAACCCCCGAAGGAACGGAGCAAAATGAGGGATAAAACACGATACTCGTTTAGCTAAACGGTAGTGGTAAAAATAGCGCACTGTTATTTATGCATTAAAAAGCCAACACCGGTTGACATTAGCTTAGCAGCGGAGCTGCATGCTGGGAACATGATGGGAAGATCAGGCTCCAAATGTTGCCAGACTTCATGGCTGCGACAAACTGGCCAAGTCGCTGTGGTTGGAGATATTTTATGCCCTGGTGTTTCATTCTACTTGGTTTGCGGGAAGAGTTAGACCCCGGTTTAGGTTTGTCACTTATTACTTGCATTTCACGCTTGTGTCTCAACTATTTGCATCGTGTTTTGACCTGTTAATGCCTGACCTATCGTCCAAAGGGAAGAAATTGCACAAATGGGATAGGAAATTGGAAAGATTAGGGAGAGCTTCTGAGATTCAACAATACATGCTCTTTAAATAAGCAAATCTTGCTATTACTGACATACACACATTCCATAAAATATGCCACACGACTTAATACCTCTGCTGAGTTTGAATCTCAAAATTCAAGTCTGATTTTTCTTGACTTCTAATCTTGAAAAAGCTTTATTGTTGTGGTTTACCCAGCAAACCGTCATCACAACTTCCATCACATCAAATGAGCCACGTGCCGATACTGATGAAATCCCCCAAAAGCAATAGAAAAGGATTACATTTCCAAAACTCTCCAGATGCTTCTAAAAGCCGGTGATTTTGAGCGTCTTTTGGGCAAGGTTGAAAAATGACTGCAGTGATAATGCGTGATACACCGGTTTTCGGACTTAAGTTTGCAAGTTTCCGAGTGGAGTTTAAGACAAGCCACAATTTCGTGTATTTTTTGCTCCTTGGCACGCTCCGCACGGTCGGAAATGGTGAAAATGCGACTGGCAACTACCACCAGGTTCCAGGTGGTTAGTGGCTGAAACGTTGAATAGATCTGTTCTGATAAGTCGTTCTTTCGTGCCACGGTTAAGACGCGTCCGTCACGTGAATTTTTCGCTATAGGTTATAAAACTTTTGCGTCGATCGGGGTGCGGCGTGAGCAAGTTTGGCTGCGGGAAATAAAAACATGTAACGTATGAGGGCACTTCGCATAAAGTGTAGTACATCGAATTTGTATGTTTTAAAGACACCCATTTTCATGTTTGCTGATTGCTGACGACTTTTAAGGTATAAATAACTGCCTAACGTAAGCGGCGTCTTAGTCAAATAAAAAAACTGCCAATTTTAACTTATCTTAAAATATTTGAACACTATTTTTGTGGACATTGTAAAATAACTTTTAGGTAGGGAAGAACTCTGCAGCGTATAAAAGATCAATAAATCGTTAATTTAAATAAAACCAGTATATGTGGAATAAAATGAGTTTCAATTCTTATGAAAATAGGAATTTAATTGTGATTCCTTATGTTTCATCATTGTTTCAGCAGGTGGATATTTTATCAAAAAATCATGTTTTTAACTTATTTTATGCTTATTACGATTTTCTAAGTAGTAATGCCAATAAAGGTAATATCCATGAAGCAAAGTGAAAATGCATCAAAACCTAAAATCTCGCCACTTGATTCAGTGCACCAAGGGTCAATCGGAAACACGAGCAAGGAAAGATTATTGATGCTGTTCATTTTACGACCATGCTTGAATATATGCCTTGAATGTTTCAATTTTCTCACTCTCAATAGAGAAGTTGACTTTGCCCTAGTTTGATTGCCCGTACCTGGCACCTTCGCAGTGGTAATGCTTCATGCAAATTAAAAGTCTGATGAATAAACACTGCCCCAACGGATGCTGCTAGCTGGCGGCAAGATGTTTGTTTCCTACCGTTTGACTACCATTCTGGTGAAGAAAGCCTGCATCCAAAGACGCAAACATAGGTCAAATAAAGGTAAACAGCTGTGGTGAACGTGTTTGCATACTGTCCGTTCGGGCTAGGTGCATCCCATTTTCCCATCTCTGTTCGTTTTTCTCTCGCACTTTACATGATAATGGATGATGATCGATTTCAGACAACCAACTACTTGAGGGCTATTGTTAGGTGTAAAGGTTGGTCTACTTTACAAATACACCGGTCTTCACAGCAGACTGGACTGAATACTGATTAAAAAGGGCCCATTAAAGCAGTAGATACCGGTCATATAGCACGAAAATGATAAAGTGCAAGTTTACTATAGATATTCTTCACCGCTTTCGATATGCTAACTTTGCAACAAGTAACAATTTTCGTAGACTTAAAAAAACATATTTTTATAAAGTATTTGAGCGTTAGGTGCTTTACAAATGTTACACAACCAATAGCACTACTGTCCTTAGTATTTCAAACAACCGCATGACATTAGTTAAATGCTCCAGAACATGTTGTATTTGCCGCGCTAGCTCATCTGTTGTGGTTTTTTGGCAACGAATTCGTGTTCCACGACATTTCCTATTGCTCGCCTTCGCACCGTCAATCGGTTAGGCGGAAGAGCAGCGGTTCGGTGATATTGACATTTAAAAAGTTATTTTCATTCACATAATTATAAAATCCAGGCGCTTCTGGTGTTTTGCTTCTGCACGACCGGCGTCTGAACGAACGAAATGCACGTATACACTCTGACATTTAATGCAGCAACTGTCAAGCATTCGTCATATATTAATTTACACATCCAACACGGCGACTTCGCTTCGGTTGATAGTAAATGACATGAGAAATGAAGCAAGATTTGTTCCACTTTTACGGCGCATCCACAATCTGATGCCAATATGCCTATTTTATCGTTTTAATGGTGTGCCGATAAAACGTGAAATCTTGTCCAAAGCACTTTAAATGAGTTTATTTCCCCGATGGACACAGTTTTGACTACCTTCAAAGTGACGCATTTTCCGTCTTCCAACAGCAGAGGAGTAGGAGTAAAAATTGTACATATTTTAACGCTTGACTGTGACTGTTTTGCTTACGAAATGCGATGCAATCAGATTCAGCCGAACGGGTCACATAAATCAGGAAAGGAAGGGTTGAAGCACTGTGTTGGAGCATATTATAGTTAAGTAGCGAAACAGGGGAAAAATGGTCAGGGTCAAAAGTGCGGAAACATTCCGACGAAAAGCGGATATTGGAATATCCGATGACAAACATAATGTAGCAACAAGTTTTTCAACCCGTTCTACCCGCACTTACGCACGCACGCACGCAAGTCATGTGGATACGAATATCGGGATATCATTTAACAATTTTCATAATTTCCATAAATTACCCCAATGCCATCGGCCCCCTCAACTCACCGACTCACTCACCTTTTGCTACCGTAGGTTCATCGGCAACGATTAGCACACCGTTTCGGTGGAAGGTTGGTGTGTGTGAAAAGTGTTTTCCTCTTCAGCTTCGCAGCGGTGAAACGAGTGGAAAACGTGGAAAAACAAGCGCAACAATAACGTGCTCCAAAAAACGGGCTCCCGTTTGTCCGAGGTTAAGTAGGGGAAAAGTCTCCATCCTCTATTTTTCGCACCATCTCATCCTCCTCCTCTCAGTCTCGCTCTATCTTTCCGGTTTTATTTGACCCTAACTGTCTCGTTCCCGGTTTCATTGCAAGCGATATTTGTGTACGCCCCGGTGTGCTTAAAGGCAGTAGGCGACAGAGAGAATATCATGGTCGAAAGGGGTTTTTTTTGTTCGTCTAAACGGTCGGAAAATGGGCCGACATGGTCGGAGAACGGAACGAAACGGTGAAGGCGGAACACACAGAATGTTTACACATTCATGAGTACGTCTTGCCTGTGACTGAATTCTGACGCGTTCCGTTCGTGTGTGTGTGTGTGTGTTCGGTTCTTTCGGTATGCGATGATCCATCTTCACACACATTCACAGTGGTCTAGTGTTTCGGGTCCGCAAGCCAGTTCGTCAGTCCCGCTAGTCAGGAAGGGGAAGAAGGCATAATAAATAATAGAAACATCGCCATCAGTTTCGAACAAATACGACAACGCGAGCTCGATTTATTTCGATTGTAACGATTTGAGGGTGGAAGAAGAATTTTCCTACTGTTTGTGTGTAGGATGCGTTTAATTCAATCGTCTAGCCACGTTGATGCTGCTGTGAAGGCGTTGGCAAACATGGGTTGAAGGGTAGACTGAAAGTAACTGAAGAATGCCGCCTCGCTGTAATGCCGGCTGCCAATGTTTGTTCTAGCAATTGACGCTCTAATCCATTTTTTAAAGGATTTAAGCATTCTGGTGCAAGAACGTTGGGTAAATTGCATGATAAAATGCTTTAAAGAAACAAGATAATAGTATAAGGCATAGGATTAATTGACTTACAAACCAGACCTAGCATTAAATCTTGTTTGAAGCTTTACATCAACGTTAAGACCATTTTTACTAATTGACTCATGTTTGACATAAAATATATTTTACAAAGGTGTGATTAAATCAGGTTTAAGATTGCAAACGGCACATTTTGTAACATCTTCAACAAGTTTTCAACGATACAACTAATTTATTGAAATTGTCTTCACAATAAACATTTGGTACACAAAAGCTTCACATAAACACAAAACCCTTTATTTTAGGTATGATATGATGTGTCGCACATGGACGCATTAAGTGACATTAAGTGGAACAAAACATCGAATCTTCAGATTATTCGGATTTGTTGCCTTCCTACCAAGACCATTTAGGAGGGAAGAAGCTGCAAACGAATAAATCCAGCTGTAAACTATCGCCTACCGGCGAACAGAAACCCCCCCCCCCCCTGAAATGTTGCCCGCTGCGCCGTAAACAAGTGTACGCGAAGTAAACATTTTTCGTCCGCGAGAAGGATTGTTTTCCGACGGCGTAAGGCACGTGATCGATTGCATATTGTGGCAGCGAACAGGTCGGAGTCGTATCGACGTTTCGAATATGGTAGAAAGATGTGTGGAAAATCTTTCCGAACTGATATGTAGCTTTCGATGCTGCGTTGAAGCAGGGGGAAAAAAACGAGGTATCATCGTCCCCTTTGCCAGAATGGTCCCGCTGTGGACGGATGTTTTCATTTCGGCTAATGATATCATCAGTCGTTTAGAACGTGGTTTCATTGTTTATTGTTACAATCGGCTGTCTAATGCTGTGACGGGGCGGTTTGGCGTATCGGTTTAGGACGGATGCTCAAAACCAATCGGTATCGTTAAGGTATGCTTACGAAAATAAATAATTAACCCTTGAATAGTTGTTGTTTTATGATGGTAGACCGTTGACAGCAGTACAATGGACGTAACGTTTTGTGTAAAATAATATACAACCGTGCTTGCTTTGAGCATAAATATACATTCGAATGTTTTCAACGTCCGTCTTTAGAGTTTACAACATAAAATAAGAATCAGAAAATAGATTTCGGTTTATGCTCTTTTTAACTAATTTTACCCTAAAACTTTGGGTCGCCTGCACCACCGGACCGGTGGTGTAGGCGACAAACGGCGACGGTCTTCAAACGGCAGGACCTGGGTTCAAATCCCATCAAGACCGTCCCCCCATAGTGAGGGCTGACTAACCAACTACGTGGTATCGGTAGTCTAGTAAGCCATTTCAATGGCCGGCATGACCTTAGAGGTCGTTAAGTCAAAAAAAAAAAAGAAGAAGAAGAAGACCCAAAACATATGAAAAGAAATATGTGAATATTTTTAATAGTTTAATGTAAGATCGGAAAATAAAATCCCATCAAGTACGTTTTTCAGCAGGATTTTTACGTTCCGGTGGGACTGTTTAAGCAATATTATTCAAGGAAATGGAATAAAGATAACCACAATATTGAAACTAAAATAACAAATTATATTGGAATGAGAATGCAGAGAAAATAACAAACATTTTGAATATCTTAATGGGATCAATGTGGAAATGCGGCACCGAGCCATAATAATTAAACAAATTTTTAAATAATTTAATGGCGTCCATTTTCAAAATTGTCAAATCGTACATCCAAGAATTTTATTTTTCTAGGAAAATATTGTTGACTTTAAATACTTGTTATTCGTTTTTTTCCATCTATTCTTAAGCCTTGATTGTTAGTTGATACTACATCCTGGCTACAGAATGGTTTGAAAATTGTCGTCCGACTGACAATTTGAAGTCTCTTTGATCCGTTAAAACGCCGCCAGTGGCCCTTTTTTGAACGAGTGCGTCAATTTTGTATAAAATCGTTCACTTTGTTCAGGCATCTGGTTCCAAGAATAGAAAAAAGGACACAACAAGATGATAAAGCCTCGGTTTTCCCTGCAGGAAGGGTAATTTTTTCCTTTAAGATGTTTTATTATTCCTATTATTAAGAAGTTTTATTTTTTCCTTCAAGGAGTATTTCTTGCTTGCCTCAAATCATCACCCTTACTGAGACGTAGTGAATTGATTCAAATTATTGTCCTTTTTTCCCTACTCTTAACGACACAAAACAATACATATTGAGCCTTGTTAAGCTTGATATGCTGCATAATGTCCGAATGTTGTTAAGAACATTCGGCGTCACCCTCTATTGCAGTGCATCAGGGAAGAAAGTTATTATTTATACGCTGGCAGTAGCACAGCTGCCATTGCCAGTGCTGAAGAAATTTGCGAAATGAAAATACTATGCGAAATCGCGATAGTATTTTCCACATACATTTTCGCATGCTAATAGCAATTAGAAAACCCCTCGTTAGGAAGACACTCGTTTGTTTCGCATCCATCGTGTTGGAGTGCGTTGCATTGATTCAACCAGAATCTTACGACCCTTCACTTACATTAAAGAGTATCCGAGAACGAGAACGAAAAACTTTTCCGCGTCCTAGGACAACAACTGGCGCCAATGACGATCCTTCCGGGCGACATGTAGAGAAAAACACTATAAAAACAACAATCAGGAGTGAGTGTCACTATCAATTTATTACATTTTAACGCAACATGTGCTGTAGGATTAATTTTGATGCCGACCGCAACGAATGGCGGAACGAAAGGCACGACCCTGTGTGTGTGTGTGTGTGTGTGTGTGTGTGTGTGTGTGTGTGTGTGTGTGTGTGTGTGTGTGTACGCCTGTTGGGAAGGGCTTCTTATCTTTGCCAAACACGTGCAGACAGTGCATGAGGATGAAGCAACTTACGCTGGACTGGGCAGAATTTTTCGGAAGTAAAATCCTATGGCAGCATGCTCGGGAAGCGAGCATCGGTATCGGAAAGTCGATATCGGTTCGATCGGAAATCTCAAGCTGTTATCCGACCAAATTGAGCCCTAGCTCTTTCCGTGATCGTGTGCCAACATAATTCACGCAAGTGCTTTCTTCCGTTCCTGTGTCACCGCATCGCTTAGCCAGCTGTGCGTAGAATGTCTGATTTTCAGCCTGTTGTTAGTAAGGTCCAATGTGTGTGTGTTTCTTGAGCCTTTGCCCAAGAATAGCACCGTAAAGCGAAAGAACGCAGATGGGACGGCAGATAGTGATCGGATCACATAAGGAAAATGAGTTTTCTTGCCCTGTGCCGTCTAGCACAGTCGCACATCCCCTTCGCACGCCACAGACAGTGTTTCGAGAGAAAACGTGTAACAGTTTCATCGCATTTTCACAACCGAAACAGTAGCATGTTAACCTGCGCAAAGAAAATGGTCGATTTGAATTTAGTGAAATTATTTGACTGTCGTTCGGTTGTGCCAGAAGTCATGTTGGATTTCTTTTATCCTTTTTTTTTCTGACGCACGGTTACGGGACAGGACGGTGTGGATCCTTCTTGGCAGGCTCGTAGTAAAAATTCGTAACCGAAATCGCTTCTATGTCGTGCACAGTTGTTGCGGTTACGGACGGTACGGTGGCAGTGAAATGGTGCAGCGAATCGTGCAGCATTAGTGGGGCACTAGAATGTATGCTGGCCACAGGGAAGGTGGTATTGAGTTGAGTGTATTCTCCCGAAGTATGCTGCGTTTGTGGGAAGGAATCCAAATGTAACAACCCTTTTCACGGAAGTATTTCCAGCGTTGCTTTTATTTTACTTTCCCATTCATGTTTCATGGTCGCTGCTTTCACGGCAGTAATAAAATAGACCGATCCACCCAGCAGAATAGTGTTTTCCTGGAATTATTGTGCGCGAAAGGGTTTGGCGAACGATGCAACACTAAGAGGCATGTGTGTATGCAATTGCATTTCAAAATGCTTCACAAATCCGTTACATATTTTCCTACGCTTTACCAGCGCATAATGATGATGCTCGATGAGTTAGAGAGCTTTTCTTACATGACTTTTCTCATGTTAAAGTAAGGCGTATCCCCAGTTTCGATCCGTTGCTCGGGTGCCAAATGGAGCGGAAAAAAACTCCAACATGAATTACACGCATGAAAGCACCATTAACAATTCAAAAAGGTGGTTTGATTTATTTAGCACAAATCTGAAACAAAACCCGGGTCGACATTTGCAGCAGGGGAATTGCTCTCCAGGTACTGGCGAAAGTAAAGCACCGGTTTCACAATTCTTGCTAGAGTGAAGTAAATTTATCTTCTTGAATGGTGGAAAACGCAGGAAAATTAGAAGTCGGAATCGGGATATAATTTTATGTTCTTTTATGTACTACTGAGATTTCATTAGCCTTGTTGGTACGGCCATAGGCAAACAAACTCGACCGATAGAGCAATCATCGAAGGCGGCAAAATGAGGGATGCAGAGGAAGGAAGCCTTTTTATTAAAAAGGGATATTGATAAGAAGATACCCTTAAGTGGGACTGTGTCGCAAAGGAAGTGGTTGTTAAATCACTTTTTATAGTCTCATCATTTCGTCGTAAATTTGGATGATTTCTCCTCCACAACGATTACACGAAAGACACATACACGAATCAACCGACTGGTTAGGATTAGAACACCGAATTGCGCAATAGACGGGTCTGGGAAATGGTCCCGCGATTGCACCCGCGAGAAAATGACGACAGATGTCAGGCGACGGTAAAAAGTGCTTATGTGGTTAGTGACACTGGCGCCGGTTTCGATCATTTACCATTTTCCTCTCTCGGATAAGTCGCAGTCAGCTGACGTAGTCGTTGAAAGGGTGCTGCCGTGTCGCCTACGGAATGTGCGTAATGAAGTGATCTGTTTTTGTTTTTCCTTCTTCACGTGCTCACTTCAAAATGTTTCTTATTTTCAACCACAAAATAAAACTACGCTTTCTTTCGTGTGTTTTGATGGGGGTAGTTAGTGGTAAAAGAACATTTCCACAGGCACAAAACTAATCACCGGTGACAAGTGACAACAGTTTTGTGCGCTATGTCAACCTTTACGCGTTTGAAGGAAGGAAGGAATGTAAAAAAATGTGTTTGGAGATAGAAATAGCTCATTGGTAAAAGGGTAAGGCTTATTATTTTCAATAAATTGAAGCAAGAAAAACTCGCGCTTCTACATGATCGATGCTTGTCCAAAACATGGATGGTAACTCTCGCTTCTACATGATCGATGTTTGTGTAATGTTTGTGGATAGCAATTTTTTTTTTTAAGTGTGATCAAAAATACTTGCATTTTGCCCTCTCAAAGATAGAACAAGGATGCAGAAAATGGACTAATTTGTTGAAAAACAAAACTAAAACGGAAAACGATTGAAAAGAAACCTTAACTCGAGCATTTGAAGTTAGTTCTTAGTTAGTTCTGCAATTAAATACTTTTACTGAAAAAATCGATTAGCCGCAATACTAAAATATAAATAAAATAGATGAATAAAAATTAAAGTTGTTAAAGTTGAAGTTATATAAAGTTATTAAAACTATAGTTAATTAGAAATAGGACAGCTCGGTGATGCATCCGACCACGGCCCCGGCAAATTTTATCCGGACTGTCCCCCCGTAGTGAGGACTAACCATCCAACTACGTGGTATCGAGAAGAGTCAACTACGCCATTCGATGGCCGGCGTGACATTAGAAGGCGTTCAGCCAATAAGAAGGAGAATTCGAAATCAATTAAAAAAACTAAGGAAATTCACAACCATTTAGATCATAATTTTTTTCTATTGAATGTATATCATCTTTGAAATTGTTCCTATACAATGTTAGAGAACACGTCGTTTAAAGAGGCTTATTTGAACATTCACTTTAGTGTGGGCACATAAATACATCAATAGAAATACCACAAATATTTCATTTTGTAACTCTTAAATGCTTACATTTTTTAGACCTTAATGAAAGGTAACTAATTAATATGTTGTTAACTGTTAGAGACTTTGACAACTTTATAACGAATAGCGATTTATCTGTTACCGATTGATAACCTCTGGAGGGTATCTTGTGTCTAGACTGGTTTTCCTGGATATGATTATACCCGTGGTTGGATGGTCAGCTATACTTGTTTGTAGGTGTCACATTTTTTCGTTTATTTATAGAGGCTTTGAGTCTTAGAGACTACATTCGCCGCTCTACTTTATAAATAAATGGTGTAACCTAATACAAAACTATTGCAGGTATTTCTTAAATATTATGGAACATTATTGCGATTGTGGCATATGATAAAGGATAAGTTAAAACTGTTGCTTAAATTCTGATCCGTAAAAATCGGTGGCTCGGTGTGTCGTGTATCCATGGCAATCGGTGAGGATGTGGCGGATGTTGATGTAAACACCACAGAAGCTGCAGAGTGGAGGACTGGATTTTTCTAGGAGGTAAGAGTGTGTATAGGTCACACCCCCTATGACCTATACGAAGGCGGGACAGGACTCGTTGGATGTGGCTGGATTCGGTATCTTCCCATGAAGAGGTGTTGTGCTTGATGGGACAGAGTTTGTTGCATAGGTCCAGGTTGTGCCATGTGGAGTTCCAGTGTTGGGAGATGAAGCATATTGGCGTGAAAGGGTGTTGTGGTGTTCATCAGGGCGGAGTCGACCAATGTTGGCAAGTTGATCGGCTTTTTCGTGGCGTGACCCGGAACCCAACGTGGTCCTCCCCTAAAACGATTTCGGGTGAGGAAGGGATGTCGTCAAGGAGTTGAATGCGGGGGTCTTTTAAGGTGCCGTGTTTCAAGGCAGTCAGAACACTAGCACTGTCGGAGAGGTAGGTGTCACTACCGTCAAGGCTTTCGAGTGTTTTGGTTTCCATTAGTAAAATAAAGATTTGGGCGTTTATCTATAAGATAACTCCACAAAAATCAACATTTGTTTGCGGATAAAGTTTGCAATTGCAATTGCGATAAAGTTTATATTCTGATATTCCTATTTTCTCAAAAATATGGATATTATTTTTTGATGCATAATTGTTCCGGTCGCTGAATGACACTGGTGCCAGTTAATCAGACGTCAGGATCGATTGTGTCAGGATCGAAGCCTTCCGCGTGGCACAAATAAGTTTCGTAGGTCAGATAGTCATAGTCATAGTCATAGTCAGATCATTGAAATAAGCAGAAGAAAAGTCTATGCATAGAAAAACCTTTAATGCGATTTTTCCTTCCACATGTGATTATATTATTATCGCTACATAAATAGGCACAGTGATTCTTCCAGCGGCTTGATTCGGTTAACATTTGAAGCAATATGGTTAACCCTACATTATAGCACAATACACTTAATTTCGCGTACTATAATTGAAGTAGTCCACGTGCTATTTTTCAGAAGCTTTCAGAAATCATTCTACTTCAACACGCAACAAAATGACGATTGTCAGAGAACCATCAATCAAATTAGGTGCTGCTAGTGGTTTTTCAGAAGATTTACTTTTCTTTGTAGTACTAAACCAACAAATACAGAACTTGGGACCTACCACGAGCTTTGCTTGCCGATCCTTTTAACGAAATCAATCAATATCTCTTCTGCCATTGACTTTATATTTCGTCGCTGACGCTGATGGTGACATTGTACTTCGGCATGCCTCAATTGTTGTGGCGCTTTTAAAGGAGTACAGACGTGTAGGTGAGTTTGTGTGTGTGTGTATGTTTTGCTCCATTTTTTTGTCCGTCCAACCCCTCCATTGTCGTACATGCACCGAAGTACATTGTTTGGCGGAAACATACTTTTGACATCGTTTGACAGCAGGAAATCGAAATATGGAAATGGTGAGTACGTAAAAATCATAATGCATAGAGCAGTTGGGACCGAGAACCTTAGCACCAACGGGGGGGTTTTTCCGCCCCCCAGTACATCGTTTCATACAATCTCACATCCTTTGGTCAAAGTTTCCTCCCGGTTTTCTCGATGTGAGCAAATCCGGTGAAAAAAAAAAGCGAATCGGGTTATGTTTCCCGAGTGCTCCCGAGTGTCTATTTGATTTTGTGAAGTAGCATTTTTCCCGGCACAGGCCATTTGTGTTTGGTTTTGGCTTTTTGGGAAAGGATTTTTCAATCTACTTGCAAACTTACTCTCTTTCCGCTTGCGGTGGCACGAACGTCTGCATAAATCTTTCGTTTTTCTCGATCCTGTGCCATCGTTCGCCGGTGGCCGGGGCCGTACCAAGCATTTGTAAATGTATATATATTATGTGTGTGTGTGCGTGTGTGATTGCGTATGGGTGAAAAGGTATGTGAGAAAAACGGAACACCTTCACAAAATATGACCCTACTGAAAGGTAACGTTAGGTCCCACCAACCTAAACGTACCAGCCTTAGGGGCAAATCCCTTTCTTTGCTCTGCGTGCGTTATATTATGTTCCGTGAAAAAGGAAAGCAAATAAGCGGAAAATGAATAAATGTAAATATTCCCAGTATGGACAGGTGTGGTAGCAACAAAAAAAAAATCATGAAACGGGTGGTTTATAACATTAGCCATTGGGTTTTAATATGTACTCGTTTAAATGATAAATAGTTTATATCAAATCCTGCAAAAGATGGAGCAATTGTAGAACTAAAATATATTACGAAATGTTTAAAATTGCCATCCATCAACACTAAGTTCCTATAACAATCTCTGTGGAGGAGAATTAATCTCAACCATTTCACATAGCAGACAGCTTTTAAAATTGTTTTAATTATCACCACAAGAAATCTTCATGATGTACATTGGAAAAAATGTGCTATTATTTCACCTAATCACTGTTAGACAATCACATTAAACAATTGTGGCTTTGGTGGCTTGTATCTCGTTTCTATAACAATCGGAGCTTCACTAGCCATCTTTATTGCCAAACCAAATCCTGCAATCGTCACTCAATCCTTTGCGAACGTTGGAACATTCAGGTCTTCTACCACTCACACCAACAAGGATCAACAAGGGCGCCAACAAACAACTCGCTGACAAAAGCTCCCTTTTTTGTGGGGTTTACCACACGCTTGAAAATTGTAGGTTGATACAAGTCCGGTACAGAAGGTCTCCAACATTGATCTGGTGGGATGATCCTTGTGGAAGGAATAAATAAAAAAACCCAAGAACGAATGGAGCACAAGGGATAAAAGGAATTTGTATACTGGCACAGTGCACTGAAAGTGCAAACTTTTTCATTGCACGTGTGCATATGTATGTGTGTGTATTTTTTTTTTTCTAGTCTCACGTTTTACTTTTTCCTTTTAGATGCTCTGTACGACTATTTGTGTCGTAAATGTGGTTACGGAGAGTTGTTTTCCAGAATGTACGAGGTATTTTATTTTTTTACATTCACTTCAACTTTGGTTCCAACTGTCTATGGCTGTCTGCTGCCGCCTGACAGAAGTGAACAAAAAGTTTATGTTTATTGAAAAAGGTTCGAGTAAATCGTATTCACAAGCAACCGTGGCCTAAACCGTTGATGGGAACCGTTGAGACAACGGTAAAAGAATGGGAAAAGTATTTCATGCGTGCTTAATTTAGAAAAATATGCTTCTCTTCCTTAGCATTTGGCAGACCTTTGTGTGGTTCCTAGCGCCACTTTATGTGAGCCGGATGTTTTCGAAATTGTTGCGAGTATGTGTCATCTTACACTATGTGAGAATTGCATTTATTCTTAGGTTTTGCATTGAACAATTTGTAGCGAACTGAAGGTCTATCATTTACTATTTCACGAGATAGAGGTGTAAAGTTTGAAGATAATACTAACTAACTCGCCATTACAGGGTTTCTGAGTAGAACTAGACTAGAATGCGTCTAGAATGCGAGGCATTTCTAGATAACGGCTAAGATGAACTGGACAGCGGGTAGGTGGAACTAGACAACCATTAGCCTTTCTCAACAGTGGTCCAGTTGAACTGGAAAAAAAGCTAGGTTGAAGTGAACAAACGTCAAGTTGAACTGGACAGTCATATTTGAAATGGTTGGTGAAACAGTTGGAAGCGTTTCGGAAACGCTTAGCAAATATTTTAAAAACAACCGTTGAAATACACATTTTTTGTAATTTACATACATACAATGCATTCAATAATAACATTAATATAGTTTAGTTTAATATTTTGAACATGTTTGTATTTCAGCAGTTATTTTTCAAAATTTTAAAATTTGTCAAGCGTTTCCGAAACGCTTCAAACCGTTTTATCAACCATTTTAAATATGACTCTCCAGTTCTACTTGACGTTTGTCCACTTCAACTTAGCATTTGTCCAGTTCAACTGGACTACTGTCGACAAAGGGCAACGGTTGTCCAGTTGCACCTACCCGCTGTCCAGTTCATCTTAGCCATTGTCTAGAAATGCTTCGAATGCACTTGTCTAGTTCCACTCAGAAACCCTGTAAGTTTCTTGTTGGTTTAAACAGTTGCTTCTTGATATCCGCAAAGACAAGTCCGTTCGATTCTGCAAAATATTTTAAAGAATATTTTAGTTTATTTCAATTTTTCGTTATTTTACTGATGTTCCAAAACAAATAAGAAACCATCGAGCGAATTTGCGATACCAATTTTAATCACGGGCTTAATGGTACAGGACAATCGCGCGATCGAGAAAATTCTTTTTCCTTTTGCTGTTGTGCCCCAGTAGGAAAAGTTTTCGAATAGGTCGGTTCTAGGGTTGAATTCAATGCTCGTTAAAACAATCTTGAACTCATCGACTTCATTAGACTTCTTTGCCGAATGAGGATAGGGCAAGGCAAAGCCCTTCGGTTGAACCTACACATAACCGAGCACATCCGCAAGCATAGAATGCCAAATACGTTCGACAGAATGCGAATCGGAAAAGATAAAGGCTGTGTGCCCCCTTTACCCGGCAGTTTCGAGTACGGTAGACTTCAATGGCCACAGTCCGGATTGAATGCGACAGGCAACAGCGTTCCCGAAGAGTGTAGCCTTTAATTTTATTTACTTCGGCTGTCGACATTTCCGGAATATTAAAAGAATATACGTAGCCCATCCCCGATCCCTGGGCGCATTCGGACCGGACTGCGGACTTCAACAGTGGAGCAAGAAGATAAATACACTCCACCGGGACCGTTGTTCTTCGTGCAAACAGTTAGAAGGATGCACCTCACCTAAAAGATCCGGTCCGTATGTTGCGGATGTGTGTAACTTTCTGTTTCTCCTTTGTCGCTGTACCGCGCCGCCAGTAAAGGCCGGCCAAGGTACGCTTCCTTTTGCTTGCGTATGAAAAGCAGAGAGAAGAAACGAAATTAGGTTGAATCACCATTTTAGTATCAACCTTAATTGAATTACAATTGTATCCTTTCATTCGCCACTGCCATCCATACGATTACGTGCCACGGATTGTGTCCCGATCGCCGATCGTAGCGCCGGCACCCAGCCAGAATGGTTTCAGCACCGTTTTTCGCCAACGGAACTTCTTCGCTACCGTCCCAAGGTTGGCACCATCGAGTTCGGTGGACATTATCGGTTACGATTGAAAGTGAACTTTTGTGAAGCAGTCTGCCGTCGTCTGGAATCGTTGCGGAAAACTGTCGTCCGTGTGGTGAAATAGATGCGAAGCGAAACGGTGGGTTTTTTGGTGGACCGTTATAAGAACTGATTTGATCGATTAGTATTCGTAGATTGTATCCAGCAATCGAGCGAATGAATTGAAGTTATTCTGTTGCACGGGGTATGGTCTGGCATTACTTTGATTAGGGTAAAGGTTTGATTACGTTAAAAAGAAAGCATAAAAATCATTCAGTTCAGTAGGGCTTATCATGTCTAAATGATAAATAAAATTGGATTGGTTGTCAAATAATCTCTAACTCTAATATTAAACACAAAAAAAAGCTTTTTTTAAACTACGTTGACTCATTTTGTCATACTTCCACATTGCAGCTTTTCATGAATGAGAGAAAACTTTCACATCAAATGCAACATGTCGTTGAAATAAGCAGCTTTGTGGGTTTAATTAATCATGCTGCATCTACTTACCCACTGTCCCACCGTATTTTCTGCTGTAGATGAGCTTCAGGAATTAAAAAAAAAAACAGGAATTACACGTGACGTGAATGAGCAAACTCGTTCAGCAGTAGTCACTCGTGAGATGATGTTTTATTTTCAATTCAGGCTGCGAAGACAAGAGCCACATTTTTCAAACATCGGGTGAATCATACAGTATCAATGTAGTAATTATGACAAAACTCTTTAAACTATTTTTTCCTTCACCAAAATTATGAAAGTTGTTATTAAAATCCAAAACATATCGTTATACATTCTCAAGGAAGCAAGAGGACAAAAGAGCTAGAAATGTATTTGGTTGTGCTTGGTGCGTGGTGCTGCAAAAGTTTTCCGTTGGCCTTTAAAGTCGAGTGTTAAATGCATTCAAACGAAGACTGCTAGACATGATCACAAGTTTTCCGTTCCATGTTAACTATATGTACGGTTTTTATTGATTTTAATGAGCACATCGAACGAACAACGTTCACGCTAGTTGCTGTAACGCTTTGGGAACTGTGCTACCGGAAGCTCGTCTTGCTGACAGGCATGTCGTTTAATCATCGTCGCTCATGTCAAACCGGTCACCTACTCTTAACCGATACAGATGACGTGCAATAGTAAAACCAATTCATATAGATTCCTCTTTTTCTTTTTGTGTTCAGCCGTGTTGGAAGATCCAGAATTTACGGACGTCATAGAGAATATTACTGTGCCAGCGGGTCGAAATGTGAAGCTGGCATGCTCGGTGAAAAATCTCGGATCCTACAAGGTAATAAAATGAATAGATTAAAAATGTTTAAAATTATTAACTTAACTAGCTAAACGTTTTGTTTAATTAAAGTGTTTTATTTATTTATCGAAGAAACGGTCTAGCCGTATTGCTACAAAATCTACTCAAAAGTAATTAAAATAATCCTTCCCCTAACTATTACAACACTTTACCTCCATCTCCATCGCATCTCGAGTCGTTGATTAGCTGCAAAATTTCAATGACAAAAATTCTTGCCCCTACCTACACTCACCTGTGTAGCCAAAAGAGATGTCTTTTGCTCCCTTTTTCTACTTTGGCATTCGCTTTCGCTTGCCAACATATCACTTTCGGCCGTTTTAACTTACATTCGTACGAAGCTTCAACACCAACTTCAATTGGACCGAACACCAAACTGAAATCTCGATTTCGGAAGGTTGTCCTGATTTCTCCGTCCCAGAATAAATTCCAACCATCCAGCTTCCCCCTTACACTCCCACCGACGGACGAGACGATTTATAGGTTTGTTTACGAAATTTTTGCAGCACACTTTTCGGCTAGACTGATGTAATGGATTTTCACCGATTCCCGCAGGATCGGGAGCGGTTGAAAGACTGCCGCCGCCGACTGAGCGAGTGTAGCGGAACGGTACACGGATCGCTTCAAATAGCTGAGCTTGTTTCAAAAAACCACCAGCATGCGAACAGAATTTAATTTCTTTGGCCAGTTTGGTTTTACTTTTGCTGAATGGTGGAATTCTCTTCCGCAATCGAATGGCACGGATCGGTCGGGACAACGTATGCCTGTGCCGTATTCGTGTCGCCATCGCTTCTGTAAGATTAGTCGATAAGGAACTTTTGCGAAGCGCCCGGATTTCACGTCCTAACCTCGGCGTTCTGGTAGAGCATATGTACACGCTGGTGGGTTGTTGGGGTTAAGAACGTTCACACTATCGACCACTTCAAGGGCTCGGTACGAGTTTGCCCTTCGATTTGTTTCGTTACCGGTGGCTGGTTCGATTAGAAGACCATATCACATAAATTATGTATGGTCAGCGAAGGAATTATCAAAGCTGTTGGGAATAGTTTTGATTTCAGTGTGGGTATCCCGGCAAGTATTGGACACTGTATGCCACGGTAGAGGTTTAATTGGTTCTCAAATACAGCAAAAAAACAGACATAAGAAGAATATTTTGTATGCTTAATTTAAGAAGTCAAAATGGCAGCCATATTGTTGCTTCGAAAACAAACGATAGGTTTTATTTAAACATACAAAAGTGGATGTATGAAAGAATTGTTTGGTACGCTTTTTTTTTTTTTTTGGATTACTAAATACTTTATTTTTTAACGAAAATCATGAAAAAATAAGCTTCACCTCTGTTAGAAAGAGAAATATTACTCTCGACTTACATCTAGGCACAAGTTCCGGAGCACGAAAGCACGACCAAACGGTTAGACTAGCAAGAAAAATGTGATGAAATACGGAAAAATTGAGTTCAGATTGAATGATAAGACATGTTTCTCATCCTCCTGCAAATGCCAGCTTTCGAACTACGAACCATTTAGTGACATGGGTGGTACTGCAGCAAAAGCATCCATTTTGGTGTCCAAAAGAGCGTATTACATGACTTAGTTTCAACCGTGGATGGATGTAAAAGTAGCAATTATTGCTATTTGTTTATTATAAAATAATGCTTTTTGTCATTTGCTTATTAAAGTCTTGAAACGATTTCTCAATAAATTTAGTTCTCATTCATATTCCACAAAACGTCCAAGAGTTTTTATTCTTATTTTGGTCTTCAAATTCTAACGGTTTCCCACTGTTCCACCGGAGGGGTTTCCCAGCATCACTTGGGCGTCGTCCACCAGTTGACACCGTGGCATCGTTAAATGCTTGGTGCAATATGAAACAATCACGATTAGAAAAGAGTCACCGCGGGGAGGGAAAACTCTGACGAGCGACACACAACTGTGGCAAAACAGGTCTGGCAGGTCTGGTTGTCTACCGTTTTCCAAAAGGGACCATCATGCTCGTCGATCGTTTTGGGCGGCCATAAAAGAAGCTTAGCACATCGGAAGCCATTTCCCCTTCATTTTGACACTCTGAGTTCTCTTCCCGACGACCGTCGGGCCACTACCGATGTAAACAATAAAGGTCGACACAAAAGCGATAATGGGAAGAAAATGACGATGGCTGTTTTGTTGACTCAGTTTCGAAATTAGTTTAATTTTAAAGCTCCCCCATATTAATTATGGTGGTGTGAAAAGCACCCACCACCAACAACCCCGTAGCATCCGTAAAAAAACGTGGGTGAAAATGCTGCGAAACGGAGTGAAATTTTTAAAGCATAAAAATATCTTCTGCCCCTCTGTTTGAGTTTCGTGCTGAAAAGGTGAGCCCGATTATCACCGTGAAAGGCGTCCTTAGAGGTATTGTTGTGCATATTTTTTTACGAGCCTTGGTATGATCATTTTTGCATGCACAATCAGGGTTTTGCTTCAAGTTGTTAACTGATACGATAAACTGCCCACAATATTTTACTGCTTGGAAAATTAAAAACGCTGATACGAAATTACGAGCTTATCGTATGATATAAAAAGGGTGAGCAGATTTGAGTATTATAAATTTTCTTTAAAGAACTCATGCGAACATTGAATTTTTTTCCCAGAACAGCTTTCATAAGTGAAGCATTTTTTAAAGAACCATTTAAGTTTCACATTATGCTCATAGGTCTATTACACCACACATGGGAAGCTACTTGGCTCGAGCCCAGCACCGAAAGCACCGGTAATGTTTGTTTTATTTAAATTACACCGTTTTAGGCCTAGCGTTCTCTTTCTCTTTTTTGTGTCCTGTTGGAATGCAGTTGCCCCAACAGGAGCCTGTGACTAAAGGCCAACTCAAGCATATGTTTACACGGTTGTATCATTCTACCCGAGGCTGCCAACCGGCGATACTGGCGCACGGTATTCAATTAAAAGAACATTTTCCCGTACTGCTGATGGCCATTTCAATGAGCTAATTTTGCCACGACGACAAACCAGCTGCAGTGACCGTTTATCGCCACTGTCTGCGAGACACTGGGCCTGGTTTCGATGGCAAAACGGGCCTCTTACGGGTAATCGGGAACACTCCAACAGCCATAAAACTGACGGTCCGCAGCGAAGGATCGCCTAACCCCTTTTCAATCTGGAGCCTGGAATTCATAATGACCATTTTGCACTCGAACAGATTCACATGGGGAAAGTTTGCCAGCACACAAAACATCCACACAAGAATGGTTTTGCCGGCGTCCCAAACCTTGGCGACCCAGCGACGCATTGAGAGTTTGTGATTTAACGCCTTGGCTGCGCTCTTTTGCTTCATAGCAGTATCTTCAACGTGCTGTTGAAGTTTGGGAAATTTATGTTTGCAGTGATCGTTGTTTAAGATAAATATTAGCCAACGAGCCAGTGTCCAGGAAAGTGGGGATTCATTTACATACAAACAATGTGTAAAGGTCATAAGTTGTGTTTTATCTAGTGGCTAATGGTTGCTGTTAAATCACACATCAATAAACCGACGCATTCGAAAACGAACTCGTAAAAACACAAATATCAATTAAAAGTCGTTGAATTAATTTCTCTACATTTTTTGTCTATCCGTCACCATCAACAGGTAGCCTGGATGCATTTTGAGCAGTCAGCCATCTTGACCGTGCATAATCACGTCATCACACGAAACCCGCGCATCAGCGTCACCCACGATAAACACGACAAGCACAAAACGTGGTTTCTGCACATCACCAATGTGCAGGAGGAGGACAAGGGCCGCTACATGTGTCAAATCAATACGGTGACGGCAAAAACCCAGTTCGGTTATCTGCACGTTGTGGGTAAGGCAAATCGCTTTATAACCTTTTTACCTTTTCTATTTGCCCTTTGTTTACCGGATGAATTCAAATGATTGGTTTTTAATTGAGTTTCTTTGGTGCGTTTTTTGGTCTTTTTTTTGGTGACGTGTACTCATTGTGTGTATTTATTTTTTTTTTTAACTGTTTGCAAGTTATGCTTGCATTTTTTGTTCAATTTTGATAAAATGCTTTCAATCGCATTTTCTTACAAATTATGCCAGCATATGATATGAGTTTTTTCTACCCAAAAAAAAAAACGGCTCCATCCCGAAATGTCTTTCTATTAAATTTTAAATTCGATTCGATTCGACTTTTTAATTACATCATATCTCGTTAAACGTACCAAAAGCCATCTCGTTTGTCAATTGGCGTTAGTGAATGGAAAATATCCGAATGCCATTTAACCGCAGAGCTCACCCCCAGCATCACCATGGCCACCCTGCCCAAAAGAGCCATAATTACAACGGGACACACTGACTTGTTGCATACAAATCGATCACTGCTGCCTGTTCGGTCGAAACCAGATTCATGCCTCATGGATGCGTTGCTTTCGTGATGAACTTAATTGCCTACGAGTGGCAGATCGTCGTCTATTCATCACTCGTCATATGTGGCATCACCGGGCGCCTGTTGCAGCATGGCGGTTGCCTCTTTTTCTCTCGCAACCCCCGCTGGTCAGTCTGCCTGCGGAAGGATTGGTGCAATTGTATAACGAATAGGCTCGTATCATTAGTAGTCGAAAGGGCGGTTGATCGAAATATTACCGATGCGCGTGTGTGCGTCTGGTTGGGAGCAGTGGATTCGGTTACGATAGTGATGGAAAGATGATTTAATAGTCAACGCCTGAGCGTAATGTAATATGCTGTACGCTTTTCCACACGTGCTGCACCTATCATATTCGTCATTTACTGTCGATTTATCAGTACGTTAATTCAATTACGACACGGAAGGACGTCTCGACGAGTCAATCGTGAAACGACAGTGATTAAGCGGACGAACGTACGAGTAGCTCAAATCATAATGATGTTTCATTTCGTACGACTTCATTTCTGACTAGGACTTCTGTGCGGTGTTTCTGTGGGTACTATCGAAAAATGGAAATTCTAAACAAGTGAGCATGTGGCGTGTTATTTCCTTTGTGCGGAAATAGTTTTAGATTGAGCAGATTGATACAGAATGGCACAAACTGTCTGCCAGACCAAATTATAACTGCTCGTGATGATGTTATTCCAACAGTACGAATCCTTTTTCAAGCTCCCAACAACGTACTTTCTTTTTGTTCTGTTGGTGATGAAGCAACAAATACAAATGCATTATACCGTTGTCTTAAACATTCAGCTTTAAAAACCTGCGGTATTTAGTTCTCCTTCACGCAAGAGAGAAACATAAATTTCTTTGCATTAAAGGATGTTCTGGGCCATCCCTAGCGCTATCTGGGCTATCCTGCATATAACGGATTGCACCATTTCGGTTGCTTCATTCATGCTAACTATCATTCCTCTGCCCTATTGTCTCACCTTCTTCGTGTAGCCATCTACCTACACTTCTTGACAAATGTTCATTCCGTGAAAAACAGTCCGACAATCTTTTTCTCCAGTTTCGGCAAACTGGGGAGGGTTTCTCACAGCGCTGGACGATTTTAATCAATAATGGCTACGTTAGGAGCGAACAACTATTCCCTCCAACACAACCTAGCGAACCGTACTGTTTTCTTCTTTGTTTGCTTCAGCTATTATTTTTATTATGATTTCATAAGTTTTGATTAAAAACGAACATAGAATATGAAAATTGTTTTGTCTACTTTGGCTGCGATGTTCTTTAATTTATCACAGGCACGAGTGGTGTGTGGTTTGATTTGCAAAAGCTCCTTGAAAGGCTATTTTGGTGGCAAAAACTTGAAGGTTGAATGAAGTTTTTTATCAATCCCTTAGGATTTGTAATGAGGATGTTTGAATGTATAATCGTTTTAAGGTCTAAAAGTGTCAGTTAATTTGGTACATAAAATGAAAAACAGCTTTGTACAACTTTTTTTTTTGTCGGTGACAGAACATATCAGATCTCGGGAAAAATAAAAATAGCTTCGACTCTCGTACTTCCTTGAACAAACATGTCGATACTTCTAGCACAGAAGCAATAACGACGCTGTAAAGCAAAGCTAAAAAAAAAGCAACGTCAAAAGTTTTAGTGAAGTGAAGAATTGACGACTTTTTTCCGTAAATTAAATGTCATATCCACAGAAATCACACTCACAATTTGAATAAACCATAATGCACTTGCCAGGATGGATGGAATGGGGGAAGGTCCCTGGCCAGGCAAAATAAAGTACGCCCGCCAAAGATCGAATGTTTTCTACTTTCTTTGGAAAAAAAAACTTTCGATTTTCCCTTCCCCGTACTGGGCGTGATGCGTGATTTTATGGTGTGCGCCCGAATGTTCCAACGGACGAAGAATTTTCCGATTATCATCGCTTCTTCTCTTTAAAACGTCTTGCGGTCGATGTTTAGTCCTGGTACCGAATGGTAGCAAAAGTGATTTGAGATCATTTGCATTATTTATGAGATCGATATTGCCGGCGACACGGTTCATATGATTTTTACTCCGTTCGTGCGATATCGGACGGTGGAGAGATTTCGGAACCCGGAACCCCTCTGAATGGGAAGCGTGAAAATCCGAAGACAACCTCCCACCCACTTGCGGATAACTTCACACCTAAGTTAGTCAGTGAACCCCGGCAGGCCACACCACATCGCACAACCAAATCGCAATGGTGAGCAGAATGAAAAGGCTTTGGGAAGTAATTGAACGATTTAGAAGATTTCCGGTCTGTCAAAAAGGCTCACTCCACAACCGTCACGTTATGATTGAAGATGCTGTCTAAGACTATGTTCCCAAAAAAAAAACAAAAAAAAAAGGCTAGGCTAGTAATGACACAGATGACCAGGACACTCTCATATTGGATGGATTTGGAAAGTTTTCAATATTGAAACCACACGTATTCGATTTTGCTATAAATTTGCTGTACAAACTTTAGTCGCAGCCTAACCAAAACCCATTTGTACTTTATCCATCGTTCCAGTGCCTCCGAATATCGACGACTCGGTTTCATCCAGTGACGTGATCGTGCGTGAAGGTGCCAACGTAACGTTACGCTGCAAAGCAACCGGAAGTCCACCGCCATCGATAAAGTGGAAGCGTGACGATAACACAAAAATTGCCATCACTCGCAACAACAGTGGTAAGTTTAGAGCCGACATTCTTGCTTGAAACGGACACAGCGTGGTCCACCTGCAACTGCTGCTAATTGGTTAACTTTCTCTGTTTCATTGGCCGTACTGCGATCACGGTTGTTACTTTTTCCAGTAGTCCTCGAATGGGAAGGAGATGTACTGACACTGTCCCGCGTGTCGCGGTACGACATGGGAGCGTACCTATGCATAGCAACCAACGGTGTGCCGCCGAGCGTTTCGAAGCGTATTAAAGTCAGTGTTGATTGTGAGTATATACGGTAACACTAAGCTCCGTAGACTCGTGCTGACCACAGCCATAATTACCGCGTCGTGTACAGCTCGCAGCCACTTGAAGCAATATTCAAATGGCAAAATGATTGATGCTCCGTTTAAATGCATGCGCATTTGTTTCCTTTTTTTCCAGTTCCACCAATGCTGTGGATACCTCATCAACTGGTCGGCATTCCGGTCGGCTACAACGTGACACTAGAATGTAATATAGAAGCTCATCCTACCTCACTCAACTACTGGACGCGGGAAAATGATCAGATGATACACGACTCCCAGAAGTATAAGTAAGAGAAATTGTATGCTTTATTTACGTCCAGATTTTTTTTTATAAGCATAAATATATAGCATTTACTTACTTAAGGGATTCTTTGAATGTGTTTCTCTATCCTTCAAGAACGGAAACGATTCCTGGAAATCCATCCTACAAGTCAGTGATGCGACTGCACATAGGAGAAGTGCAACACAGCGACTACGGGATCTATAAATGCATCGCCAAGAACCCTCGTGGAGAAACGGATGGAAGTATTCGATTGTATTGTAAGTGTGAGGAAAAAAACAAACCCTTTCATACGCTTTCATATTTGAAATAGTCGCTATAGTTTATTATAACAAACGTTTAAAAAATAACACAACTCTGCATTTTCTGTTGCGGTGAGAATACAGTAAACATATAAATAATCCGCAAAAAAAAACAGCACATGGCACCATGGATTACACTTTCGAGCAAAGAAGTTGTAGCCCTGCAACTTGTTGCATTCTCCTCAAGCGGAACTGTAACCAAAGTGCATTGTGCAAACATCACACAAGGGGGCAGCTAGCAGCTAATGCTTAACTTTTCCAGCTGGTACACCCGACACTGTTATTGTCCAGAACAACAAGCTCACACGTCATCTGTGAGTTGGTGTGTGTATATTTTTGGATTGTGTAATTTGCCACATACTTCAACCGACTCCAACCACTCCTGCACATCGGTTTCGAGCATCCGATGTCACAGCAACATATAACAACAGTACAATGAAGAGCTCAATGCCAACAAGCCAAACGATTGCTGCTGCTGCTGCTACTTGTGAGAACGACAGACGATTCTATGTCGCTCGTTCTTGTGCTTATTCGCAATCTTGTGAACTGTACCGCTTGAGACGATGGTAGAATGTTTGAATAAGAGTAGCTTTCTATCTGGTCTAGATTTCATTTGCACGTCTTGTCGCTCGTCGTCCTAGTTGACAGAGTTGCCCAGAACTTCCCCGTGCAAAACGTGCCCGTTGATGACGATCTGTTTGCTATCCGTGACGAACAGTGGCAGCGTGGTATGTGCATTTTTGAGTAGAAATGGTTTTTATCTGCGAGCTTGCTGACTGCAGCCTGTTATTTTTTTTTAACAAAAATAAAAGTTTAGTTACGGAATAAATATTGTACTTATTTTCAAGTCCCTTCAATAAAATTGACCATATCACGCCACAATTTTTTATATAGTTTTATAAACTATATGTAGACGAATCCCTCAGATCTTTTACACATTTGTGCGTTGTAGAGATAGAAAAAAAGCTTTCGCCACAACGCTTTATTACGTCAATCATCCAGTAATGAAATAGTTATCAATTCTGCTCAATATTGATCCGAAGCTTTGCTAAACTGGGACACAAGCTAGACAGCTACATTCTGCCCAAGATTCGGTCGACGCAATAGCATAGAATCAGCATCAGGAACCTTAAACAAGTCTGATAAAACCAAGCTTATCGTTTTGTGGTAGATCATAAACAGGGTCTGATAGGGGTGATAAAATGTTGTCTGCTATCCTAGCCTTTCTGTCGAGTGTTTATTTTACGAGTTCAGAGTGTGGTTTGAGTTTGAACTCAGTAATTTTCAAGACTTGTTCAACCTCGACAACTGTGTTACATTAGTTTAGTATACGCACCTGATTATTACAGTAAAAAAGAGCGATTATGAGCGATTGTAAGTATAAAAGTAGTACGGATACCACGATTGATTAAATTATATTCTAGTCCTACTGTCGCTTTATGCCATAAAGCAACGACGCGACCGTTTACGGACCGTAAGCGTTATCGTTGGTTTCCTATGTTTGCCGCGAGAGGGCTTAGTGCGGGTCCGCTCGTAGAAGTGGATACTTCTACGAACGGACCCGAAGAGTGACGTGGTGATAGCCGACGGTCGGTCCCACATGAACGAGATCCGGTCTTTTCGAATTTTTAGTCCTACTTAAAATAAAGAAAATAGAACTAAAGAAACCGTGTTTATCGAACTTTAAAATAGTCGGTAAGGAGTTGCGTGAGCCTACATTTAGGAATCATTTTACAAAAAAAGGTGTGATTCAATTGTGGCCTGGTTTTTGGAATGGAGTAGCTGAAACCTTAGCCATGGCTGTCATAAAAGTAAAAAGTTCATATATGTTTACCACTGTTGATGCTAAAGAAGTCAATTAGTACACCGTATAGATTACGAAAATTAGGACAAAAAAAAAGAAATATACTGAAACATTTTTTTCGGGCGTTATTGAAAGTTGAAAGTCCTTGAAATTTTTCGTGTGGAAATCGTGGGAAAGTTTTTGTCACATTGATCGTCAGCCATTCATTCTGAGTGACGGTTTGCGAATTTTATAGAATAATTGTTGTATTTTATTCGAGAATGTCCGAATTTTCTCACCAGCATCTCAACATTATTGGGTGGCATTTGTTTTGTTGTTGTCGTCTTGTTTTTTAGTGAGAAGTTGTTGAACTTTATACGATTATAACAAGTAGTCAAGATAAGCTTGTCTAATTCCAACCTCTTTACTGAGAGGTAACATGCATGAATCTTCAATAGTAGAATAATAAAAAAGATGTGAGACTTTAGGCCTGATTGTGACACCAAAACGTCTTCTCAAACTTCACATAATTTTCACTTTGGTATTATGACTTTCCGTTCGGCTAAATCAGACGTTTAAAAATCGATGACAGATCTTTGTCAAACGGAAAGCCAAATATTTGCATTGCCTTTGTCAAACGGAAACGCGCGTTAGACCGAAAGTTTTCCGTCAGCCAAGTGCAACGGAAAGTATAGTTTGCATGCATAAAAATCAGTTTTAAGTGTAAATCTATAGAAAAATGTAGATATTTTAAGTAGATATGTCTTGACAAGCATTTCAAATGCGTTTTAGTGATTTTATTTGGTGGTTTGCAGGAATTATTCTGAAGCAAAAACCACGAGAGTCCATCACGAAAAAATGTCCAATACAAAAAAGTATATTATTAAACCAAACTGAATCATATAAATTAAAAATGTTTGATTCGACTGAAATCATCTGTGAGTGTATGAACTGAGCAACCTGTGCATGTATGAATGTATGCAAAAAGTCGACGAAACATTCGTCGACTCTAACGGGTGACTATAATACAAATTTGCTTTCCGTTTGGTTAAAGTCTTTCCGACGGAAAGTTTTCCGTTTGGCTTAGACAATCAGGCCTTTTGTCCGTTTGCAACAAACGAGAGAAAGGTGGCAAATAGTTGTGCACATGGTTTCATTTTCTCCTTCATTATGTCCTCTTAAAGCTTCGAGCCCTCCGACGACGATACCACCTTCGACCACAGAAAGCATTACAACTACTGTACCATCAACGCGGGTTTACGAATCGCCGTACGGTTTGTCTACAATGACGGTAAACCATTTTGATAAAGGTAAGTTTTGACAAGATGCAGTTACAATATTTTGGAAACAATCCTTCCTGAATTTCGTATATCGTTAATCTTTGCGTAACCCACAGGTATCCGCTACCAATCAGACTACAATCAGATAGATCGTTCTGAGCACAAATCCAGCGACACAAGTCCCAATCGGGACAGATCGGTCGACGAATCAGCTGAAGCAAATGGTAAGGAGTTTTGTGTTTTCTTGCCATATAACTTTTTTGCAACATTTTATAACTTTGTGTGATAGAATTGCTTATTATCCTGTTGTGTCAAACCATTTTTTATCGGCTTTACAAATCAATCTTGATCTTTTTTCTGTAACGGCTTTTGTTGTTATTGTGTCTTTCGATCCTCAAGGAGCTACAGCATCATTCGTTCGATGGACAACACTTTTCGCGCTAATTCTGCACCTGCTACTTCTTCTCCACCAGTGACGGTGACTTTCATCATTCAGTTCCGTTGGTTGGTCTTATGGCGTGCAGTGAGAGCGCCTTGTTGAGCTATTGTTTACGTTACGTCCCAACGGCGGGTAGGAAGGTAGGGAAATTTTTTATCATGGTCTCATCATGGTTATGTGCAATAAGCCATTTAGTGGTAAAATAGTTGCAACAGAAAGGTAATGCATTCAGCAGCATTTTTGTATTAGATTCATGTAGTTTGTTTTGTGCCCCTAACGTTTCGTACAAGTGTAGTTAAGTTTTGAAGCGCATTGCAAAAGTGCAATCGGTTGTGTTATTACTTACGACGTGAATCAGAGCAGAATAAGCTGAAGGTGTGTTCCTTCCGCAAAGAATATGGGTTGAAATTGTTAAACCGGACGGGGAAGGTGCCGTCGAAAGTCAGCAAGCATCTCTACCCACTACACCTAAATGCAGGCACAAATCGTTGGATAGTATGTACATTAAATATGCCTTAATCTAGAGGGATTAGAAGAAGAAGAAAAAATGCAACAGGCACTGGTGGTGTTTTTCGAAGATGAAACAATACTGTGCGGCACCGAACAATCTGTATGTAGTGTAAATTTGAAATAAGTATTATTCGCAACGCCCAAAAGTAAAACACCCTGCGTTGTTGATTTGGTTGCCCATAAAAAGTCCCATCATCTATTTGTTCACAAATGTAGCATTATTTTATACCGAATTTTCCACATAAGTTACTGCCCTTTTATTGACTCTCGGGAGAATTCACAATGCCGCCGGGTAAAAAGGAGGCAAATTTAACAGTCGTCAAATGAAATTGTGTTTTTATCTAAGAATCTCTCATGGTGCCATCGTGTTCACCGCTGTTTCGGTAATACTTTACCCCATCGGGGTTGCTGCCCGAGCCATTGCACAACGATCGAATTTATGCGGCACGAGCGACAGACTTGCTTCGCGATTTTGTTTTACGACCCTTGCTTTGGAGGCAAACTATTGAATTGCGTTGCTGGTTCCGGTAACCATTTGCTGCTCCGAAAAGTGCTTTGGTTTGTAGCATAGTCGACCGTTTCGTTGATATGGATGTTTTGAAGAACTTAATAACTAACAAGAACCACTGATAAAATGCAGGTAATGAGAGCGGTTTGCGAGTAGATGTCGATGCAAAATCAAACACATCAATTACGATTCGTGGTTTCGGGTGGTGTAGTCGTATAAATCAATCAATCTAATCATAAGCTACTCGTTATAATACTTGAGCAGAAACTCTATTTGGCGGAAGCGCGCAACAAACAAGCAGAATCGATATGGATAAATGAATTGATGTTAATGAGAATCAAACTATGTCGCTGTAAAATATTTGAAAACAACACTTGTATTGCAATACGACACCACATTTGAGTGTGTTATAGAAAACAAACAAAGAAACAAAATACTTTTTCACGAACAACTAAATGAAAATATGAGGCAAATAAAATTAATAAACAAACATGCAACACACGGAATGAATTTGAATGAGCAAACAAAACACAATAGTGCAAACACTGTAGAAGAAAACCTGCAAAATCAAACAATGAATCAAACTTTTGCAACCCCCAAAACCATTACCGCAGCGAGCTAACTAATCAACGAAGGGAAAAATAATACAAAACACGCGTTTCCATTGGTGTATGGTTACCGAACTATACTGTAAGCTGTAAACTTAGTTTCTTACTAGAACATTTCAATGCACCGGTACGTACCGGTGCCGCATAGGAGAAAAGTGAACGCATATACTAAAACAAAAGCAAACATGAATACAAAATTACTCGTAATACTCAGTAGACACGCACCGGTGTGGATGCGACAAGTTAAGCAACACGGCAGCAAACGAAAAAATCAAATACACAATTGACAACAAATGTGCAAGCTAGCAAATAAAATTAAAAAAAAAAAACAATATTGCAAAAGAATATAGTTTCATAGCTAGAACAAAACTTGAGTGCGGTAAAAGAAAGTGGCAAATGTTATCAGAATGTAAAAAAAAAAATCAAACACTCAATGAACCGCTGCGAAGTAGTGAAGATGGAGAGCAAGCAAGCATGAAACGGGACGAAGGACAAAACAAAACTGGACAGTGAAACATAAACAGAACTGAAATATATATATATATATTTTGCTTTACAAAAGCGGCAAAATGGGTGTGTTTGGAAGATTTTTTACCATATTCAAATTTGGTTTCTGTACAGAATTAGGACATGTTCTGGTAAAATTTCAGGTAAGTACGTTATCTTAATATCTTGTGCGTTTAATCATAACTTTTTATAAAAATATTTTTAAGCTTGATTTTCCAAAAAGGTATAATTTGATACAATACTGCGTTATTCTAGGTCAATTCTTAGTTGAAAGGAGATTATGTTAGTTAGCAATACAACGCGAATGTACCCATGGCATCGTAACATTTACTGTAAAAAGTTCAGTAATTCATTGCTTAGCTATAATCGTCTTTCACCGCGCAGCATTGAACGTGCTGCCGGGAGCGATGAATGCCTGCATTGACTTCGCTGTTTGCATTAAAACAAGCAAAAACATCCTCGTTAAAAATTTTTGCAACACCCATTCACCCGCAACGTGACGCTGAAAGCCGGCATAATCTCATTCACCGTCATAAAGACACTCCTGAGGCACCACTTCATTACACGATTTCACGACCTGCCGGGCGGATGGATGGATGGGCACAGTTCTTGTCCCGCCTGTCTCAACCGCAGCCGACGAATGAGCGATTGGGTCGAATTGGAGAAAAGCGTTTCCATTTGTGCCATCTCAGTGGCACAACCCTCACATTTCACCTTCTCACCCCGGTCGTTTCGGTTCACTCAATGTGGCAATTCAATGCAATGTAGCATAAGAAAAACACATTCGCCAATGTCAATGCGGTACGTGAATTTAAACGTGACCTGAAACGATGCCGAACTCGAGTCTCGAGACCTGGCGGCTGCACACCGACGAGCGATAGTCGCACCGGCAATAGGTAAAAAGGAAACTACATGAATTACATGGAAAAACTACACGGTAAATGAAGTGCGAGCAAGGAACCGGTACTCCGGCTTCCTGCGATTCGTGTTACTACCTCGGTGACTTTTCAAAAAACTCGCTGCTCGCTGCTCTTCAACTTCAAGTGTGCCGAGGGCGCATGTTGTTGGTGACGAATGACGGATGAAGGTTTTCCTAATTAATTTTCATCATAATGTAATGATGCCGTGCCTGAATTGTGGCAATGCGGGAATGTGTCCACTGGGAAACAGTGAATTAACAAGCGCTAAACCATCAATGGCCGCTGAATGGTGGAAAGATTGCAAAAAGAATGGAATGGAAAAAAAGCGAAAAATGCAAAAATAAACATGAATTTCTCGATACTTATGTTGTGGCAAAGTTTTGTGACGTGTGGTTCTAAAAATAATTATGAAACGACTTTATTACAATGCACACAGAACTTCGTGAAATGAGCTCGTAAAGTTTGCACCCATACTTGATAAATATATCAAAAAAACTACACATGGATTCGATTCGATTCGATGATACTAACTGTACTAACTGTAAAATAAATTTAAAATTATTTGAAATTCTACCAAAACGAACAGTTTGCTTGAACTATCTGCCAAAATAAAAATGGTTTACCATTTCGCGCAATTGCAAAAATGTATTCAATTACTCGCAAACCAGAAAAATCACATTTCGCATTCAATTCTCCACCCAAAACCAACCGATTTGTAGCTAAAATTCGATACTTCAATTTGTATCAATGTCACAGATTATCGATTACAACCGATAACTCCGGAAGCACGAAATCCGTTTGCAAATCTCAGTCTAACATTCCCAAACAAAAAGGGATCATCACCGTCGCCATGGTCCGTATTTACGGATGCACACCGACCACTCAGTACCTGGACTGGTCCTGGACGCGTAAATGATAAAACACGTGCTACCCGAGTTCCTACCCTCAGCGATAGATCATTCTCTCTAAAGTCATCAGATTCTTCAAATAAAAAATACAAACCCACACACAACATAGAAAAAAGTACGAGAAATAAAAACGATAAAATGGGGTGTGCGTTTCCACCGGCCAGTCGCCAAAGGGATGAGGAAACCCCACTGTTCCTGGGCGTGTTATACTCTCGCGAGAAACCCGATAGCCTTCCGTTGTCATTTTCCACGTCCAGCAAACGCAAACGGAACAGCAGCATCGGTATCGGCCGGTGCTAATGATTCTGCTCTAAAATTCATACACTTCCGCTTGCCACCCGACCGTTACGCTGTGTGCGCTGGGCCAATGCATAATGAATGGAAAACGATGAAACGGATACGAATATTTGAAGCACAACCAGTGTGGCTTTTGTTACGGTTAAATGTTGGAAAAGGTGAATCGAAGAGGAGTTTCGTTTTCATACAACGATTTTGGATTATTTCTGCACCTCATTCGTAATGCTCGTTTTGGTTCGTAAAATCCTTCAATTTGGTTGTGTCTATCTGTAACAAACAGCTCAGTAAAGAGGATATATTTAATATAGCATAAATTTGGCTCTTAGAAGACATTGTTTCTTTATTTATTTTCGTTTATTAATGTTGCCTGGAAATATTTATTATTTTTATTGCAACCTAAGGTTTTTCGTGAAATTATGTAAAAGTAATTTAGGAAATTCTCAGATTTTACTTAAGCCTTCCAAAGCCCATTTACTTATAAATACATCAGAAAAAATCATACTTCCCCTTATTTCTAAATTTTTTTTCAAATTCAAAGCTTAACGTAATTCAAACGTGCATTAAAAAAAATTAAATGTTTTAAAAATCATGTACATCGTCCACAAAAACTAAGAAAATTTAGAAACACTTATTTATTTTCTACAAATGTTTTACCTGCCCGTGTTTCTGTGCACAAAAAAAAATACAACTAGTCAGGCTTTTCAAATGCTGCTCACGTACCAACTCCCTATTTTTCGTTGCCATAAAAGAAACGATTTGAATCTAAACCCAGTGCAAATAGTGAGCTCAGCTTACCTGGCTATGTGAAACAATCGGAGATAGAACAGTACGAAATTAACAGCCGAGTAAGGTTGGGGCGCGACTTTCGGGCACGAATCGTAGGTTCACTTTCACCATTACTAAGATCGCAGTGCAGGCGACTATGCATCTGGTGCGATGCATAGAAAGGAAGAATCTGCAACTAGACAAACAGAGTGACAATCGGCAGTGTGGACAGATCTTGAACCAAATCGATGGACGTACGGGTAGACGTACCGACAGACAGACAGACAGACTATCAGACTACCAGACAGACGGTAAACTAAGTTAATTGACGGTGTGCCTCCGGAAGCTCGTAGCATCGGTTATCTCCATTTGATCATCTAACGCACCATCCGGAAGTCTGGAAAAGTCAATCAGCAGGCTTACTTATGACATGTTTTATTATAAAGCGTTAAACGGTTGAAGGAAATAAATTAAAGAACATCCAATTTTTATTTGCTTTGCATGCAACTTTGACTTAACGACCTTCACTCCGGCCATCGAATAGTTAAGCAAACTTTTATTAATGCCACGTAGCTAGATAGCCTAATCTTCACTATGGATGTGAGGACCGCCGCCATTGTGACATCTTTAATCAGGACATTTTAGACATAAAATTGGGACAAACAATTTGACTCATTTTCAATGTTGTTAATCGAAATACTTCATCAAGTAATTTTCTGAAACCGATCCGTTTCTGCCGTTTGTGCCGTTTCGGAAAGTTTTGCATTGAAAATATCTTCACGCCCACCTACTCTTAAACGCATCGAGACTTTCATTGATCACACAACACTCCACGGTGGCTCGAGTGTGTGACATAAAGATGCTCATGATAAGAGCAGTAGAATCCGGTAAACAGTAGGTGCCAGCATTTATAATTCATTTTAAATCTAATAACAATCATAATACCTTCAAGGTGTAGCCACCACCACCGACACAACAATGGCTTAGAATGTTCGACTGCAGCGCATCGCATCGTGTTTGTTGTGCAACCCGAGCAAAGCAAGTGTTCTTGCGTTGTCGGCTGATGAAGAGAAACTTGTAGCTAGTGGTGGTGTTGAGAACTTAATTTGATTTGAACTTAATTGAAATATGCAACCTTGCTGGGTGTAGCCTTGCTTAATGAATATTCATTCGGTTCGATATCGATAGGTCTTTGTTTGTTTTTTTTTCTTCTTCTCGCAACCCATACATGGCCGAGCTGCATGCTGCTTGTATGTTTCTGTTTTCTGCATCACAATAGAGATACATCACACTAGATCGATGCGATGGATGCATGCAATGCTGGCCAATACATCCTTACCAAAGATTCGAACATCTTGCAACCCCTCTCGGCAACTCGCTGCATGCACAAGAAAGCTGATTCAGTGGCAACTTTCTTCACCAGGCACATCCATCATTTCCACCGTGCTAAGACTGGCACGGGATTATATCCCCTTCCTACGGTTTGCGAACATGTACGTGGGTCCACTGTCTAGTTTACATTAAAGACAACCGTATAAGCCTCGTTACAATGGTTTTGCGAACGTTGCATCGAAACAACACCGATTGTTCGCATCCGAAAACTCATCAAATGCAACGATCGTACGAGTTGCTAATAATTTGACCTCACATTATGAGATGCGTGATGGATGCAATAACGAACGCTATATCAGTGCTCAGTTGCAGTTGGAATGGAGCAAATAACGTACTCCAATGTGTGTGCGGCATGCATTAAAATGATGGAGTATGAAACACTGCAGAGAGGCGTTATTTGTTCGGTCAACTGTGGCATTTCTAAAAGTGATCAAAGGCAAACATTAGGACGATGACGGATTTTCCGTTTCAAGCGCAGCATGTCAAGGTCAGTTACGGAGTGCATTGAAGTGTAGTTTTGTGTGGATAAACCTCTTGTGCACACTTTCTTTTTCAGTTGTCGAATTCAATGATAGACACTTTACAAATTATTGCAAATGTACCAACAATTAAAGTGTAATAAATCAGGACAAATTGCTTTATTACTATAAATCGTAAAACTCTATACCACAGGTTCGTATGTTTAGTTTTAGTCACTAATTATTTGTTTTTTTTTTTGTTTTTTTTTTCTTAATTTGAGAAGCACAGCTTGGCCATCACACTTAATCCCACCAGTTATGATCTAACAACAACGATCGAAATGAAGGCAAAGGAGCGAATCTTTTCGGTGGCTATTAGATAAGCCATTCATTTCATCTGCTTTGCTACTGTTGGCTGAAACTTTTTGTGGTGTTGGTTTTGGGTGGCTTACGATGCACCGGTCTGCAGTTGAACCGTTTGATTCTCACTTCTCACGCCTCATTGCCCATTTTGTTGTGATGTAAACGCATTTGTTTAGCCCTAGCCGTACGTGGTGCGTGTGAAGACGGGATGAACAGGATCAAGGATTTCAGCCTTTTAACCATCATCAGGACCGCACTATCACCATTACCACCTGGCCACCGGTCTCACATGGTGGGCCCAGCCAACGGCCCTCCGTTGCACACAACTCATTTCGTTGCAATGGACGCGCTGTGCGTGTGGTTTGGGTGGGAGAGCGTGTTGGTTTTTGTGCATCGTTGAATTGCAAACACACCAAATTATGCCCTGCCCGCACCTATCGTCCTATTCTCCTTGCATCCTCGGACCTTGCCCTAAAAACTTGCCCAACCAATCCACAAACCGTCCACGTCCGACGTCAATGAAGCAAACGAAACTGAAATCATTGCGAGTCGAAACAATAGTCCGAGGCTCTTTTTGCGTACCAGAATGCCAGCAACAATGGAGGCAACACTATCTGTCACGGGCAGGTTTTTGTGGTCGAAAGAGATTGTGGGATTTGACAGGACGGGCAAATGTATAGGGATGTGTTACGAAATTTCAAAAATTCTGCTCACAACTTACTCGATAATTCAAGTGATGTTTGCTTTACAGTGTTTGTGGAGACAAAGATTATAAAAATTTTGTTTAAATAGAGTAACAAGCAATGCAACAGTGAAAGAAATAATGAAAATTTCTGAATCATGTCTCATTTTCCATTATTTACCCATTAAAAGCAATTTAATTGATCTTAAACTAGTTATAGCAACATTCATTCGTTTCTGAAAGACCAGTTTAAAGTGCAGCTTTCAGTCACCGCTGCTGTTATTCTTTCGATTATTTTCCACCCAACAGCATTGTTGGCGTTGAATTTAAATTGCAAAAATGACGAGCCGTTTAAAATTTTAACATTACGAAAAAATAACGAAAATGCAACCGAAATGAAACAGCGGCTTCGGTGGAAAGATAACAGCCGATAATGACAACAATGCTGCTATGAAACCAATGAAATCATTTAAGCAGCATAATTACTCATCTTACATGCGGCCATTTGTTTGGATTCATGCAATGTAAAATGTATCGTTTGGCAGATGGTAAAGGATGAAAAGTTCAACTGATAATGTGTTCACGTATTTTAATTTCCCGGAAACTGTTCTTAACCGGTTTTTTTTTTTAATGCGGATTTTAAGTACAGCGTTGGGTTATAGCAATAATGTTGTTATAATTCAAAAGAGGTGTAACTGCAAGACGTTGTGACGGGGGTAATACAAAAATATTTGCTTAAAGTTCTTCCTGGACATTTTTAATTCAAACGGTCTTAGTCTGACACTTTTTCGTCCACATGATTTTAAAGCAGATAAGCAGTTATTCGTATGGAATAACAAATGCAGTGTGCATTTTCAATGTCAAAGATCGAAGTCGCTACCATTACGCCATCAGATGTCCGAGTATCCCTTAAAAGTATCAATGATGTTGTCTTTTAAAATGTAAGAAAATACAGGAAAATGCAAATGATAGCGTGCGGTGGGCCACTGATATAAAACCCCCAAATAGATTAGCGTACCGGCACTGGACCGTCATAATTATTTATAAATAAACAAACAAATAAGATTAGCGAATCACCACAAATAGATACAAAATCCTCCAAAATAGTTACGCAAGGCGGTGCGATTGATATGGAAAATGTATATTATGTAGTTGATGAGTTGAAAATGTAAACAAACTATTTTACAATAATGTTTTATAAAATTACCTAGTTTCTGCGCGCGAAAACCAAATAAAAATTGAATTTATACAGTGATTAATTGAAAAGTATTTGGTTTTTACCAACAAACGACAAAAATTAAATAAAAAATCCTATTTCAAAAACATACTACTTATTCTATCTTGAGATTTGAACGAGTGCGTATATACAAATGCGTCCAAAAATCGTTCAGTCGTACAAGGGTTCGACAGTACCGTAGGTAGGAAAGATAGAAAAAATATTTTATGTTCTTTTAGAAAGCCCAGTGCGTAGAGTTTTACCAAACGTATTTTTTACCAAACATGTTTTTGTGAATTTTGTGTATTGCAAGTATTATCAAAATAGCAACGTTAATTTTCGGTTTATGCAATTATAAAATATTATTGTAAAAAAGTTTGTTTACTTTTTCAACTCTTCAACTACATAATATACATTTACCATATTAATCGCACCGCTTTCCGTAACTATTTTGGGGGATTTTGTGTCTATTCGTGCTATCAGTGGTATTGGGAGTTTTTATATCACTTTTAGAGGATTTCATAAGCTCTTGCGATATTCGCTAAACTTGGCCCGTTGCACGTTATCATTTGCATTTCCTTCTATAAAATATATAAGAAAAGAGAAAGAGAAAACCATTTAATCATGATATTTTAGTACACCATTAACGATTTTTTTTACTATTAATTTATTATTTTGCACTTTCAAGCTAGCAATAGCTACATTCTGACCAAATGAATTTATCCTTTAAGCAACGCATTGGTTATGATACATAACGGCCGGGTGGTCAAGCGGCATTCCTCCGTAGTGAGGACTGACTGTCCAACTACTTCGTTGCGATAAGTAAGCACTTAGTGGCGGCCCGGTGGTGCAGCCGACAGCGGCGCCGATCCTCAAACGGAAGGACCCGGGGTTCAAATCCCATCCGGACCGTTCCCCCGGAGTGAGGACTGACTAACCAACTACGTGGCAGTCTAGTAAGCCATTTCGATGGCCGGCATGACGTTAGAGGTCGTTAAGCCAAGAAGAAGAAGAAGTAAGCAATTCGATGGCCGGTGTGATGAAGTAGGTCGTTAAGCCAAGCAAAAGCACCAACATATCTACTTACTTAAGCACAAGATACTTTCATTAATCTTATCTGTAACGCGCATATTGTTAGACAAAAAGTAATGTATGAGTTCTTACTCAGACTCTAATTGACTTTCCAAACCAAACAAATATGACGTTTGAAGTATGTTACAATCCAGTACAATAGTTCCATATTGTCTGTGATTTTACGGTCGAAATACACTTGATGCGACCTATGAACACTCAAATTAGATTTTCGATTTTCAAGCCGTTACAAATATTTCACATCTTACTGATCGTGCTGCTCAATGTTTCCCAATAGATTTTCACGTTCCTTTTATCTAAGCCTAATCCATACTTACAACCACCCCTGCTGGTCTACTTTTGTACCGATCATTGTATACCACATCAACCAACTGCATCAAAAACACAGGCTAAGGCCTGGTCTGGACCGTTTCCTTTGCAGTTATCCTTTGCAAACGAACCAACCAACGTGCGCCAAACGACAGCGCTGACGATGTCTATGGCTGTGACGCAGGGCCTTTGTTTTGTTATCTTTTGATAATAGAAATGGAGTTTAATCGATGTAAAATAAACGTTCATTATTTCACGATTCGATAAGCACGATGCAATTACCGCTTTGTCCGTACACACGCAGGACGACGAAAACAACGATTTTCCACCGTATCACTGCGTAGATCAACCGTGGTGTGGCATGCAAACCGTGCGCCATTTTGGTGCAAGCAATATATTTCCGCATTTTCGGAGCAATTTGTGCGTGTTTCACGAAACCGTCCCGAGCCGTGCGTACCGTGGATGCTGTACGTGGGTATTCCGGTTGGGATTGTGGATCTCGTTAAAATAATTAGTATGAACTGTTAATGCAATTTACCCAGTAGCAACGCGTCAAATAATGAGCACATGTTGTGGGAATAATGGTTCCTGGGATATCATTAGACGATGTGTGAGTTTGTGTGTTTTGTTGTAGTAATCTACTGATTTCAGTGATGGAATGGTTGGGTTTATTTTTTATGGAGATTTTTGGCATTTACATCTCTAAAGCCTTGTTATTTTTTCAAATCAATTTTTCCAAAGATCAAGCACTCGCCTTATAATGAAAACAACAAATTTTGACGTGTCTTCGATGTTGCAGTTGTTGTTGGGCGACCCAACGGCAAGGACGATGGTCGTTCTTTACAAGGCAGGACCGAGGTTCAAACCCGTCAGGTTTCCCTCGTAATGACTACTGACAATGTTGTCATTAATACAAACAAAAGAAGAGGAAGGAGAAGGTATTGGATCCCTATGCTTTATGAAACTGGTTATAAGAAAAAGAAACGATCCGACTTTGTGCTAAACCAACTAACCTTGCTGAGGAAACAGTGTGTCAAGGATTAAAGCATCTTTGAACAGGTACTTGACGCGAAGCTTTCCTTTAATGATCATCTCAAACACGTCGTAGCCGACACCAGTAGTCTGGTCATCAACATTGCTTGTCAGCTTCAAGACATTACATGCATCAAGGCGTACTATTGCTCACTGGTCCCTTCGGTACTGGAATCTGCTAACATTCTGCAGTGACCTAATGCGATCTCTAAGGCGTCTCCTGATAATCTCTGGGACGTCTAAAGACCATTCGGCGCAAACTCATGTATTTTGCGCTACTATCCTGGAATTAGAGTCCCAAATTCCGCAACATATGTTTGCTGCTTGGTCAGCCTCAGGAGAGTGATCTCCCAAGCCCAAGCTCGACTCCTCATCCGACCCATTGACTCCCCTTAACCCGGCAGTCAACATGCCAATGTTTGTGTCTACCTGTTCTCTGTAACACATTTTGTATATGTAACCACGTCACTTTGAGGGCCCACCACCACTTAGAATTCACTTTCCTTCACTTATCAAACATATAACAGGCGATGACACGTTCATTTGCAGACTGCGCAGGAGTTAATTGTCGAATTCTGTCGAATTATTTTCCGCGAGAGAGCGTATCGTCATGCAAAGTCGGCGGACGAACCCAAACCGTTGGTGTGGCAAGACGCCTTTTCAAGTCGTTTTTATATGTTTGTTGACGTTCTTCATGCAGATTTTTAGTAGTAATCTTGATGCCCTTTTTGTCTTGTGAATCTACTGTTTATTTGATTTTATCTTTTGTAGCTACTTGCAGTGCGGCTTGCAACCGTTTGATCACTGCATGAGCGTTACAATTACGATTTCAGCAGGATTTTAAGCTTGTATTTGGGTGAGATATCGTTATCTATTTTAAAACTGATTTTATTTTGCTCAACCAAGAAGGATGACCACAATCGATCAAAATAAGAGTAGCAACTTGAGCAATTCTCACATTTGGCAGGAGATGAGCGTTCAGCGTATTCTTGTTCTTCGTATATTGAGCAGTTGTTTAGACGGGTGTACCGAACAGATGATCTCTTTACATGTATAGTGAAAGTTGCATCATGTGAAACATACTAGCTTTATTTATATAACTTATAAAAAAACGTTTTCGCTGTCTTAGACTCGCACCAGGGAGCATGAAATCTACACACAACATATCCCTAGAAGTGATGACCGGAGTGATGCCGCTCAAACTGCGTTTTGAAATGCTGTCGCTTCGCCTTCTACTTCTAGTCCGTTGTTCAGTATCAAATCCCTTGATAATAAAAAAATTTGAAGCGCTTCTAGAGACAGGTTCGAAGAGCGAAATCTTAAAGATCTACGAAGGTTTTGTTGTCCTACAAGTGCATCCTAGCGATCCACAGGCATTAAATCGTGCTGTCCTTCCTGAGGAAATTAAGACCATACCGAATGATCTTCGCCCGAGCTTAGTTCCGGGCATTTTCATGAACATGTATGATCATTTAGACCAAATAAGCCAGTACTACCCTGATGGATCATCCTCTGAGGAGGACACTGGCTTCGGTGTTTTTAGCGAGTCCACCGAAGCATTCTTCAAACTGAGGCAGCCATGTAGTGTTTACACCGCAGAGCTAGTCGCAATCTTGTACGCACTATTGATGATAGCAGCGAGACTTTCGGACCAGTACTTCATCTTCACTGACAGCTTCAATGCTATTTAAGCGCTGCGATCCCTGAAAACTGTTAATAGTCAGGATTTACTTACCATCACAATCATTGAACTATTTGGCTCAATGTTCGATAAGGCGTTTAAGATCTCGCCTTATCGAAATTTGGGTCCCTTCTCATTGTGGAATTTCCGACAATGAGAAAGCAGACTCACTGGCCAAAACAGGTGTCCAAGAAGGCGCTTTTTTACGACCGACCTATTTCGGCCCGGGAGTTCCCTCGTTTTTCACAGCAACTTTTCCTGTCTCGGTGGCAGAGCATGTGGGAGGTCGATGAACTCGGGCGTTTCCTCTTCTCGATCTCTCCGCAAGTTTCCCTGTGGCCTTGATTCAATGGGCTCTCTGTAGACCGGGCATTGATACGAATGATGTCTCGACTGATGGCGAATCAAATCGCATTGAATGCTCATCTACAGCGAATAACTCTGGCTCATACAAAAGTGCTCTCTGGCTGCGGTGACGGATTTCACGATGTGGATCACTTTCTGCGTGGTCCTGCGTGGCATTTCAAATTGCTAGACCATCCTTGTTGAGCGCAGTCGAGCTTATTGGCCGACGAACGTGTACAGAAATTAGAGAAGTGTTGGCTATCAGGGATTCGCCAGAGGTAACGGTCTTCTCCTTTGATTCCGAATCCCCAACATCCTTGGGGATCCATCTTCATCTACTGCAAGAAGGAGGAAGACATATTCCATAGTACAGTGTTCTCTAATTGACACAGCTTTGACTTTGACACAACAAGTTTGGCTGCGCAGCTTTGACAGCTTTGACACAACAAGTTTGGCTGCGGTGGTGTTGGATTCGGGGTGTTTGGCGGGTTGATTCTCGAGTCGCTCTTGCTGCTGCGGGATGCAACTTGTCGATCACTCGCTCGACTGTTCAAATAACTCTGCTTGTTTTGTTACAGTCCAGACCCTAAGCCTGAGGTCAACAAAATAATACTCACAACACACCACAACAGCCGAACTAAAAGTACTCAACCCTCATCAATAGAACAGCCGTACCAAAAATTATCGGATCAACGAAGACATCTACCAACAACAATCAAAATAGACCAGGACATCAACCATCCACTCAACACCCACCTAAAATCGAGCATGCCCGAGATAAGGCAAAAAACCGGGAGGAAATGCCCTAATAATCTTTTTTATATACAAAGTCATCACATGTGGAGCAGACAATACGGCGCAAGCCGTCAAACTTAAAATAACTAATTATTTTTTAAATACCATCGTAACAGAATTATGATTGTTTAAAATTTAGGAAGACGGTGAGTGGTAACATTTGAGACTAATCATTGATTAATTTTCAATATAAGTTCTAATCCACGGCCCTTAGTCGTATTGTAATTAAGCTCATGTAGAGTGAAAAAATGAAGCTTGTATCCGTTATCTACAAGGTCCTGAGTTACAATTTGAGCGTATTTTTATCCTTTAGGTTGTGTATCTAAAAAGGGTTGTAGATTTTTGAAGACGTGCAACAACACATAATTTCTAAAAAAAGAACATTAGTTCAGAATATTTTTAAAATCCTTCGATCGGCAGTGTTAGCAATGACACAAAAACAATTTGTAGAGTAATAACCTATGCATTCTACAAAGTGTACTACGAAAAACGGAACATAAAAAATGATAAATACAACCATGAAATGTCTTCTAGCACTCCAGTCCAATTGACTGACGAAAATCAGAGCGAATATTGTGCTCTTAGTGCAAAACCTTGCAAACTCTTCCGGACAAAAAATCTGCATAGCATTTCATCAATATGGATGTGGTCAGTATCATCTTCAACTTGCTGGCACGGTCACTAGCTGGAAACTACCTGCCAGGCGGGAATATTGTATGAAAATTATAATGAGATACTTGAGAACGTTCTTTGAGACTCCTCAAGAGACTGTGGTTTGTTCAACGCACTGATCTGTGAACAGGGCACGAAATTTGTCTGACTTTCACAGCAGTTTGAGTGGTAGAACTTGCACGAAAAAAAGGAACCGAAGTCTTCAGGGAACTGCAATCGAGACATTCGCCATCCAGCAGCTTCGGCCAGAACCAATCGGTCCCAGTATATTGAGGTTGGATTGTACATTCCAATGCCCACGATGCATCCGTGATTTTGTTGTGCCGTTTTGGAGCAATGTAAGCATCTTGCAGACCATCCCTAACGCACAGATCTTGCAACGGGAGCAGTCGACCACAAAAAGGGCAAACGTTCGGGGGATTCAAAACTCTGAGTGGTACTGCCATTGCTATAATTGGATGCCCGCACTGATTCTCGAGTGCTGTTCCTTGAGGTGAGTAAAAGTTTTTCGTTACTTCTTTCGTATTTCTTTTTTTTTTCTATCCTAAACGTACTATTCATTCTTGCAAGTAGCTCAGTACATTAATGTTAATAATTTTGTTGACTACATTTGTAATTACAATAACAAAAGCATGGTTGAGTTTTGTGGTTTAAATTAATGAAATGATTAAATGTTAATAAAATTTTTGATCGCAGCCTGACTGAAAAAAAAAAGCCTGACCTTTTGAAAGCCTGACTGTTGAGTCATTTGTGAAAAATTTTATTGTTTCATTCGTTTTAAATGTAATCTCATTCATCACGTCAAAGACAAGTCCTTAAAACTCACAGTCTAACACTTGTAATATTTTATGCATGTGTAATGTACAGGGTGTTCGATAAGTTCGAATACAATTTTTCATCGATTTGTAGTTTTGCATTCTGTGTATTCTGTGTATTGATATTTTTGTCAGCTTTAGTATCATGTAAAGGCTAACCGTTGCATGTTGTGTCGATTAACTGTCACTTAGTGTGTAAACACTGTGCACGATGATTGTTTGTGAGAGGTAAGCGGAATTTTATTTATACTACCATTCGTCGGTACCGGGAGACGGGCTCGACCAAGGACCGTACAAGATACGGGCGGCTGCGTTCGGTGAGGACGCCGACAGTCATCAACGTGGTGAGGGAGCGAATCCGTCGAAAAATGTCCTGCTCGATCCGGAAGACTGCTTTTTTTTTTTTTTTTTAGGCGGAATTTATTCAATCCACGAATTTTACAAATTCCTCTCCTTGGTCACACGCAGTACTATTCCCGCGAGGGTTCTTTTCTGCGGTAACTTTTTGTCCACCGTTGTGGCCTTACAGATTGTTCAACTCACCTTTCTTTTATCTGCACGCAGTTCTGCCCAGAAGGGGTTTTTTTCAGCGGCAGTACATTTGTATTCCCCTGTGGGAATTTTCTCCCGCTCCTGTCTAAGAAGAAGACCTTCCTTTTTTTGTTCTCATTAGTTTCATTCGATTAGTAATGAAAACCCGCTGTTTCCATTACTAATCGTAAACCCCCTAGCGCCTCGAACGCTCTTCCTCGCTGGCCGCTGCCAGCTCGGATGGGGTTAGGCCCCTCGAGTGTAGCTCCTCTTCGTCGAAGCTCTCCTCGTCGCTGGAGGCATTCGGATTGAAAAGGGCCCGGATGTTAACGGTGTCTCTATGGCGCTCTCGCCATAGAGCGACCCGTGCTCGAATCGCCTCTCGTCGGGCAGCCGTTGTTGGTGACGGGGGTGGGGGTGGAGGCCGTCCACCTCGCCGTGCTTCTCTTGCTGCCACTGTTTGGAGGCGCCTGGCCTCGTTCCGCCGGTCGTACCGATTGCGTCGGGTGGTCTCGGGGTCTGGACGGTCGGCTGCAGACGAGTTGTCATCCTGCAAGGCCATCAGCTGCCTCTCTTCGTCCCAGTCACGCTGGAGCGCATGCATGATGGATTTGGCGACCTCACACACATTGCTCCAGTTTTGCGGACATTGGATCATGTGGTCGACCAATGTTTCTGGAGCAACACCCTCCAGTAGCCTCCCCCGGATGTTGTTGAAACGAGGACACTCAAATACGGCATGCTCGGTGCTTTCCACTACGCCTGGGCACGATTTGCAGTCCGGAGACGAGGTGAATCCCATCTTGCAAAGATACTCCCGGAAAAACCCGTGTCCGGAGAGTATCTGAGACAGGTAAAACGTCACCTCGCCATGGCTCCGCGACTGCCACGATCGGATATCCGGGATCATGCGATGTGCCCACTTGATGTACCTGGAGGCACTTTCGGCGGCGGCATCTGCATCCCACGTTGACTGCCACTCGACGATGGTTTGCTGCCGCTCCTGCAACCGAATATCCCTGCTGGATGCTGTTCCGCGGCGGCTGTGGACTCGAGTGTCCTCTCGAATGGCGCTGCAGATCGGTAGGAGTCCGGCCAATACTACCGCCGTCTCGCAGCGAACCGTCCGGAACGTTCGCGCCACGGCAATCGCAGACCTACGCTGTACCCGCTGCAGCAACCTGCGGCACTCGCGGTTGTCCAATGCGCCATGCCATACAGGTGCAGCGTAGCGCATGGTGGAATCCGCTACTGCAGCCAACAAACGAGACTTTGAAGTCCTCGGGCCACTGTGGTTTGGCATTAGGCGTGACGCCGCCATCGCAATCTGGGTTGCCTTCTCTGCGATCGATGAGACGTGGGGCACCCATGACAGGTGGTCGTGTATCCGTACCCCCAAGTACTTAAGGCTGCGTGAGAACGGTACGACCACACCGCCAACGGTGATGGTAACCCCTTGCAGAGGCTGCTTCAGGCTGGATATCACCGTCATCTCCGTCTTCGCATGTGCCAGCTCCAAGTGATGCTCTCGCAGCCACCGGTCTACTGCTGACACTGCTTCCTCTGCTGTAGCTGCTGCTGCTGTCGGTGTCGTGCCTGGGGCGAGCAAGACCAGATCATCGGCATAACCGATGATCTCAACCCCAGGCGGTAGTGCAACGCCGAGTACCCCGTCGTACATCGCGTTCCAGAGGGTCGGACCCAAGATGGACCCTTGCGGAACTCCGGCGGTGATGTGACGCTCGACGGGGCCATCGCTGGTGTCGAACAGCAGCTTGCGTCCTTCGAAATATGATCTGATGATCCGCATCAGCTGCGACGGGACTCCCTTATCTCTCAGCGCCTCGGCAATACATTGCCAGCTGGCCGTGTTGAAGGCATTTCGGATGTCCAGGGCCACGACCATCAGGCAGCGCTTGTCACGGGCGTTGGTGCGGTTGAACAACATAGCCGTCTTGCCCGCGTCGACAACACGCTGAATCGCACTGATTGTAGAGCGCCCTCGTCGGAATCCGTATTGCGCACTGGACAGCTGCGGTGAGTCAGGGTCCTCAAGATGCGCATTAAGACGGTTCAGGATCAGCCGTTCCAGCACCTTGCCGAGTGCGTCTAACATGCACAGTGGCCGGTATGAAGAGCTCTCCCCCGGAGGCTTGCCAGGCTTTGGCAGCAGTACCAGGCGCTGTCTTTTCCACTGCGACGGGAACGTCCCGCGGGACAGACAGTCCTGATACAAGCGGCAGAAGGCCTCCGGGTACTTTCTGATCGCCGCCTTTACCGCAGCGTTTGGAATCCCGTCCAGACCGGGAGCTTTTCGCGTAGCCACATCCGCAACAATGGCCAGGAGCTCCCCAGGAGTGACCTCAGGAATCGCGTCGGTAGGCTCAGCAGAAGCCGCCGCAGGAACCGCATCGCCAGAGTCTGGCCAAGAGACCGGTGGGTGGGTTGGGAACAGATCGGAAACTATCCGTTCCAGCTCGGCACGATCAGTCTCGGGCGGCACACGTTTGCCACGTAGCCGGGACATCACCACCCTATACCCAGCACCAAAGACGTTCTCTTTGGCGATGTCGATGAGCTCCTCGAACGCCTGCCGCTTCCTGGCACGAATCGCCTTCTCGAGCAGCCGTTTCGCCGTGCGGTGTTCAGCAGCTGCGACGCTACGCTCCTCCAGGTCGATGATCTGCCTTGTCCGCTCTCGCGCGGCCAGGCAGTTCCCACGAAGCCGCTCTAGCTCAGGCGACCACCAGTACACGTTGCGGTGAGGGTCACTGTGCAACCGAGAGACTCGCTGCATGGTGATGTCACACGCCCTCGTCAAAGCTGCAACCATACCGGTGTCAGTCGCAGCCTGCTCAGCGAAGTTAACATCTTCGAGCGCGTGGAGGAAAGATTCTTCGTTGAACTGAGTCATCTTCCACCGCTTGCCAGCGCATGGAGCGCGCTGCCGGCCAGCTGGTGGAACGCGACGAGACGACTGGTGCGACCGATTCTGCTGAGGCGACTGAGCTGGCCCCTCCACCTCGAACCTGATGAGCTGGTGATCGGACCTGGCGAACGGAAGCACCGTCCATGTGTCGGCTCGAGCAATCGACGGACTGGCGAAGGCGACATCAATCACGCTGGATAAAGCTGCTCCTCTCCCAATGAAGGTGGGTTCATTGCCTTGGTTGAGAATCGCGAGTCCCATCCTGTCAATCAGACTCAGCAGCTCCTCGCCGCGTGGTTCGTTCCTCGCACTGCCCCACTCCGTGTGCCAAGCGTTAAAGTCGCCGGCGATGACGACCCTGGAGTGGGAGGCAGTCTCAAGTTCCACGGCTTCCAAGAACTGCTCGTACTCAAGTGTGGGACGACGCGGAGGTGCATAGCAGCTGATAAAAGTGACCCCAGCCACTTGGGCGGCCACCAATCCGGGCACTGCACAGCTCCACATCCGCTGGATAGGATGCGAACCAGTGGCCACCACTGCCGCACTTCTCGATGCATCGTACGCCCAATTCCCATTGTTCACGGGCGGCCTATACACGTCAGACAGAAGCAGGACGTCGGCTCGATGTTCTCTCGCTGCTTGAAGCGCTAAGTCCTGTCCTGCCCGACAGTGATCCACATTTAGCTGTAGGATTCTTAGGGTGAACGCAATGCCGGACGAACACATGTGCTATGGCCGACGCGATGGGGACCCCCGCAGATGGCACACTTCACTTCGGCGTTACACGTTTTGGCCCGATGACCGTCAACGCCGCACCGGATGCACATGTTCTGCCGACTAATGGACGAACGACAATCACGCGCGAGATGACCTCGCTCTAGGCAGCGATAACAACGCTGGCGTTCTGTTGGAACTGCTGGAGCTTCCTTCACTGTACTTATGCAGTCGCACAGTGTCAGCTTCTGCCCGGCTAGCTGTTTGGCCACCCTGGCCGGTAGGCGTACACGAGCTCGTTTGGTGCCGTCGACGAGCTTCCACATGTGGACGGAAGCGACGCTAGCCTCACCTTCTAGCTTCTGGTCGATTGCCTCCTTCAGGTCGGACTCCTGGGCCAATGGGTCCACATGGCTAATCAATACCTCGCTCATCTCCGTCACTAGCCGAACCACTCCATCCTCGCCGACAATTTGCTGGACGTCACGTAATACCAGCGAGGGATTAGCCGAACGACTCAACTCCATACGCAGGAGAGCCAGGTGTGTTCGACGACCGATCAATATGTGACCAACCAGGTCTTTGTAGGCCACATCCTCCTTTATGGCGCGTCGAACCTTCGCGTAAACCGAGTCCCAAGACTGACCTTCAGCTGGAGCGACCTCGATCAGATCCCGTCTCGCACGCCGTGTGGTCTTATGTTGCTGGCCCTGCTGCTGCAGCTGTCGGAGCTGCGGAGGCCGATATACCTGAACCGGTGTCTGCTGCCGTGTCTGGAGTAGCTGCTGTCGTTGCTGCTGCTTAGGCTGCTGCACTGCTGCAGATTGGCGTGTCGGCTTACGGCGAGCCACCTCCGCCCAAGAGCCGCCTTCATGACCTAGAGACGGCTCCACCGTTGCCGTCCCCCAATTCTGCTGGCGCTGCTGACTCCGTGGCTGCTGGCCTGGCTGCTGATGATGCTGGTTTGACCGTTGCTGCTGGCTAGGTCGCTGCTGCTGCTGCTGGCTAGATCGCTGCTGCTGCTGGCTTGGCTGCTGCTGTTGCCACTGTCGCTGCTGCTGCTGCTGCTGCTGCTGCTGCTGCTGCTGCTGCTGCTGCTGCTGCTGCTGCTGCTGCTGCTGCTGCTGCTGCTGCTGCTGCTGCTGCTGCTGCTGCTGCTGCTGCTTGGCCCGGCTACGCTGCCCGCGGCTGCGCTTAGTGCGCGCACTGCCCTGGCTTCCAGGCAGTGCCGCAGCTTGCATCGCTGTCAGCGCCCGCATTCCTTCCTGCAGCGTCTCCAGCGTTCGCTGCAGGGTCTCCTCACGCTCGCGGCTAAGCCGCAGCTGCTCAGTTAGCGCCTCGACCTGCTGGAGAAGCGCTTCCAGCATCCGCGAGCTGCTCTCTCCATCCATAGGTGCCAACTGCGGCTCCGTCCTAGTCGGGCCTGCCGAGCGAGCCTCCGGTCGCTCTGCTGACAAGGCCACAGCCACAACCGTATTATTGATCGGCTCTCCCTCCTCATCGTCAGTGGAGAGGCACATGTCGCTCACCTCCATTGCTGGGCTGGTCGGGCGTGGTGAGTCGACCGATGGAGTAGCCGTCCGCTTAGCAGGAGTGGACGTATAACGTGTCCGTCCTGACCGCAGGACGTGTCCCTTCTCCTGCGTCTCCATTCTTCCGTGCTGTTCAGCACCTCAATCTGCTCACACCGACTTCACGCTTTAATTGAACAATTGATGACAACGACAGGAGCAAGCACTCGTCCCACGAGGTGCTAGGATATATCCGGAAGACTGCTGGTGACCTGTAGGTGTCAATCGGGACGACTCACACTATTATGACGAAGGACCTAAGGTACAAGCCGTACAAGAAACGTAAAGTACATGGAGTAACGGAAGCTGCAAAGAAGAAGACGGTGGACAGATGCAAATTGATACTTTCGCGGCACGAAGGTCAGGTGTTTTCCCGTGTTTTCCAATGAGAAACTCTTCGATTTGGAACAGCCGCACAATGACCAAAATGGTCGACTGTGAGCGCCGAAGTTGGCCAGCATCCACCCGTCCCAAATAAACATCCTACGGTTCCAGAATGCCGCGTCGGTGATGATTGGGGTGGCCGTATCCAGGCGTGGGAAGCTCCTACTGGTTTTTATTGAGAAAAACGTTAAAATTAACGCCGTGTACTACAAAACCAAGGTTCTGGAGAAGGTTGTGGCTCTCCAGAATAAGATTTCATGGCCACCTTAATCTTCGGATCTCAATTCCCTTGATTACTATGTATGGTCATACGTGCTGGCAACGCAAGGCGAGTGTAAAGTGAACACAGTCGACCAAATCAAGAACGTTATTCCCAAGATCTGGGACGAAATACCGATGGAAAAGGTGCCTGCCGCGTGCGTTTCATTTGAGAATTGTCTCAAGCTCGTGATAAAGTACAAAGGTAGGGTGCTTCCTCAAAATATACCAAAAAAATAGTAAATAAACCTAACTTCAAGAAAAAAATACTCAAAAAATTATATCTTATGTTTACATTGTTTAAGCTCGTTTTTAAAGTGTATTCGATTATATTGAACACCCTGTATTGTTCATACCATGTAGTCAAAGTTCAATTGATCGTAGGATTTTGATCAGCTATATTAGCCACAATTATCAGTGTAATTCACCTTGGAAGATATTTCCACCGTCAACTTATGCTAAATTGGTTCAATTCTTGCGGTCTCGGATTTTTATCGAATTATCCTCAATTTCCGCTGCTGTTGCTCATGATATCAATGTCATCCGCGGATGCAGAGGATGTTTGGGTTTCAGAGAAATCTTACGCAAGTTTCGAATGATACTGTCTAGAGCTTTGTTGAACAACTAATCGGAAAATTTAACCTTTTACCAACAATCTACAGCCTTACGATCACCTAAACACCAAGTAACTTGATAAAAGGTTATTTTTTGAAACATCTTTAAAATCAGCTAAACATAACCTTAATCCAAGCAAGCTTGGATTTTTTTTTTGTTAACGGGGAGGGAACCTTCAAAAGGTTCCCATCTCGGAAGGTGCTCTGCGGCTACAGACCAACCCTCAAGATGGGGTATGTGGGATTCATCATGACACTGGGCCCGTGAAGCGAACCCGGCAGCCGATGCGACCCAACTAAACCACTCCTCGACCTGATCCGAAACCTGCCGATGCGCTGATGTGCGTAGTACTCCATGCAGGTTCGTTTGTGCAATGAACTCATCCCGTTGATGCGCGGTTGCTGCGTCATTCGTCCTTGTTGTCTCAGCTGCTGCTGCTGCTTCGTGTCTTCCTTTCCGCTGCTTCAGCTCAGACCCGTCCGTCCGTAGCCGTTACTCCCGGTTGGGTCTAAGCTCCTGCTGCTGCTCTGGTGACTTGCGGTTACGGCGGCAGCTATTGCTACCTTGGTTGTTCCGTGTTCCGCCGTCGTTGTTGTCGCCTCCGTCTTACCGTTGGTGGACTTTTCTCATTCCACCTCACTTGGAGGTTTCTGAAGATGGTCCGAGCGGCAGTCCGGACTGCTTCCCATGTGTCGCGGTTGACACACATTTCCGCCGTCAAAATGTCTATCGTCAAGCGGGTGTGGCTCTGCTGCTGCATCTCTTGTTGAGTCCGAGCAAACCTTGGACAGTAGAACATTATGTGGTCGACATCTTCCACGTCATGTTCACACACCGGGCAGTTTGGCGAGCCGTCGAGGATGCCTTTCTCGACGAAGTAGCTCCGGAGAAACCCATGCCCTGTAAAGAGTTGAGATAGATAAAAATCAATTTCTCCGTGCTAACGATTTACCCAGGACATAATGATCCCTGCTGCTCTGCTCCGGCTGTCCACTGTTGTTGCCAGCGTTCCATGGTTTCCTCTCTGCGTCGCTTTCGTATGTCTGGTCCAGTATATCCCCTCGCTACCTTGTCGTCATGGCAGCGAATATCCTCCTCTAGGAGGAGGACTAACGGGATAGTACTTGCGACCACGCAAGCTGCATCGTAGGAAACCGTCTGGAAGGCGCTGTCTACTCGGAGTACTCCTGTGCGGTGTGTCCTTTGAACAGTTGTGCGATGAATATCTCTCAGTAGAAGTGTCCGTCCCCACGATGGTGCCGCGTAACGAACAATGCTTTTCCCAACGTTAACCAGGGCTCTCCTTCTTCTGCTTTTGGGGCCACACTTGTTCGGCATCAGAGCGGTCAATGCATTTGCGATACGCGTTGCCTTGGTGCAGACCTTCTCCAAATGCCGGCCGTAGTGCTGCTTGCGGCAGAGCTCGACGCCGAGGTACTTGAGCGATTCCGTGGAAATTATCGTTGTGATGCGTGCAGAAGATCATGTAGCCGGTCTTTTGATGGGCCAGCTTCAGACCCACTGCATCCATCCAACACTAGATCATCTCCAGGTTCCTCGTAGCATGGTTGCTGATTGCCTGTGGGTCCCTTCCGATAAGGGTGAACGCCACATCATCCGCAATATCCAATAATGTCCTCACGCTTCCCGGGCAGCTCCAGACGTAGAAGGTCGTCGTACATGACATTCCACAGTGAGCAAGCTTGGTTTTGGAGTATAAATTTGGTCCTAGGGTTTTGGATGATGTTGATGCAATTTTAGGTCTAAATTTATTTTTTATTAAAAATATCTTGACATGATTTTCAAAATCGCTGATAAATTTTCGTATACATCCTTGCTGAACCGTACCCATAGCAAATGATTTGTGAAATCCTTCATATTTTATTTCCAGCTATCTAAATTGGTTAAAACTTTTTCCAATTTATGTGAAAAATAAATTAAATGGCGTCCAGCTAGGAAAACAACGCCATGGTAAACATGTCAGAAAAAACTTTTCCACCAATAAACTTACAGGTGCGCTCGGAATTTAGCTCGTAAACCAAATCGAATGCAATTGCGAAAGCAGGTGCACTCAAATTAAAAGCTACCTACCAAACAACAACAGCACACCTATTGCGCGCCTGGAAGGAAAACCGCAAATGCGCCGCATTTGAATTGGTTTAAATGTTTTGCAACTCTTTTCGTGCTATAAATTGATCATCGTCCTTTTGTGGTACGTGTGCCAGCGTGGTAATTTATTATATCAATTTCTTTAATTAACTTACCACTGCCCTCCACATTTTCATGCAGCCTCTTGTTGCCGTCAGTGCCGTTTCAATGTTTTGCCGAGCATCATATTTTCATTTAGAGTCTATTACGAGGTGCCAATAGGCAAATATTGACTTTTGGTGCTATCGATGACAAATGCAGAGGTGGCCTCAATGTTTTCCACACGATGTTTTTCCATCTGCCAAGGGAATGCAATAAAAGAGACATTATTTTCTATTCCACTTTTGGCAAAAGAGCCGTTTTCGTCCGAAGTAAGAATTTACACTCGAATTATAGCGAGTATTTTTTGTATAAAAATAAACGCTTCAAAGCTTATACGAAATATTCCTCGGGAAACATTATATATTTCGCGAACATTATATATTAAGGGAAACATTATATATTATTATATATAACTGCGAAACAAATACGATGTTTTAAAATAAACTCATCACTTTGCATGTGATGAAAACGATAAATCACTGACGTGTTATCGTTTTTGAACAACAACATATTAAATCGATATGTTCATTTTGTGCTTTAGCTTGGAGCCCCTTTCGAGATCCGCTTATAGGAAAATATGCCTCTACTTTAGCAATTTTGACAAACAGAAAAGAAAATACCACTTGTTATTAAATCCAAAACACAAACCAATTGAACGTAAAAACTTCCATCATTTTCTATGACCCTTTTAGTTACAAGTGTGCCTTGTTTTACAGTACTTTTTCATACAATGTGACAAATAATCCTCTCCTTTCCAATCGAAGCCAAAATGTCAAGAATGGCATCAGCTCGTTCTATAATTTTGGCCACGTTTGGGTGCTTTTGTAGCATTTTCTTTGCATGCTAGATAACTCAATGCTCCTAAGTTTCCTTACGGAAGACGACCCCGAGCTCGGTGAAGATGACACAGAATCCTGTCCGCAACAATCGTAACAAGACCAACTCAGTTTGCAAGAGTGAATCGTAAATGTAGAAACGATAGTAGCGAGCAGCAGTTTTGGTAAACGAGAGCAGTCAGCTACCAGTCAGTTACAAAAAGCAGAAGCTAACTTGCATGGGTTTATTTGGATGATCGCTAGAGTCAGAAACCAAAAACGAGTCCTGAATATTATTTGCCATCAAAGAATCATAACAGTTAAAAAGTGAAAAGTCATTCACCGCATATGGCATTTTTTCGTCGGTTTCCCGCACACCACACATTCGCTCAGGATCCATGGATCGACCTTTTCGGTTTTATTTTCATGCACGCAGCAACACTTGCGAGCGGCTGATTTGCCCCATGCGAGCGAGTTCTGTTGCGTCAGGATGAAAAGGCATATCTAGGGTAAAAAGCTAGGAGACAGTTTTGTTTTTGCTTATTATTCCAGGCACATACCGTCGATAAGAAGCAGAGTAGCAGTAATATTCATGCGGCCCTATCATTTTACGTGGCAAACGCACACAAGAACTATGCGAGGGGAAAGTTTTTTTTTTATTGTTGCGATTTCTCGTTCGTTGCTTAACAGTTTATCCGCAACATAATGAGTCCGGGATGGAGTCTTCTTGCACCATGCCTGTAGTCGGCGAACAAACTGTTGATTATTTCAAGGAAAGATATGTGAGAGCTGCATTTTGAGCGTAATTATTTAACTAAAACGATGCTATGCTGTTATTCCTTTCAACCATTTAAAACGTAATTTCATTATTGAAGCTAAAGTATATTTAATACAAATAAACTAAAACATCGTTGTTTGAGTTCTTGACATAGCGTCGAAATAAAATGTTCTAAATCCCAGTTTGCGTGAAGCAACGCTACAAACAAATAATCGCTAGGCACCTTATTCACGTATGAGTAACAGAGCGATTATAACTTGTTTTTAATGTTTTCCCGACTCAGGTCAATAGGATGCAATTGGCTTGTGTATCGCTATTAAAAAGCCCGTGCAGATAGGGCAAAAATTCCTTTTCTATATATATTCAGCCAGTCAAACCACGCTAGGGATAAAAGGTTAAAAACAATTCGATCCGCGTCAACGCTAAGAATACGATTTTGGAACAATATTCTATGTGCCACGATTTGTGTCATCAATTGGCCTATAAACATATGTGTTCAATGCTGAAAAGAGTTGTTTTTGTACATGTTAATGAGGATGGCAAGCTTGCTCCCATAGCACTGTTTATTTCAAGTCACTTACTTACTTACTTATCAGGGGCTACAACCGCTTTACGGGCTTGACTGCCTTCATGGCGTATGATTCCGGATGGATTCCAGGCGAGCCAACGAGCGTGCCGATATGGGCCATCACTCCACGGATGAATATTCCACCACTGACCGAACCAAGGAGCAGTAAGATAGCGCCCAAGCTTCTTTAGATTGCTAGTCTAGTTGATTGCCCTTAGCGACTTTGTGCTCTAGCTTATCGTCAAGGAGCACTCCTAGATCTCTGACGCAGCTTTTACGGACAAGGGCAGTGTCGTTAATGGTCTTCTTAGCTTAATGACCTCTAAGGTCATGCCGGCCATCGAAATGGTTTACTAGACTGCCTATACCACGTAGTTGGATAGTCAGTCCTCACTACGGGGGAACGCTCCGGATGGGCGAGGCTGGCGCCGTTGTCGCCTACACCACCGGGCCACCCCAATGGTAATGGTGTCGTTAATGGTATACGTGCAGATTAAGGGATTACACCTTCTGGCAAACGTAACGCACTTATCGACGCATATCTCCAAGTCATTCGCACAGCACCAGGACTGGAACGCGCTGAGAGCATTCTGGAGATGCAGCTGATCTTCCTGGTTGCGTATCGGTAGGTACAATTAAGCGTCATCCGCGTAAAGCAGGTGGCTGTCAGGAGGAAGCACACGTGTGACGACGTTCAGGAATATTAAGAAGAGAAGCGGACCAAGGTTGCTCCCTTGTGGTACTCCCGAAGACCCGTTGATGCTTCGAGAGGTTTAGTCCCCCATCTTCACACGATACGAACGGTTGGTGAGGTAGGACCGCATCCAGTTCAGCATTCGTCCCGGAAGGCCAAGAACCTGAAGATTGGCGAGCTGCAACGAATGCGGAACACTGTCAGAAGCTGCCTTGATGTCCGTATAAATCGCTTCGATTTGAAGGCCTGCATCGATGGCCTTGTGGCAGGTACTGATAAACTCAACCAGATTGATGAAAGTCGAACGCTTGGGCATTCGCTGCACGACGGTGAGGTCGTCATACAGTTCGTACAGCTCGTCGTTGTAGCGGCTCCTTCATTGTCCTCCGACACATACGGCGCCAAAGATCCTTCAGAGCATCTTCCTCTCGAACGACGCTAAGAGGGCTTCGTCTGGCCTTTCGTGGTAGCAAAGGACCCTGAGACCTTCCCATCCACCTTCACCTGGCATGTGACGTTGGTCATGGTCATTCTAACAAGCCTGATCAGTTTGGCCGGGATTCTAAAAGAGCTCATGGCCTATGAGAGTTTTACCATGGCAAAATCTATGCTGTTCAGTCATCTTCTCCAGGATTTGCCGCATGGTGAAGATCTTGTCAGAGGGAAGATTTTCCATTTCGTAATCCTCTTTGATAGTTTCCAACTATCTGTTCAACGAATGGGACATGGTTATGCTGAAGGATTTGGAAAAATCTTTTGTAGGCGGTATTCAACACCGTAATACCCCTGTAGTTGTTGCAGTCCAATATATCTCCCTTCTTGTATATGGGATAGATGATGCCGAGATTCCCATCACAAGGCATCGATTCGCTATCATCGAAGACATAATACCTTCTTGCCGGATGCAGTGATAAATATACAGCTCGAATGAAAAAATAGTGTGAGTTGTCGACGACGATCTAACAACTTCTGTGATCCTAAATAGTCCACTAACATAGGTTATTCACTATACAACGATCGAACAAGCGTAAGCCACCACGGATGCGCCAGACGTTTGAGCAGGCCAACACTCTAGTTGCCTCTTGAGACGATCTGCTGCAGGTAATCAGGGAAGCTCAACTTATCGAGTGCTTCAAGGACCATGACACAACGTTTACGTTCGATGAATGCATCGTTATATTATAAGTGTAGAGAAGGGTGTCACAAATTTCAATACGCATAGCTACAGGCTATTTGCAGCGCACCAGCACTGGAATAGCAGTTGGTCAGCTCTGCTACGGTTCTGCAACTCCGTGGCTAGGTCAAGCCATCAGAAAGCGTAGCTCGCTCAATAAATGTTGAATAGCTAGTTATGCATAACGCACCAGCGATACGCGCTGGTTTAATCAATTTCAGTAAAAAAAAAAAACATATCGTAAAAAGGGATAAGCTGAACAACGATAGTCAGCAGTTTAAACGTAAAAATTTGATTATCTAGATTAATAAAGTCGTTATTTGCCAAGAACTAGGGTAATATTAGATTGGTAGAAAAACCGTAAGCGTTTTCGAATATTTTTTTACAGCAGCCGAAGAACGTGAAGAAATTGTGGGTAGGTAATTAAATATACTATCAAGGCTCAGCTTTATTTCATCATCTGACTAAAACTTGAGTTTTATTTTATTGTTCAAAATGTTTAACTACTAGGATTTCTAAAGGCCAGACCCTAACACTGTCTCTAAACATCTTGAATAGGAGAAAATGTACAGCATAAGCCAGAATACACGAACAAAAATCAAAGAGCTTTTTGATCATTCAATTTTCAACCATGTTTGGATTAAACAAATCTCAAAAACATTGAATTCGTCCTAATCTCGGTTGTTTGTTTTGTACAGACGATCTGCTGTATATTTTATTTCATTTATTTTAATAATAAATACGGCTTGCGCCGTATTGTCAACTCCGCATGTGATGACTGTGTATATAAACTAAAATAACGGAGAATTCTTGCATGCTCGATGAAGATCTGTAGTAATTCTATTTTATTTATATTTAAGTATGACACCTCTCCGCCGTATTGTCAACACCGACAGTGAGAGACTATTATGTAACAAACAAGATTTTTTCAAAAATGTAACATGGCCTTTCCTCACTGTTATTTACCTTATCCCGGGCACGATAATCTGTAGTTAAATGGAATAAAAAATAATGGCTAAAAACATTTAAAACATTTAACACAATGCTTCTAATTTTTCTTATCTTGCAATGCTGCTAAGATAAGTTGTTGTTTGAAATTTGATTCAAAAACATCGTTTTGTGAACACAGAAACAATCCTCTGCCATTTGGTTCCAAAGGTAAATTGATCTAATTCGGTTGATCATCATTCTACAATGTGTAATTCCGTTTGATAGGATAGCAGAACAGGATATATAGAAAATAGGATTCCGGGATAGGAAACATACAAATCGTTTCAAAATAGATCTATTCACGGTAAACAAATGCCGTTGCTCCTCTTCGGTCACTCGAGCAGTCTCTATCGTTGCTATTGCTATTTCAACAAGCTTCCCCGTTCAGGATAACTCCTATTACTGGCAAACAATGGGCAGGATATGGTGTGAAATAACCCCATTAATAGAAAACGTACCGCTCCAAAGCCGATTAACGATGCGTATAACTAATCTTACATCCATATCCATTTTCGAAACTAATTTTAAACATTGTTCCCGTGTCACCGTCGAATCATGATGATACACCGTATCATGCGGATGGTGACAGAAATTTAATTACGATTGTGTTTCACCATTACAGTTTCACACCATTACAGCTTTACACCGTACAAACCGACCCTAGGAGCCGGCGAGCCCTTTCGGAAATCGAATCACTCGACTGCCATACCTTGTGGTAATGTGAGATTTTCGAGACAGCTACACGATGGTCATGGCGAAAATATCATTTCCGGTTGCCAATCACAGGTGTAATACTCATTGACAACACATGAACACCTTTCAGCGATGGCGAGCAATAAAAAAAAAAAGCTGCACGGTCACAAACACAAGTAGCTGATAAAGAAAAGGGACACTTGCAAGAGCAAAAACCCCGAGGCAAGAATGGTTTAAAGGAAAAAAAAAGCAACACTATCGATGTTTTCGGAGTCTGACTTCCGGAGTAAGGACGGCCAGAAGTAGCAGCATACGTCTTGAAATCACTCGAGAGGCAACGCCTTCGGAAGCTGTTTTTTGAGAACATTTTCTCACATTTGTTTCGCTTTTTATAGGGGGACTAGCAGCGACTCATGGGAAATAGTAAGAAATCCACTTGTACTTGTGTGTACAGTACGACGAGGGTGGGCGATATTTTTGGCTTTCTATATGCAAGCTCCGGAGTCCTCCTCCCGGTGCCGGTAGTTTTGACAGTAAACAACTTGACACACTGTAGGAAAATTCCGTCCACTATTAGTCTCAACTATATTCTCGTTTGGCTTTCCATTGACCAGGCGAATGAATAATGGCCTTCCGATAGAGGACATAAATCTTTCGCCCGGTTTCGCCATGCATCGAACACTGAATGTCTCTCGAGCGTCTCAACCGAACTGCACTGACAGCCCAGCTCGGCCGCCACACATAAAGAGCGAGCCGCTCTGATGAGCTCCTTTTTGGAATGGATATATTTACGGATAACTTAAAGAAGAGGGGGGAATTCAACGCGTTGGATGATTGAAGTGTTTTCCGGTTGCATTAACATGTCCACAAAGTCACCGAACGATGCTCAATAACGTTCAAAACACCGAACGAAGACGTTTTCTAATGGTGTCGTCTTAGTGGTGCGAATAAGTGCGGTAGTGTTTGTCGAACGGCTGAGACACGATGTATTCATGTGCTTATGATAGTGTGCCGAGTGGGGGCTTTATGGGGGGGAGGACTAGAAAGAAAAAGTGGGCAGTTTGATAAATGTGCTGTCGTTAGTCAATCGGAGTAATCAATGTATCCCTTAATTGAAGCTTATTATGATAAACAGTTTAGACTTAATCATTCAGATTTGGTTATTTATGAGGTTAAGTTTTTCGATCAGTCAAATTTGTCTGAGAAGCGTGTAATGAATGTGTTTGCCAGTATGCCACATCCAAATACTCATAATCAATAAGCCAATTTATATGTTCTAAGTACCACAAGTCACATTAATTTCTTTATATGACAGTCATAACCTGTTAACTACCTGTCAGCAACCATATCTCTCTTATTAGTTCCTACCAATAACGCTAAACTCCACATACAAACATGAATAAACCCTAACCAGGACGAGAAAAAGCGTGGTTCCAACGCCCACGGCCTTGTGTTATTTGCTCTCCTGAGCGAAACTCCACGTGTCACCCAAGTTGGCCGCAAGATTTATGGTTTTTGCTCTCCAGGGAGGCGACAAGCGTGATTTCGTTCGTTCGCACACACGAGCAGAAGGTTGATGGAGCCTTTTAGAAAAATGCACTCACCCGTTCGCTTGCACTACCCCAATCAACCACCACGCTACGTAACGAGTCCTTACTTTTCCTGCTTTCGTTTGCACTCTTTTTATTTTTTTTTTCATTCCACTACACACGCCAAAAAGGAAAAATCACTTCCTTACCGATTGGAAAAGCAAGAACTCCAAGTTGTCTCTGTGCACCTTTCGGAACGTCTCCAAAAGAACCCCCTCCGTGTGATGGCTTAAGTCGTTATAATTAATGATGATTTCTTGCCTATTGTAACTACGGGCGGCATATCTGAATTGCTCCAGCGAGTGCGAACCGAAAGCGACAGAAAATGATGACATTGTTCTCGACCGTCTTATGATTTCTTCTTTTCTTATAACGAGCGCACAGCTTTTAATGATAGCAGCAAAGCTTTTGTTTGTTTGTGCGATTTTTTTTTTTGTTATTGAATGTCATTTTCTTTTAAATTCATACAGCATCTTGACTTTGAAGATTTTTGAGCCGGGTTGGCACCCTGGTGTGTGGAGCCATGCATGCAAATGAAATCAAAACTTAATCCACCTTGAAACATGCTATCGTAAGGTATTATTCTACAAGTCTTTACGCAACATGATTCAAGAAAAATATTATTTTTTTGATTTTATTCTTCACCAGCACGGTATTCACTAGTATCATCAGACCAAAAACAATTCTTTTCCTGTATTCTTTAATCGTGAAAAAGGGCCTGAAAACATTAATCATATCGAAAAAGCTCCCAAAGAAAGCTTTCCTTGTTTCCCAAGATTGACCTTCTGCAGAGGGATGAGTTAGCACAAACAAAAATGCATGTACTACGTCAACTGAAAACAGGCCAAGTAAACAGTAATCCACATGCTTACGGGAGAAAAATGATGCTGCGAAAGTGTGCTTTTTGTACAAAAACCATGAATAAACATGAACACACCATACGCTTTATTTATGATGAAGCTGAGTTCCTGATGTCTTAAAACACAGTATTCTATTGTCACAGGACCACAACCAATCGGCCATTGTTTTCAATGATTTAAAGTATTTAAATAATTTCTTTAACATTATTTTTACACACTTTTTACACTTTTTGCAGCTAACTATAAATCACACTATCGATGATGTAAATCAACCCGCAGTTTGTAAAATTTGCCTTTATTTATGTTTCTCTATTCTCTCCGGAAATCTTTTAAATTCAATTGCGCTCCATTCCTCAGTCTAAAACCCGGTGTAAAGCCTATTGAAGTACCAGCCATGTCTAGGTTTCGCTGATGTAAAGAATTATCTTTTCAATTATCGAAATTTCCAGCGAGCACCATAAATCCTTCCCGAATGCCGTGCACCTGTGCGCAACCACGTCACTCGAACGCACTACCGGGATTCTGGGTCGATTTATGCTTCACTGACAGCTGAACTCTATTAAACATTTTCTTGCGAGTAATAAACCACTTCATACGCTCCCAAAGCACCTGATTCGCTCCTCCCACGGTGGAGCATGGTTAAATGCGACCATTTCAAAAGCGGGAACTAGCACCACCAGCACGGTAAGATTGCAATATCCCTGGAGGATCTCCATTCATCGAGTGGTTCTTTTCGGCGAGCTTTGGTCCGCCCGGTCCCAAATGCTTTGGGCCGGTGTAGAAAAATTCTCGCACAACTGCTACTATACTATGTTTCACGGCCCAAAATCAGCAACACAATTTTCACCAGCTTTGTTCAATTTAAAAGACCACCACTTGTGTTTCGTTTCGAGTGCTTGTGGCATACTTTCGGCAACGTTTTCCAGATTATGTTGAGTGCCGAACGGCTAGTAAGGCAAGCAATTAATGCAAAGGTTTTTTGGGTAGATGCTCAGTTTGACTCATTAAATCAACAATAAATTCGTTTTTGTATTCCACCAACAATGGTCAAAGATATCAAACTGTTAACAATTGTCTATTGCAATGTACATAACTGCAACTATAATAATTGATGGTTTCTTGAAAATATATTGCATGCAACGTTAATTAATGTTTCGTTTACTTAACAAGGGCTATGCAAAAGTTCTTTGTAGAAGCATTTAAATTTTTGAACTTTTTTTCCAAAAAAAAACTAATACTTAAAAGAATTACAAATAGTTTGACATAGTATGGGTAAATAGTTTACTTATCCATACCTCGTAATGCATTTACTAAGTACACAATTCAATTACAGTTTGAGTATTTCATTTGTCCTTTAACTTATGCGCATATACCTTTCAACAATATTCATTGATATCAAAACAATTGAATAACCCTCTAGACATAGTTATTGCTTAAGACCCAAAAGCCAAACCGTTTACCTTGCACCATTTTATTATGTCTAATAAAAATCAACACAAGCTCCCAAGTGGCTTGCCAATAATTGACCAGCCGCCTCCATCGCAACACTCGCGCAGGACACGAGCACACTGTCCCCTTGGTCTCTTTTTTTATGCCTTCCAAGATTCAACGATATTTGACCACCGCCACCGCTGTTGAATTGAGAAATTAAAAATTTATTTTCAATTTCATCAACGCTCGCTTTACCGTCTCGAATACGCCTTCGAGGCACTTTCCATGCCAGATCACATTCACCGTACTGTATTTTCTAGCATTTTCCCTACGCGCGTGCAGCCCAGCGTTCGACTCCAGCGAGATCCGTCCTTCCTACAATCTACGTTATTTTCTATGTTTTCTTATCAAGGGGCTGGTTCTCTTCTGTGATTTCTATTGTTAGCCCCACTCACAACGCAAATATTGTTTCTAGCGGCATTTCTTAGTCACCTCGGCCCGGGCACGGTTGATGATGATTGAAGATGGAGGATTTCTTTTCATGCCAAAAGGCAAAAATGTCCTCTTGGAGGGACGAAACAGAAGAAAGGAAAAAAAACCAAAGCAGAAACAATCGCGCATCAAACGTCACCCAGTTCTAGTAATCTTTAATAAATAAACGGCTGCCAAATGGTCTGCCTACCTGCATAAAATATTTGTGATCGCTACTCGCTTAAGCTCATCGAGTCATCCGTTGAGGGCCGATGACGATGGCAACTTCGCTCGAGCCCCAGGTAACAAAGGCCACCCGTGGGTGGTGAATTTCTTCGGGGAAAACTTGTCGCAAGTATAATTTTCCTCATCATCGCTAGGACCCTGTGGACTTGCTGCGTTTTGTGTGTTTTCGGTTTTTTTTTTATCGCTTTTTTAAACTTTTTGAAATTTTTTGTTAGACACCATCGATGAATGGTTCATTTTGGGACATCGTATTTCAATCACTTGGGAAGTATTTTTCACAATCACGAAACGTTACCAAACAATCTTATGTGTTCAGCAGGACATATAGCAATGACATTAGGTTATGATATTTTTGTGTTGAAATTAAATAAATTTGATTGCTGAGCAATTATAAATACTTTCAGTATATTTTTATTAAAAGTTTTTAAAGTAAGCTCGTTTGTGGATTCGGCAGTATATTCGACCGAGGCTCCAATCCCATCCGGACCGTTCCCCCGTAGTGAGGACTGACCATCCAACAACAAACTAACGATAAGTGGACATAGACAGCCATGAAAATTAAGAATAAATAAATCCGTTTAAATTTAATAAAACGTGGTAATTGGAATCTTGCCATTTCTTATTGTCAGCTACTATACAATTATTCCTTCAAACATTATTTATGGAACTAAGAGTGACCAAATTTTAAGAAATAAGGACAATACGGTGACGTGCCGTCATAGTTATTAATAAATAAAATAAAATTCGTTTAAAATTAACTTCTTCAAAAACCAACCGAACGTTTCGAAACGTAGGCAATGGTAATACAAACTCCAGAAAAGTTCCCGAAATTGCGAAAAAAATAAATAAAACAACCTAGCACAATACATCGGTGAAGAAACTCTTGATTTCGCGCTGAAAACCGTTAACGTTAACGAACGGAACGTATATAAATAAATCATATTTTCAGAATGATTTCAATTACTTGTGCTTATGCTGGAGAACCGTGACAGGCAAACTTATTTTTTCCATCCTATCTTTCAGGCTTTCCGTGATCTTTTGATCAAACTTACGCAAACTACCGCTAGGAAATACACGCTACTACTGGCACGTGGCTTGCATGGTTTTCCCCCCTGCAGCAGCAGTTCCCATATGTTTGTGCTCATTGGAACGAGCACAGTTTACCCGAGAATGGGAAGCAAGTTACCGAACAGCCGACAAGAATCCGTCGGTGGTGACGATGTGTGTGTGTGTGTGTGTGTGTGTGTGTGTGTGTGTGTGTGTGTGTGTGTTGGTTTGTGTCAGAAAAATGTGACAACTGAGCGCTAAGCTGACACAAACATGGCCGGAAAGCATAATTTCAACAGATGGAACACCGACAAGATGCCCGAATTGATGGAAAACCCGAAACAGCACGATCTCAACGACTCCAATGCTGCGAGTGAAACGGAAAATGAACCGGAGCAACAAAAAACAAAACAAATTAATACGTGGTCTAGGCTCGTTAGAGTAAAATCATGACCGGAATTCATATGTGCTAAATGTGCAGAGTGCTCTCTACCGGGAACTGACTGTTTGGTTGTCTTCTCACTTTTCGCTTCTTCACTGTTCTGGCGTGAAGGTGAACACACCAAAGAAAACCATCCTGCTTTTTCCCTCACTGCATTCTCCCTGCCTATGCTAAGTAAAAAACCTGCTCCTTCCGTCCTCAGCAAAAGGACGTTTCTGGTGGTAGTTTGACTTCTTTTGACTTTGCTTTCCTAGGTACCATTCCTTCTGTTGGCCGAAAATAAAATGTTTGTCGGCAAAGCGAAGGAGTTGGTTGACGTCCCTAACGAAGCTTTGCTGGTAATGATCAGCAAGAGTTTAGAAAACGAAGCTACGTTGCTGATGGTGTTAAGAAGGAGCGCGTGTTTGTGATGTGGTGGAAGATTAGAAGAGTTTCTTGTGTAGTTGAGTTGAAGTTTCGTTACGATATTATTCGTTTGCTGGTGACAAAAAAGTGTCCCTTTTTGCGGCGAGCATTGTTTAGTGTCTTTCTTCTGGAGCTATGACATTGCAATTCTAAAATCGATTGATTGTTTACTGTACGACCATTAGCTGTCATATTGTTAAATGATTTGAAAAAGTGTAGTTGTGCATATAGAAAGATGATGTAGTGCTTTATCTTACTACACGACGGTTATTAACCGAGAAACCGATTTACAATATTATAAACCAATTGACGTTGTGTGCTAAAAAGTCTTGTAACAGTTATGAAATCAATCGATAGTTCAACATACTTTAGTTGCATTTTCCCTTCCGTTTATTTCTAGCAGCATATTCTGTTAGTAACGCATGTATTCTTTTCATCCTTCAGCAATCGTATTTTGTGCCAATTATTGTCAGCAAAAATTTTCAAGGTCTGGTAAAAAGTTGCAAATTAAAATTAACTCAAAGAATTCTTGTCTTGCAATTTAAGTGTTGAATTTTACCAACGGGAAAGCAAAAGAAGTGTAACTTGAAGATAATATTCACGACATCCAGACAATCCTTCCCCAGATGGTGCAAAATAAGTTGACTTTACTGCATTCAGACGCCATCCGAAGACGTTGTCTACAGAGTGCAGTAGGACAGCAGTTCAGATACACTGCACCTTTACAGAACTTCTGTTTTCTTTCGCCAACTTCCGAAATTTAATTACTCCCTTCGAGTAAGCTCAAGACCATCTCGATTCGGATAGCGCGAAACGGTAATAGTCCTCAACCTCGTGTGTTGGTTTTCACTGGTTCATTTTCGCCGATTCCATGAAACAATTTTCAGTGCTTCTGTGTTGATTTTTAGTGAGTGCAAAATCTTTGCACTCTGGCCAAGACTAAAGAACTGTAGAATAAAATTCACCACTGCGATACAAAACTGCACCGTCCTGGATGATAAGCATCACTATGAAGTATACCGGTAGAGAGAAAGTGTGACTGAAATAAATTATATAAACTAGAATACAACGATTGCAACTTCATATTGAAATAAAACGAAGAGTAGAAAGTATGTAAGCATATACAATGAAATAGACACATTTGGCATGAAACAAACATAACAAAATACAACAATGATCATTATGTAAATGTTTTCTTTAATATTGAAATTACTTTACACTGGTTTGTGTATAATATTTTTTTTTTATTATCTTCGATTTCATTAAATTTTTACTTCATACTTTTTTTTCTTGTTCTTGTGCCTGTTTATCCTCTTCTTCTTGAAGTAAAAACCTACTAGGTCACGCCAACCATTGAATGGGTTACTAGGCTTGCTGATACCACATAGTTGGATAGTCAGTCCTCACTACGAAAGAACGGTCCGCATGGGCTTGGAACCCCAGTTCTGCCGTATGAAATCCTGTGCCGTTGTCGAATCTCCCACCGGGCCAACCACCGCTACTTGATACTATGAAGTAGATAGCTAAACATTCAGCAATCACTCTGCAATTCATTTTTTAATTATCCTAATTCTTTGATGCCCACAGATACGGTCATCAGTTTTTTTTTTATTCATAAAGGACGCCCAGGCCGTATTGCTTACAATAAACTTAGAAGTATGATACTCCTTTCTTCTTTGCTGGGAGACATTTCCTTCTCCGAGCTGTGAAAGGGCACCATATCCCAGGTGTGCTCGGTTGTTCCGTTGCGTATATTTCGTCATCCAAATCAAAAGTCATGTTCATAGCGAGGGTCTTATCGTGTGAGGGTGTATGTGGGCGTTTCCATGCTCGTAGTCCTGATGGTAGCGGGGGTCTTGATCGTTTTCCATTTAGAAGGTTCCTTGATTGTGTCCAATCATGAAGTCTCGTTCGTGTCTTTCTTCTTCCCGTTGCTGGTTTGTCTATCCATAACATAGGCCGGTGCAACTTTTTCCATATTGTACCCATCCCTTCACACATCGTGCTCATTCTTACATTCATTCATTCATTCATTCATCCATTCATCCATCATCATTCATACAAGCTAGGTACAACATATATAAGACAGACAAACAGTGGGATTAGTGGGGGAAGGGTATCATACTAATAATCCGTTAGCACGGCATATATAGAGAAAGATTACTCTCAGGTAGACCTCGTCGCAGTCTCCCAGCAGGTCCCGAATTGGAGTGTTCGGCAACTTTCCAATGCCCTAGACTGTGTCTAACAAGGCGGGTCGAGCAGCCTCGTATTCCACACAAGACCATAGAAGATGATCTATGTCGTGGTATCCGAGGCCGCAGTCACATATTTTGGAGTCGACCTATCCTATACGCTGGAGATGCGCGCCCAAAGCAAAATGATTAGACCTAAACCTAGACATCATTTGAATGAACGCACGATCACCTGAGATGACGTGGAACTAAGGCTTCAAGATCTTTAAGATATCCGGAATGATTTCTCAAACAATGAGCTTAAGACCTTTAATATTTCTTTTACGAAGTAGTCCGGGCTCTTAATAGCCTTCACATATTTTAATGCTTCGACAGCGCTTAAACTGTCGGAGAATATAAAATATTCGTCTGGAGGACAAGCACAAGTATAATTAACAAGGTGTAAAAGATTGCGGCGAGCTCCGTTACATACATATCGAGCTGGCGTAGTTGGAAATATGCTTCGGATACAATGTTATATACGCAAAAACTGATGCCCTGCTCTGATGAGGATCCGTCAGTATAAAAATGGTTGCTGTTACAATGGCCATACTTTTCCCCAAAAATGCTGGGAATTGCTGTCCTGCGAAGACTATCGGGGATAGACTTGGTTAGCTCTCTCAACGAGGTGTCTAATCTAAACCGGGAACTGCGGGAAGGAGGTAAAATCGTTAAAGGTTTTCATGATTTTACATTTAGAACCTATCTCACGCAGTGTTCGAAAGTTCTCAAATATCAATAAATTATCAATAACCGTTCTCGAAAACGAAGCGGAAGCGGCATCACTCCACGCATCACTTCGAGCGACATCAAGACAACGGTTCTGGATACGTTCAAATCATTAGTTATAATATAGTTAAAATACAATTTTAAAATATGTTTTAATTCCAAGATATTTTTTTTTTACTGTGGTTTATTCACGAATAATTCCTTTTAGTGATGCAGTAAATTGGAGGAGGTATTTCAACAAGTATTTTTGTATCATAAGAACTATGGAGAGTTGTAAAAAGAGTATATAGTGAAAAAAAGTTACAACCAAAGAATTACTATTCAAAACAAGTGGGATAGAATAAATTTCTTATTTATGTAAACGCAGCTCTAAAAGCATTCAAATCCATCGTACACATGAATAAGATGTAATGTAAACTACAACACTAAAATTTCACAAAAGTAGTTTAAGTAGTTTAAGTGAACCCTAAATAGTTTATATTGAACCAACTTATCATTGAAACATTTAGCATCTAATGTAAATAATTCCTAGTTTCCTTGTGAAGCCTACTTTCAAACCACTCCTTTAATTCCACGCTTATACACTTCTAGTTCATCATATTCCGTCAAACGTAAATTGAATAAAAATGAACCGTTCTTAAAATAAACATATTTCACGAAGGTTTGTACTATGAAGAAAATTCGATTTTCACAACAGATTTCATGCTTCTCTCAACACCTGGCACCCTGACTAGCTAGCTGTCAAGTAGTCTAATCAAGGAGCGATCGACTGGGCTTGACGTTGGCGTTAGTGTCTGCTTCTCGTTCCATAATGTGCTTCAAGATTGGGATGATTCACTTCGAGTGAAACATCGTCATCTTACAGAACATAATTTCTCTAACATCCCCGTATTCAACTAAATGTGGTGGAAAAAAAAACACTTTACCTTGCTGCGGACTGCTGAAGCGGAAATCGTTCGTGAACCAGGTGGTGAAATAACATCGTTTCACTGGCTGATGATACATTCTTTCACTTGGCAGGAAATGAAGTTGACTTATTGTATGAGCAAACAAGTGATGCTTTATGTATGTGTGCGTTCCATTGTGGAGGCAAAAGGCACCTTCTCAGAAAGGTGCTTATTGTAGCATGGACGTAGGTTGGGCTTGGGTACACATCATAGCACAGAAAATTTCCAGTTGATGACACCTATTGGCTAAAAAGGTGCTTAACAAAATTAAGAAACCTCCTGTGAATTACTGTGTAGTGGACCTGTGAATAAAGCTTTTTATACGTAGCTCTTGAGCGAAAGTCAATTTTTTATCATAAAAAATTTAAAAAGGCTCCAGATCTTGCTGCATGAGAATAATTATTGAATTATATTAATAATTATTGAAATAAATTGCTCAATCCGATATCATTATTTTGTACTTCATTGGACACTTATGGCTACAAGAGCACGAACAACTACCAGGCGTCTCCATTTGACGGTGCGTAACTAATAACAACAAGGCGTCTCCATTCCTAACACCAACTCACGATACCTAATCTAGCATAGCCTTTGGAAAACCAGCAGACAACCGCAAGTCAGCATCTTAAAAGTCACTTCGGTGTCACTTTCAAAACGTACGCTTCTAGACAGCAACCAGACCAAATCAAATTCACCCTCGGGCGACATTTGAACGTTATGAGCCGGGCACAATGGGACAAGCCAGATACGTCCCAGCCAAAACGGCAAGCCGGCCATCTCTCGACCGAAATCTCTGAAAGCCACTACATAGTCTGACGGATAGTTTTGGTTCCCATCAAGCCAAACCAGAGACACAATCCAAAGCATCGTTGGTACAGTTAGCACGTGAAACCTTCCACCAGTAGGCACCGAACATAGAAGCACGAACACAAAATGCTACAAATACGGCCGGCCAATTTGTGGTTTTGTTACGGCAGCACAACCACCTCTGGTGAGTGTGAACGATTCAGAATTTTGTTTCTCTGGCCGGGCAGTAGAGGTGGTTACGGAGATTGGACGAAGTTTAGCGTTTATTTGCACATCCGGAAGGGATACGGTGTCAACTTTTGGTCAAACTTTCACACTGACCAGGCAAGGCCAAACAATGCGCACGAAAGATTCATTGTTAGAAAGACAGTAAGGAAGAGGAAGCGGAATGTATGGAAGTTAGCCAACAAGTTGACACTTTAAATGCGGATGCAGCTAGGAGAGGTTTTGTGATGGTAAAGTCACCAAGAGTATCATTCTTCGTTGTTCTTAGAATTTATTGAAATTTTCCAAACAAATTTAAGTCCAGTTTATAAAAAAAAGTTTTTTTAGACTATGTAGAAAGATGATAAATATTACTATTATTACCATAGTAATTCATGAACATTCAAAACTTATATACAAAATCTATTCTCTTCCTTATTTATTGCTCTCTTGCGTAATCTAAAATAAATTTTCAAATGGCACAGCAACATTCATGGCCGCAGAAAAAAAAACAGGACACCAAAAATGAAAAACTCTGCCTACTTCCGCGATAAGCTCAACGAATTTGGTATTGTAGCGATCAACCGACCGTAGAATCTCTTCTTTACATTCCGCTTTTTGACGACCCCATAAGGTTCTAATGGCCCAAATTAACCCTTTGCTTGCCTTATGCTACGTCATTAAGATTGTTCTGACAAGATGCTCCGGGAGAAAACAGAGTAGCATCACCACCGCCATTGTCTGACAAAGCAGCTTTGACCTCGCCCTTTGGCGTATTAAAAGTCGTCGTGTTGGCAAGCAGGTTGAGACCAACCAAACCGTCGAAGTAAGTTAATGCATTGGCACAGCGTAGTATCTCCACCTTATGATAGGACCTATCGTTCTAAGTGTATGCTTGAGGGGATTTTTAACCGAGCACTTGCTCCCAGACGATACCGATAATGTCTCGACGCTCCAAGCGCTGTACTCCGTTTTGCCAACGCGAAAAGTTCGTAAATCAGTTTCGTTATGAATGTTTTTAAAAATTATAAAATTATTTTAATGATGACTTGGGATCCACACCAAGTAGTGTGCCTGGAAGAAGAAGAGTAAACGAGACATAGTGAATAAAGAAATTAAAAACAGTAAACTTCTAACGCAAGGTCGAGTGGGAAAGCAAAGCCAGCATGAATCAACACCGACAGACGGAAAGTGTGTACGATGGGGAAAGAGTTTTTCTCACGCCATGCTAATTTGATTCTACGGCAAATTCACAAATTGGCCTTCCCGGTATCACTATCGTGCTTTCGCCTTCTTTAAGTTTGCCTCGCACACAGTTCACGTGGTCGATTTGGAGATAAAAAATTTAATTAATGATTAAAGTTTTCCATTGCCCATCTTTGAGGCGTGCCTGGAAGGCACCTTTTTATACTATTCTATTGGAACTAGGTGGAATGTCACCCAAAGACTGGTTTCTGCGTTCATAAAAACTGTTCGCCGTGTGATGCAAAGGACGCGCAACATAAACGATGAGCCCCTTTTTAAGTAACACGGGCAAAATACCACAGTCCAGGGAGTCAAGAGGGGTGAGAACCCAGGTACAAGAATGGTACAGAACATCGATGCACAGGAAACATCAAACCGGTGGCATTCATCGTGCCGGAAAGAAAGTGAAGCATAATTAGTTATGTTTCCTTTGCAAAATGATAAGTTAAACTACGCGGCAGGCGGCCAAAGAGTTATAATTATTATTATTATCGAAAATGAGTTAAACTTTAGTCCCCTGCGGAGTGAGTAAAGTCGTAAACGGTGAAACGAACAGTTGTAACGGGAAGGAACTAGCAAAGTAAACCGTAGAAAGACTCACGTTTGCTGAAGAGCCAATCGAAGTACCGAGTGATGTTCAGCATCTGGCGACGATTTAGTTAATGGTAGTTACGTGAACGGTCGTTTCTTAATGGTTTCCTATTTTTCTCTGCCTGTAGTGGACATATTATGGTAGTTGAAAGCGCTCTGCGAGCACCTGACCTGACATGCACGCTGCAGATACAAGAAGGCTAACATTTATTGGAAAAAGTTTTGCATACATGCCCTTGACACTCGGCATTTTTAGTTTATCCCAACGTTGCTGTTTTCTTTACACGAAAGTGTCCCAAAGGCGGTTCGGTGGCGATCTGGCAGATATAATTCTTTGTATTTTGTACGACCAACGAAGGAGAAGCAAACGACGAAGAAAATGAGTGTTTCAGAAAAACAAACATGTTGTAGAATTATATTATAATATTCGAAAAATTGAGTAGCTTAGGAATATTTGGCAGTTATTTCAAGTCATCATTTAAATAAGATGCTAATATAAGGAAGTCCATTAAAATTATCTATACATGAACAATATTCAGCTCCAAAAAAACAGTTGTTGAAGAATAGGTTCTTGGGTCTTGTAGCATAAGTTTCAATTAGTCTTGTTTGTCAATTGGAAATAAAATAAGCAAGGAAATAAAAGAAAGCAATAAGAAAGAGCGTAAAAGGCAGAATGCGCCTGCTCTGAGAATAATTAGTCACAAGAAGATAAACAAATGATTTAGAAAACCTACCCAAGCGTAGACTACTTTTTTTATTATATAAATATAAATAAAAAAGGAATATCTGAATATTTAGAATATATAACGTTGTTGGACTAATAATGCATTATTATTGATTAACAGGACAAACGAAATATTATATATTAAGTAATGGCACGCTCGGATAATTGACCATTCATAACTAGAAAAATCCTTTTCGGAATTTTATCCGAATTGACGAATTTGTAATGTTGGTGAGAAGGATTCTAGCAGAAACGCTGACTTTTGTGGTTGTACAGGAAGGGATCGTTTATTCTTTCAGTGCCATTACACACGCAAGTGTCACTCGCACGGTTCCGAATGTCTAACCGTACATTGTAATCGTCTCTGAATGTACATCGTACAGATTCGACCCAGTTCCGGATTTAGCATTGTGTAGGATTCGGATTCAGTTGGGATTGGAATTGTGAATTGATTGGAATTTTACTCGATTCGATTGAGATTCGATTCTATCCGAATTGAATCAAATTGGAATTTTCTATCGCACTTGTACTTCTATCGCACCGTAAAATTAAATGTACTGTAAAAGCTTTTGTCATAGGAAATCAAATGATAATCACGTTTGAAAACGTGACATCTTAACATGCACTCGAATTCTGAGATTCGTATTTCCATTGGGATTCACTTTAACCAGCACTACAATGTATTTCATCACTAGGAATAGGATTTGAATCTCGATCCTGCAATGTGAAAACCGGTGACGCGGGAACCTTACCAGCGCTGTATCACGTTTTAAGTAGTGTAATACAGGGGGGGCCCGATGGTACATGCGACAGTGTCGCCATTCTACACCCGGAATGACCGAGGTTCCAATCCCATCCGGACCGTTTCCCCGTAGTGAGGACTGACTATCCAACTATGTGGTATAAACAAGTATAGTTAGACAGTGTTTGGCCAGCATGGTCTACGGGTCAAAAAAAGCCAAAAATAGGAGGAAAAAGAAGATATGTAGTAGATCCCAAAAACAAAAAACTCTACTATATAAAAAAGAGAAGATAGAGCTTGTCGATCATCCTTTGATTGAACGTTGGCTAGATTGAGCTTGGAATGTCATTGCTGAACTGCTCTGGAGAACACGGTACGCAGACAAATAAATGTTCGTGCTGTCTTAACAATGTTTATTTGTTTGTTACAGTCGAGACCAAACCACAAATATCAACAATAGAACGGCCACAACACCACAATAGCCGGAATTCGGATATAATCAACCACCATCATCACAATAGTCACAACAATAGTCCCGGACCATCAAAACGCACAACACCCACGAATACATCATCATCATCATCATCATCAGCACCATCACCACAACCATCCATAACCGAGTATGTCCGGGATAAGGCAAAAAATAAGAAGGAAATGCCTTACCAATAAGATTGTAAAATTTATTTAACACAAGCGGTGTTGACAATACGACACTGGACCGTCATTATCAATTGTAAAAAAATAAATAAATATTAAAAAGAGAAAAATAATGTGTTGAATAAAAAGCAAACCAATTATCAACTCCATTTGAAACCGACGTATCTTACTGTATGAACTTTAGTCTATTTTTACTTATAAAAAAAACTATCCTGTTGTCGGCGAACAATAACATTTGTGTCACATACTTCTAAAACGAGTTTCGAAAAAGCGCAAACGTGCTGCACAAAAATTGATGCTCCAACGTGGAATAGAAAGGATAATATTATTCTATCATTAGGCAACCAGTAACTCGAGGGATTATCATAGTCTGCAAACGATTACAGGCCCTCCGAAATATATATTGTTTTAATCCCGCGCATTTCGGTCACGCAATCTGACCGCCTGTACGCAGCACTCTCGCTGCAATAATAACCAGTTCCTGGCCAGATTCACAGCTATGCTTGTGGTGGTGCATTTTGCAATCAACTGACCAAGCGTCCTGCCAATGAGTTTGCCTTCCCATCCTCGAAACAGGATCGATTTAAATCAATCGGTGCGAAACGCTCGAAACGCACCGAGAGTTTGCCGTTGCACACGAAATTGATCCAGTGATGCTGACGGGAATCCACCGTTTCGAGTAAATTTACCACCCAACTAATACTGCACGGTTTGTTATTCTAAGTAATTGTTTGTGCAGTTTGCGCCACACGGGCTCATAGTGAAACATTAGATTAAAATTTCCGTTCATGGCATGCATGAGATTTTTATAATTTAATGTTCATTCTCCAACCATATCGTTTAAAACATGGACTATCTTAGCGTGTCTAGAACATCCTGCCAGGGAAGGAATCGCTCAATCTAAAGAGGAAAAAGCTGTAAACAATCCCTTCAGTCTATCCATCTCCATTGCCTCGGGATTTTGTTTGCCATCCTGCAGCAAAAAACCAATTTGATAAGCTGCTAGGATAAGTGCTGGTCTTCAGCAATCCGGATAATATTCGTCAATTTTATGATCCATTTCTCCCATACGCGCAGATACATACATACGAACACATGAATTTCAGTTCACAAGGAACTTTATTTATAGTTCATTTATACTATTTTTAGACTCAGATGTACTCCGTCATCAAATAATGGCTAGCGCAAATGAGATTTTTATATGGCTTTACCACATCTTGCTTTGCATGCAAGTAATTGCCGTGCAATAAAGAAATATAGTGTAAATGAGCAAACGAATGCTTGGTGGACAGTTATTACAAATCATAGCTATTTAACCTAGCATATGCAAGCAGTTATTTTAAAATTCCTCGTAATCACAAAAAGCATAATGATCTAATGTTAATGTTTTTTCATTAAACTTTCTATCCTCCATCCTGTATTTTGCAGTATTTGGTTACAATAATTAATGGTAACTGTACACTTCGATGCACTAGCTTGTTGCCATACAGTATGCGCTCAATCATGGTTCAAATGAGGAAATATCAGTTTATTTTTTCTAAAACACAGCACAATAACGCACAGACTGAGTATTCCATTTCAGGGTAGTTTTTATTACTACTGAAAATTGTGTTTAACTTTCCGATGCATCCCCCACACTGCTGGCGATAAGCGAAACAAGCATTTCGGTCCAACAAATGCCGTAAAGTAAGGTTCGGTAAGCATCAGGCAAGCTCCGAATACAAATTTTGCTTCGAAACAGCAAACTTTACACGAAATGCCGGTTGCAAAAATGATGCGATACCACCTGGATACCATTAAGGAAAACAAACACTAAACCCAGCTGGATGAACTCCAAAACATTCCCAACACACAAACACATGCTCGGTTTAATGTACCGCACACGGCTAGCTCAAGGTGTGGCTGCGTTCCCGCCGAGCAGGATCTGTCTATCGTCACCTTTTCCGGCGTCGTTGGAATGCCGGTATCGTCCCCAAAACATCTCACTACCCATTTTCCTGGTGTACCATTGGTTTTTGCAATGGCCAAAACAGAGCCAAAATCTGGGACACTCATTGTAGTAGGTGATGGTAAGCAGACAAAATCGTTCCACGGCAGGAAGAACTCGGGTCGTGGGAAACACGAGAGCCACCAGTTTTGATGCCACCAGAAAAGACCCGCAGGCACACCAGGAAGAAGCTCGTAGGAAGCTGGAAAACTGTAGGACAACCTCACCCGTCGCTATCGTCCTCCACGCACTGCACGAGGAAATGCGCCAAGCACGGTAGCTGTCCCGGCCGCCAAGCAACAACAACAACAACACTGGGGCAATGCCGAAAAATTATAATATTTTCGTGTTATAAAAGCGCCTACGGGCGACCGACAAAATATTTTATTATAATATAGAGTTTCTGCCTTATCTACATCTAATCGTATTTTTCATTTTTCAACCGAAACATGTTCTTGAATTTCATTACGGTAGCGCAACCCAGATCTGCCATCGCGCCCTCCCCGAAAGGTGAATGGCGAAGGATAATGGTCGGTGACGTTTAAGGCAAAACAACGCAGGGGGTTTGCAAGCGGGGTTGCGAGATTGAAAGAGAGGAGATTTGATAGCTTCCGCAACGTAAGAGAGTCTCCTTGACAGGATATCGCAAGGTTGCTTGTGGTGTGACGAATGACTTCTGAGGTTAATTCGGTACTGCGGTGAAAGTGGCAGCAACCATATGGATAATACGCAAAGAGGACAATTCAGACCGGTTTGTAGTTTTTATGGCCTAAGCTTAAAGGTGGGATTTGAAAATTGTAAATAATAATAACCAAATTTGGACTGGGACGAAACTGTCCTATCTCACGCTCACCCTGTCTCACCCAGATGACAAACAGCTCTGAATGTTGCACACTGAGAAACTGTGCAGCTAATTGTCCAGAAACATTTTTCATGAAACTCGACTGATCGGAAAACTGATAGCAACCGTTTTGAAAGTTTCGTTAATTTCATATCGACAGTTACCAATTTGTTACCCATTCTCCTACCCTCCTAGCATTGCTCTTTCTACCGACGAACGTTAGTGGGAAGGGACAACGCAAACTGCCGATAGTATCTCATGATCGAAAGGGTACCTGTGCCGCACCATCAACTTGGTTTGAATTTTTATGGTTGTTTAAACATCGCTCTTAAAATGTGTCCCACAAAAATAGATTAAAAAGACCGCCGCCCCCTACGGGGCAGATGCGCCAGACCTATACACACCCGATGTCTCACCACTGTTGGGAGATTGCTGATGAACACGAGCGAGTGAAGTTTTACCATTTCGTTTGCGATCGCCTCGGGATATGGGCACGAATTTTGAATACAGATTTAAAAATTGCTACACGGCTCACCCAAGAGCGACCGTTGGAGTCGAAGCTTTGTGCCAGCTTTTCCTCAAAAATGTCTCCTCGGTAGTGAGGCGGCCGGCGGTGTTGTGGGAGCGTCGAATCGTGATATCCTTGCGCTTGTCACAACACGATCTTTACGCGTTACAGTGCGCTGTAAATTAAATCCAGTAGCCAGTTGGGTCACGAAAAAGCGAGCAATGGCTCGAGGCAATCTGTACAGCTCGCTCCTCTTTTCGAAAAGCGACGATATCTTCGGTGGGTTCACGATTTTTGCCATATCTGGTGCTTTGCGTGACCGCGTAAGTTTTCCGTTGTGCGGTGAAGATCGCGCTTTAGCATCATTAGTTACGGTTCGTAGCAAATGAGCTACAGCGCACTTACAGATCCATACACACAAACACACACATGCAGAGAGATTCACATTCACTGCGATAGCTGAACTTTGACTTCTTGCAGCTGCCAATATGTGGTAAAAAAAAGAAGAAACAACAGACTTGGTTAGACTATTCCTAATGTTTCCTATTCCAGTGCGAAGGCATGTGCCCGAGGGAAAAGTATCAAGCTCGCTCTACGATAAGACGCACTACACATGAGAATTTGTGTTGAGAATGCAGATTGCGCCACGGTGACTGCCACGTCACGATACATCTAACAAGTTCTGGTGTGGTACAGATCACCCGAGGGTGTAAAGTAAATGATGCTTGGTTTATAAATTTGCACCCATGTACTGACGACGCTCGGGAGGCATTCTTTCCACGAGCTTGAGCAGTGGCATCAGAACAGCAGTGCTTAATGATGCTTTAAAGATGCTAGGAGTGTCGAACGAACCGCAAACCGTGTTTGAAAGATAAATTTTGTTTTGCATAATTTTTTGATTTGCGTGTTGAAAATAACCAAATCGGGTAGAATACGATTTTTCGCTAACAGCTGGATCACGGTGTTTATATTAATTGATCTAATTTATTTCAATGTACTTGAATTTTTATAAATCGGTAGGCTCGTAATGATGATGACCTCAGCTGTTGACTTGATGGATGAAATTAATTATTTTTGAACTTAGGGAAGCTCAGAGTTAGCGGTGCCAGTCTTTTACGCAACAAGATTGCCTATTGAAACACGTCCTCTCTTACGCTAGATTGACCATCCTACTAGGTATAGATTGAATTCAAGGATGCAGAAAAACGAAAACATTTCGGCCACGTTTCTAACTGAAATATTGCTTGTTTGGTGTGTTGTTTTATGTTTTATTTATCCATTAATTCCTAAACACGCATCTACATAGACCTTTCGTGTGAAGAGTGTTATCGATCATTGATAAAAATTGTATCATTTTTTATTATTATTTGCGAATTACGGCTCTACGCCGGACTGTCACAAAAATTGTATAAGTTTTTAATAAATAAAGTTCTGTACAAACATACAAACAAGTAAAATATAAAATTTTAATAGGTTAACAAGTATGGGAAGAGCAAATTTTTAGTGATAATGTTTCATCAAATTTTCTTCGTAAAATCAAATATAGTAAGAAACGAATCAGAACTAAATTTAATTAAATGAATTAAATTATTAAAAATAAAAAATTAAATGAAGGAACATGGTAAGTCCGTATGATGTACGTTGGCCGTTGAGTAATCTTGACTGACAAGTCTGGTCAGGATAGGTCTACATCAGTACGAAAGAATTTCATGGACAAAAAACTATAAAAAATTGGCAATTATTCAGAACTTTACAACGACTTAAGCGTCATTTATGATTAATAAACTTATTTAAACAATACCGTTACGACTTTAAAAAGGGAATATTTATCAATCTTTGACATTTATGAATGAAAACTAAATCAACGATATCTGCTAAATTTTTCTCGCCCATATTATTATCGTAATGCAGTGAAGTAATTTCCTGTTTCTAGAATTCACCATAAGTTTAATTCAATTGCTTATTTAAACAGCAACAAACATTACCCTCAATGAGTGTGCTAACGAACACATCCATAGCAGGCAGTTGTTAGTCACGTAGAAAGTGCCTCGTTTGCGGCTATTAGGGCACTACAAAAAAGTAAAACAAAACAGTACATTACCAATTTTATTGCAGTCTTCATGAATTATGTAGAAGCGAATCACGAACCTTTAGGATGTACGCCAAGAACCTTTTTTATTTTGTTAATGCAATTACCCGAAACATGCAGCTCTATTCCGATGCAACCGATTGACTTTTGGGCAACCTATCCACACCGATCACTGCAGTGTGCAAAGGAGAATGATTTTTGGTAATGCGTACACTCGTTTGATTCCTAATAATGTCTAAATCTTGCGGTTCCGGCACCGGATCAGCAAAGCAATGGGACGATATCGGTTGTACTTCGCGACCCGCGAAGTACTTCAAAAAGCCGCTGGCCATTTGATTGCGGTTATGTCACGATACAGCTGCATTCTACAAACTCCCAGCAATGGTGCAGGGCGCAGGAAATACCGTTCCTCTGAAGTTACCAACTGCCTGCTCGAGCGGAAGCAGCAGATCAGACATCGAAGTTGCTTATTGAATAACAATCAGGTGAACGCTATATGTGTGAGCATGTCGATAGAATAAGCTTCATTGCCATCGACGAAGCAAAAGGCCCCTAAGCATCAGTAGCCAATTGCTTACCGTAGGGTCCCAAATGGGGCTGCAAGCGTTCCTCTCGTGTCTTCCAAATACATCGATTGCCTGTGGACGGTACAGAGGAAGCCCTTCTCTCTCTCCCTCCTCCTCATTCTCTTTCTCTCTTTTTCTTTATATCTCTCCCTTTTTCTCTCTCTCCGATGGCCGTTCTAGTGGCGAATGCCATTGGCAAGTATCCAGCTACGAAACTACACTCGCCCTGTCTACTTAGCTTCTTTCCTGTTTTTTCTACACAGAGAACAGAGGGAAGGTTGTGACTCGTGCCGTGACTATGCTCTATGCAAGCACTGAATTATGCTTTCCACTAGTGCCCAAGTAGTACTGCATCGTGGTAACATCTTCAGCAAACCATCGCTAAAGCACATCTCCCTCAGAATCACCTTCAGCGTCCCTTTCCGCAGTGGGCCAACGCTTGCCTATGGGAGCAGCAGGCCGGTTAGAATGGGAAGCGTGGCATAAAATGCTGCAATGACGATGAACCATTGTTGCGATTTGCTGATGAGCTTTTTTAATAATGCTCACACTCTTGGTACTTGAGCAACGCTTCAGGGGACGCTTCGTTCGGTTGTTCTGGTTTTTTGTAATCAGCTGTTTACACATTAGCCGTTCCGGGAAGTCAATGAATGAGCAAGTGTTCCAGCACTATTTTCATAAACAAATAGACGGTGAATTTGAAATAAGACTTTAATTGAAGGAACAAACACAACATTTTGTATGTTTCATGTTGAAAGTCAATAAAATAACTTGAAATAATGAAGGAAGTTCCTAATGGGATATGAACGTAAACGTAAATAAACATCAAATGAAATCTTTAAATAATTCACTCCATCCCTTACGATCGTAACATTTAAAAAATGCCTTCAAAAAACACCCTAAGAGTGATACAAAACCAACATAAAATATATTTGGTTTCATTTCCTATTATCTCACCGCTCCTTTTAATCGCCAAAACAAATATTTAAAGAATTTTACTTTAGAAAAACACACCTCAATCTGTATATTTAAATACCTTCAAGAAAAGCTAACAGAAAAAAAACTGCTCTGCCTCCCCCCAAGCGGCAACACTGCGACCGGAAATCTGAATTCTCTATTCAGGATGTTTAAAAGCTTGCATATTGTCAACGTACATTTGACATTCTTTGTCAGTTGTTTATCGTTGTTTCGTACATCGTGCGCCATGAGCCGAACGATAATTCCGGCTTCCGGGACACCTTTTTGGAACAAGCACGGGGCTTGATTCTCACAAATCTTTTTCTATTTTTATGCAAGCGCGAATGTACGCTCGCTCACGCGCTTATCCTACAGAAACCTGTCCGTCTAATCAAAGCCATTTGAAACGGTTTGTGCCCTAGATGAAAAAAAACAACGTTCCAATGCATGGCTGTTTCACCATTTTTTGATCCAGTTTTTGCTACTTTCCGGTTAGTTTTAGAGCCGCTTGTTTGAACACAATTTCTTTCGCACTCAGGTAAGGTAGTGGATGTGAAATATTCGTTTTGTCAACTTCCTTTAAGGAAACGGAAAGCAAATCATTCATGAATGAAAGATTAGACCGTTTGAAGAAAGTCGTTACTCATGCTCAATTTTGTACGTAAGCTACTGTGCGTCTTGTTTAGCCAAATGTGACTGTAGTTCATTCGAGCTTTTTACGTTTACATTTACTTCAAGCATGGCATGGTTTGTGCAAATAGCAGAAGAAGCCAACAGCAGCAGCAATACAGCAGCAACTACATCAGTGACAGCATCAGTGCAGAGGACGAAGGGCCTCCGCCATCTCTGGATGAGATTGCCAGCGTCATCAAGCAGCTTAAAAGCAACAAGGCTGATGGTACTTATGGACTGGCGGCCGAGTTCTTCAAGATGGGACCGGAGAGGCTAACCGTCGAAATGCACAAGCTTATCACAAGAATCTGCGAACAGGAAGAATTACCGGAGGAATGGAAACTGTTCGTCATTCACCCAGTCTACAAAAAGGGCAACAGACTGGAATACTCGAACTATCGAGTCATTTCAGTCCTTAATGCCGCCTGCAAGACCCTGACCCAGATCTTGTTTTGCAGACTTGCCCCCCTTGCTACAAATTTCGTCGGCAGAAGAGCCGAGAGTGCCAGATACCTACGCACTACCTGTTTATCGCTTTCAAGACGGCCTACGATACCACAGATCGAAATGAGCGATGGAACATAATGCAGCGGCACCACTTTCCTGGAAATCCGGCAGCTAAAGGCAGCTAAATGAATGGGGTGCAGTGCAAAGTGAGAGTTTCGAGCATGCTCTTGGAATCGTTCGAATCTCACCGGGATCTGAGGCAAGGAGACGGACTCTTTTGTTTGTTGTTCAACATCGCTCTAGAGCGTGTCATCCAAAGCGAGGGCTTCGACATCCGAAGCACGATTTTCACCTGATGTCTCCAATTCCTTGGCGACGCAGATGACATCGACATCATCGGACGGACAACCGCGGCGGTGTGCGAGGCGTATACCCTACTGAAACGCAAGGCTAATTGAATTGGATTGACCATCAATGCGACGAAGACAATATACCTGCTTGCCGGAGACTCTGACCGTGATAGAGCCCGAGTGGGCAGCAGAGTATCAGTTGACGGCGACGATGCTGACGGAGGACACCAATGCACTCGCCATTTTCGAACGGCGGGTGCTAAGGGCGTGTGGCGGAGGAGAATGAACCACGATCTAGCTGAGCTGTTTGGCTGTGCTGATATCCTGACGGTAGTCAAAGCCGGAAGGATACGTTGGTTGAGGCACGTGATTAGGGTGCCGGACTCATGCCCCACCAAGAAGGTATTCGTCAGCGATTCTCAGTTCGGCACGAGGCGTAGAGGAGCACAGCGAGCTCGTTGGCTGGATCAAGTGGGGTCTTTCCTGTCTGAGATCGGATGCAGCCGTGGATGGAGGGCTGCAGCCCTAGAACGAGTTTCCTGAAAACTGATTGGAGATCTGGCCATGTCGACAAAACGTGGCCTATCCTGAGCAGACCATGAAGAAGAAGAAAAAGATAGTCTTGGAAGGTGTCATACGAAACACGGAGCTAGACAACGACATCCGTGGCACGATTCTCTACGGGTTCGTCAATTTGTTGGCTTCGCGGATGACATTGGCACATTGGACATGACATATCGTTGGCAAGAAAACAGCGAAGGTGTGTGAGGCGTACACCCGACTGAAACGTGAAGCAGCAAGAATTGGATTGATGATCAATGCAACGAAATACATGCTTGCCGGAGGTTCTGACTGTGATAGAGCCCAGCAGCGTGTTAGTCAACGGCGACAACCTCGCGGTGGTAGTGGAGTTCTGCTATCTTGGGACTGTCGTAACTTAGGATAACGATGTTAACAACGAAATCCGGAGACGCATTGTGCAGGGGAATCGTGCCTACTACGGCCTTCACCGTCTGCTAAGATCCAGAAGACTTTGAGACCGCACGAAATGTGAGATACATCGCACACTGATTCGCCCGGTGGTCCTATATGGCTACAAGTCTTGGAACTTCCGAGCGGAGGATGCATACGCTCTTGGCGTGTTTGAGCGTCGCATCCTCCGAACCATCTTTGGCGGTGTGTTCGAGCATGGAGTGTGGAGGAGAAGGACCTGACGGTGCCAAAGACCGGCAGGGTACGATGGCTCAGACATGAAGTTATGAAGATGCCGGACTCATACCCCGTCAAGAAGGTATTCGTCAGCGACTCCCAGTTCGGCACGAGGCGTCGGGGAGCACAGCGAGTTCGTTGGCTGGATCAGGTGAAGGGAGATCTGTGGGAGACCGGGTGTCTACATGGATGGGAAGCTGCAGCCAGGAATCGAGTTTCCTAGAGATCTATTGTTGACCGGGCCATGTCACGACGACGTGCTCTTTAAAAGAGCAGGCCAACATGATGATGATGATGATGATTGTTTATTTTTTTTAAATATTTCACTATACTCCCCCTGGCTTCCTGCCTCCACCAGCCATCCTTCTAACGCCCCCCGAGTATTGTCAACATCGCCTAGGATGAATTTGTTGAATTTGTATCGAAAAAATCATTAAATTCTTAAAATGCTTTTGGTTGTGCTATATATAGCTATTAATTGATCTCCTCAATACTTAAAATAAAGTATAAATTAAAAGTGCATCAAATTTTGAACCCCCAAACCAATAAAAGATGAAGATTTAGATGGTATCTAGGTTAATATGTTGCCAAAGAAGAAAAAGCAACTAGAAGATTTGGTGATGAAGTGTATATTCTTTCTGACCGTATTTCATAGCTATTGATCAAACTTTTCCCAAATACAATTCACTTATAATCTGCCAAAGTTTAAACCAAATCTAAATTAATAAACAAATTTAAGCAAACCCTAAAAAGTTTAGCTACTTATCAATATTAATAACGAACAACATAAAATATACAAAAATATCATTTCACTATTTCAAGACCAATTTGTTCAACATCTCACATTTTTCGACCTACAAAAAAATCTAACTTACTGTGTTGTGGCATTTCGAATCGTTTGATTTGGCGTCACAAGTGCAGCTGTATGTGATTGTGCCGCAGCTTAAACACTCTGGCACGGCAAAGTTTATGCTGCCGGACGTGAAACTTTCCTAAAGTAGACCAATCGTAATGACAAAAACTTATTTATCACATGCCATTTAATGATGAAATGAAAGAAAACTTTGACCATTGGTAAAGACACACGGCAAGGGCGATAGTTGGTCAACACATGTGAGCGAACATGTTCGTGTGCTGTTGGCGCGAACAAATACAAATCTACAGCATTCGACCTAGGCTTCGAGTGTTTGCAAATATTTAATTTATCACTAAATAATACATCCAATCATAAAAGATCTTCAATAACTTACCAACAAAACTGAGAATGATTAACGTTAGAGAATAAATTCTTATCCACTGAGCAGTATCAAATACTACTAAACTGCAATCTTGGCTATGTATTCCCTTGTGACCGGTAATCAAACCCTCTGAACAAATCTTGATAAAAGCATTTCATAACAGAGTATCAGATTCCTCCATAATTGCTGTTTTGAATAGTTTTCCACCATTCGCGGCTGTTTAGATGAGACGATCGATAGGAAGGGAATAAAACGCATTGTAACCATGCTTTGTATTCTTGGTTTAGCATGGACACCGTGTACGAAAAATAGTATGTCAGTTCTTATACTAACTTTATCATTGTTGGAAATCCTCAAGTACAAATACTTCCCGAAACCTTTCAAATAACCTAATGACGCAACACATAAAAGTAAATAGTTTTATAATTCAATTATCCTACCGAGGACTCTGTGAAGCTGCCGTGTGCCACAAAATTTAAGCTGACGCACAGGGTTTTCAAACGAGCAGCACTAATAAGAAACAAATAAACTAATAAAAACTTCCACCATCCGCTTGATCAGGTCTACATCAACAGTCGGTCTGTTTGTCCCAGCATTTAACCGGAAACACGGTCCTTCGGTTGGCCGTATTCGAGCGCGTTTGATTTGAATCGCATTAGTAATCTAATCTGTTGGATGAATCTTAAGTTCAACCTTTTATTCTTTTCGGTCGCTTTTCTGGATCGAATATCCCAAACCGACCGAAAATTGAGTATTTTTTTAAATCCGAAAAAAATAATGGCAACGGTATGGGGAGTGCTACACAAAAAAACTGTTTTTTTTATTCTTTTTTTCGTGAAACTAACGTTTCGGAACTGAGTTCCTCTGCTTCATACTCGATTTCCATTCTTTGTTGCTTTTTGATGAGCTCCCAGTCTCCAGCGGGCGGCTCCATAAAATGAATGATGTCGTTTTGAAGGGAGACGTCTCCTTCGGCGAAAAACATGCGTATCCCACACGTATGGCCAGAGGATAGGTTGACTTTATGCTGACCTTCTTGTGACGCACAGTGAACGCATGAGCGCAAGCATGGAGACAAGCAATAACATTGGTTTTTTTGGGGAGAGCAAAATATAAAACCAAGCAGAGCGCATTTGGATAACAGTCTGCAGAAATTGTGGCTTAGGCAAACGAAGACGTTCCATTCTAGTTCGCTGAAACACGTGTACACGATCGAATGGACACGCCGTTTCATGGGGCGAATAACACAACCATCTTCCCGGTGTAGCATTTATTTGCAGTATGTTTGGGAATATTTTCTCACCGACCTGTGCCCACCTGCGTCCATCTGTCCGTTCTCCGGTTCTCCCTGCAACAGTCAGAACAAGAATGCTTCCTTTTGCCCACGCAAACAGAAGATACACTGATGCCCAGCCTTAACTGGCATAAGTCGAAAGGCAAAGGCACCAATCGTACCGTACCACAAGTGTGCTTTCCGCCCGGATGAAACACTGCTTCCCAGAAGCCGATGCTGGTTGAATTTGATTTATAGTTGTTCTTTTCGGCATGCTGCTTCTTCACCCTCCCAATCTGTTCAAGAATGTTTTTATTCGTGCGAGCCACCAACGCTATCGATGGAGCACGCCGGCAACGCTGACTTCCGAGGGTGTACTGCTTGAGATAATAAATTCTGTTATGATTTTGACAAATTGCGTATAAACATAGCATTTAGCGGGGGCAGCCAGAAAAACAGGCGAAAGTGAAAATGTACTACATAATCTGTGTCATTTTTACGCTGAATGATCTTTACAATTGGCGTGATAAAATGTTCGTTTACACGTTTACTATTTTATGAAATGTTGCTAATACAGTTGAGCTATTTAAATGGTTTTTATTTAATTGATTGATTTAAATGGCCCGGTGGTGATGCGACAGCAGTGCAGGACTTCGCTTAAATCCCGTCCAATGGCTTTAACTACGTAGCAAGCCATTCGATGGCTACCATGACGCATTGTAACCCATACAAAACGTGCAGATTGTTTGTTTGTGGTTTTTATTCTTGATGGTAAGGTTCTGTGACTTTAAGATTTTGTTCGACTTCGTGGCCTGCGGTAAGAAGTTTCCTTTGACCTAATTTACTCGTAGCGGCATGGTAAATCTTGCTTGCGGAGAATCGGTTCGGTCGGAATCCATCAACCGGGTCCTACCATGTGTAGACAAGTGCCGCTTCTGTATCTACCATGCTCCCTAAAAAGTCCTCAAACTTCAACATTATTTTTCGTACATTCCATAACTTTAGCAATCATTCCATGACATTTTTTATTCTTTTTTCGCTTAGATTTGCTAAATTGGCCTGTAGTCGGTCCTTGAGATCATTGTAGCTGTAATATTTTATATTAGGCTCAACAAAACAGAAATACCTATGAAATATAATGTTTGTTTGTGCATGTTTCTTCCGCGATGTGGGCGATTCAATAACAGTAGTGGCGCAGGTCTTCGCACGGGCGTTAAATTACGCCCGTAACGCCACTCAAAACGCAGGACTAACTATCCAGTTCGGAGTAAAACATTGTCAAGGTAAACCTATCTTCTTCCTGGCTTAACAGCGTCCTACTAGGTCACACCGACTTGGGCTTAGTAAGTGACTTGCTGATACTATGCAGTTGGATAGTCAGTTATAGCTGTTCAGTCCTGTCAGTCCTAGTTGGGTAACTTTTATCTTATTGTATTGTTAGTTACCATACACAAGTAAAACACAACAATGAATATTAAAAATTATTGTTTATCAAATTAAACATTGTACTTTTATTTAGTTTTTGAGTTTTTATGAAAAAAAAAGATTAATTGTTGTTATAGTTGTTTTAGAAATGTACAAAACTAATTTCATTCGTTCGTCATAACAGTCTTTCGTCCAAGAGGTGACGAGCACGAAAATAAATAAAAATCTTTACTTTAAACTTTTTCAGTTCATTACACACTTTACACAATTGTTTAAATTACAGAGTTTTTGTTCGGAAGAATCGGATTAAGATGAATATTAAATGATTAGCAGTTCACTATAATTGTTGTTACCGAGTATATCCGGAATAATATAAAAAATAAGCAAGAAATGCCTTATAATAAGCGTGTTTTTCTTTCATCGTCTACAGGCTACGGCGTTGGCTCGTCATATTTAACAATAAATACAAATAAAGTGCTAATAATATGGTGCACATATTCAATGACGAGGAAATGAGAAAAAAGACAAAAATTGCTAGCCTTTAGGATGTTGTCAAATTTAGACATTTTTATAGAAAAATGTAAGCCGGAAATGAGATAAAAACTACAAAAAGATTTAAACGAAAATAAATAAAAAAAATCACGTTAATTTTTTAGATAAACTTTGAGCGTGATATGATGAATTTGTTATTGAAGTAACTTTATTTATAATACACCAAAAAAATTCATATTTTTCAAGCAGCCAAACATTATTTATAATATCACAGATTATACGTTGCTATAAATAATCTTTTTGTACATGACCATTCCAAAAACTGGATCTTCTAATTTCGCAAAGGAGTACTTCTAAATGAATATGATCACCTACAAAACATTTGACACTTTTCAACCCGTTGCTTTGGTGGCCTGCGATGTGGTCATGACGAAGATCCACTCGCTTGTAAACAACTTATCCGTCTGACGAACGCCAAGATCCGAACAGCTCAGCATCCAACAGAGGCAATTCTTATCATTTTCGGCATAATCATCATCCCTGCCGTCGTTATCATTGCAATCATCAACAGACGGCATCAGTACTGTCATTCAAATTCCGAACTCTGACGAACCTCACCGAACGCTCACCGATCGGAATGGAGGGGAATGGAGCAGAACACTCGGAAACGCTCGTGCTGGTTACCCCCACTGCGCCAAATTCATCCCTTCCAGCAGGCTTGCGAATTCTTGCCGAACCTGATTTTTGTCCCCCTCGACACAGGGGAAATTCTGCTCGATGGCATAAATTTCCTCCCGCTGCACACAACTTCAGCGGGAAATGCGGCTAGTGGCGCTTTTGCATCCTCCACCCCTTTTTGTACTCGCCCACTGCAAGGATGCAGTGCATTCAGCTGGTAGCACGTTAGCAGATGGTGCCAGCGCTGAACGGCTGGTGACTTGGTTTGGCGTGTTCAGTACTCAACAGGATTCACACAGCGATAGTTCGGTAAATCGTTGCGCTGTCCGGAAGTCCTTTACCGATGAAGCAGTAGTTGCCTCGTCATATCGGTTACCAGGGTTCGTTGCTTGTGGCGTCAGACGCACCTCAAATCGAAATCACGCAAACAGATGATTTATCAACGCTAATGAAAGCATCGATTATGTAGCAGATTTTTCTACGCATCGGAAGTGTTGTGTGGAGTCGTTAGAAAATAGCTTTCTTAAAAAAAAAGATCACTCTAATTATGCTAATGAACTCGTCGTTCGCAACACACCTTTATGTATTGCTGGTATCATATTACAGCCCTAAGGTGTCCTCGTTCTTGATAGCTTCTAGTGTTAGTTCCAAACCCAATGTTAAAAGTGCCGGTGAAAAGGCTGTAACAATATCATTAAAAACGTATCCTTCGCCTCCTGTTTCGCAGCCTAAACACTAAAACGAAACCGGAAACCATTTTATCATAATCGATCGCGTTGTGGTTCAAAACATCGGTGGTGGTGGTGTCGGCTGTAATTAATTAGGTTTTGTAGCAAATATTTAGCACGTGCACCATACCTCAGTGAAGCGGTTTTACCGTAGCGATGCATCCGGATTTGTGCTAATGGTTTGCGTAGGGAAAATATTTACGCATTCTTTCAAAGTTTTCCAACACCACCTAGGCGCGTGTATGTTCTGTGTGTTAGTGGGTATTTGTATTTGCGTGAGTTAGTGTGTAAAGTAACGATTATAAACTAGCGCGTTTAGTATTTTTTTATCTAGATACAGAAGTACGACAAAGAACGTTTCCCTTACAAAACCCCAAAACCCTCATCATAACCGATCGAAGCCAAAAAGTAAACGATACACGGTCCGGTACGTTAGCAACACGAACCGCAATACCAACCCACAACAGCAAACGGCCACACGTCAACATTGGCCACGGGTTGGAGCGATTGCAACTGAACTAATTAATCTACGAATGAATTCGAGATACAAGCGGACTGCGCGAACGGAAATGCGCACCCGGAAATGAGTGTGCGTAGGCGGTGGAACTATGTGTGTGTGGTGCGTGTGTGTAAAATTTGTTGTAAAACCTAATTGCGCCGTTTCGGTTTGGTCGTGGTTTGTGGCCATGTTGACAGCTACGGAAAAAAAAAAACCATGCGGAAACGAGGTGTATGAAGCATATAATCAAGCCGTGCAATTAATTCTTTATTTTTTCACATCAGACGACATGTGACAGTAAATTGAAATAAATTACACCAAAATAATGCATATCATTGTGGGATACCAGTCGATGGACGGAATCGGTATTAGTGCAGTTAGTGATTATTGATTTTTTTTCGGATTGTTTCCCCTTTTTATGAAAACATACCATTACATTTGTAGTAACGGCTAGTAAAACTGTTTACGATGAAATGTTTTAAATTTATAAACAATCGAGTTTACTCTTGTGCTTACTAAATAATTGAATTTAATAATATTTGAAACATTCAAACATGCAAATAATTCTCCATTATCTTTTAAATGATTGAACTTAAAAAATAATAAAGAGATGACTTTTTCATTAGCCATATCGAGTTTTGAGAAGAAAACTTGCGAGGGACTTTTTCAGCATCTGATGGATTTCACGAAACAATCTAATAGTCTTCGTCAGGTATATAAAAATATAGTTTATTCTTCAACGTTTGCCGATACCCTCACTATTCTTATGAATTTTATATTAAACCGTATTTTTAATAAGAAAAAAATTATATAAATGTTATAAATTGGCTAAGAACTTAATTAAAAGAAATAATTATTGTCAAAAAACAAAAACTTATTTTAAAAGATAGTTAATAAATAAGTAAAAATAACTTCTCGCAAAAGTTCATGCCAAGTCTTATTGATTTCTCATTGATTATGGTTAAACTTAGATCAAAATCAATACAGTTTATCGTGGTTTGTTGAGTTCATAAATAATAACATAAAATCAATATGTTCAAATTGATTGATTGACAATTTGATGATTGAACGTTATTATATGTTTATTTTTATCGTTTATAACGGCCTGGCAGCATTATTATGAGTGAAAGTTATTTTTGTCCTACAATATTGTAAAGGCTAAAGACCCAAAATAGTGGGAAAAATCATTACTAAGAAGCATATTATCCTGATGAACATCGAAAGGGTAGAAAATTAACTTCATTTGACAGTACCTTTAGCTCCCTGTCATCAAGTTGTCGATGCTAATTCCATTCCTGTACAATCTTCCAGCTGTCAAAGTGCGCCAAAGTCCTTTCGTGCTAATTGCGCCGAGAAGTGTTGCTTTCGCGGTTGATTGAAAGTGTTCCGGTATGTTTTCGGTGCATGTTTAAAATTCTCTGTTATAACTGGCTGTGTGTGTATGTGTTCAAGCAGTATAAGTTCAAGCAAAGAAAAGTATATTTAAAGAGCGCCCAACGCGAAACTGCAAATCAGTGCCAAGTTTAGCGACACTACCGGAACAACCGGTTCGAGGTGCGATCGATAACATCGTGCTATGAGAAGGGCACTACCACTGAACAGCTGATGAGCGGCCTACAAACACTCGAGGCCCTCTTCCTCATGCTTCTAGCAACGTCGGGGGTCTCTTCTAACACAACCAGCAAAACAGGGACAGCACCTGCAACTAACGGTAAGTGACCCGGAAGAAGCACGAATGTTGTAATTTTCGACAACTTTCCCTGCGGCGAGACGCTTTTTCCGGAACATGCCCCGAAACGGTAGCAAAATTGTAATTATTCTACTTGAAGCAGACTGCCAGCCGACGGTACCGGTTTTTGAGAGAAATCAAGAAGCAGTCTGTTACCGTGCGGTGTCCTGTGCCCGAACGGGAAGCTCATTTGATATTCATACAAACTGCTTCTATCACTTGAAGACACCCAGCAGTCAATGTTGCGGAGTCGATGATGCCGACGCATTTGTGGACCATTTCGAATGTAATCTACATTAATTTGTGTCCGGGTTTGTGAAGCTACCAAAATTATCGCTGGCATTAAAATTACTACATAATTATGCCGAGCAGTGACTGTTTAACCGTGATGCTCATTTACTTCACTATTCATCCGTGAAGATTTGTAAACATCGGTGCTACTGCTGATATGAAGACGATAAAAAAGTTTAAAATTGGAGAAAAATGCACGGAGAAGCAAGAAGACTTCGAGTTTGTTTCGAATACCCGAAGTAAACTCAATTTTTAAAAATGGTTTAACCTTATACAACGAACGAAAACGAAATGTTATCACACGTTGAAATGGCAGAATAAATTTTCAGCAATAATTTTCAAATGTTTTTATTTTTATAAATATCAAATTGTCTGTAGAAGAAATATGTCAATAACAAATTACTAGAATAAAAACGTTAAACAAAACTGATTTGCACTTTATCGTTCTTCCTATAAAATGCAAACAACAGTAATACGGCCCGGCCGTTCTACAGGAATAAAAAAGCAACCAATTTTAAACAGTCTCTTACTACAACAGACGTAAAATAAACATATTTAAAAGCAGCGAACGCTCATACACCATCACAACCAGCTGTTTCCTTTCCTAATAGCTACCACCGTTTGGTCAACCAAGAATAACCATGTTGCACCATAAACTAAACCCGCAAAAAACGTACGAGCAACCCCACCGAAGGACATCCACTACGTGGCCACTTGTCACAATAGATAATAATCAGATATGCCGGTCAATATAGCATCAGCCCGGCTGCTACGCATGATGGCGCCTTTGCACGACGTCGATACGAACGTAATGTACGCCGCACATAGGCTGGTTGCCCTTCTTTCGAAATTATCCTTTCACGCAGCACCATCCGATCCGAGCACGCTTCGTCAATCATAAGCATTCGCTCATGCCATCAGCTGACCCAAACGACTACGATTCTTGCAATCGTTATGTCGATGGAAAAGTCATCAGGCACAGCCGACGATAACGCCCTGCCTTCGGTTTTCATCTCCCAACCCAGTGATGGAAACGTTGGGAATGCGGTAAAAAAAGTGCGGTCGGTGTACTTCGACCATGTATCGTTTTGAAGATTTTGTAGACACATAGAGAGAACTCTCAAAACGTTTTTCTTGCAAAAACCACATCGACAGACATCCACTTGACTGTAGGCCTTCGATATTATCCTCACACCCAACGGTGCCACGAGAAATCCAAACAAAATCCATACCGCTTCGGGGTAACATACGGGTTGCGTTCGCTCAATCGATGATGACGTGTTCTCCTGCACGTTGCCGTCCTTTGATGCACAAGTACCCTGGACCCCAAAATGCTCAGCAGCAGCATCAGCAAACCGGCCGCTACCACTGAAATCCCGTGTCGAAAAGGACACGTACCAGACTTGCTGCTGTTCACCGACACCCTCGGCATCAGGCACGGTGTGCGGTAGCATTATCACGATGCTATGCGGTCATGTTTTACATAAATACGACACACCAACATGTGGCTTTTTCGGTTGCTCGTCTATGGGTGATCCGGTTCGAGCGGCTTCTGTTGCGAAACATTGAAAACTGTGAACGGAACGGTCTTAAACCACCCTGCGTGGCACGGTAGCAGTGCATCTTTTTTGCTCTTTCGAACGAATTTTGACTCGAAAAGCTTCCTTTTGCAATGGGGGGTTTGAGTTCTCTTAAAGCACATTACATTGGTGCCAGAGCGTCCATTTGGTACCGTTTAGTGGTGTTGCTGTAAAACGATACGTTGCAACGATGAAGGTTTAGCTTTTAAGAGTTGATTTTACTACTTATGCATGGTAGAGGCTAACGTTTCTCGGTCACACTGCAACATGCCACCCTTTTGACCATGTGGGAGACTGAAGAACGCCTTGTAGAACGACTTGTAGATACGATGATTCAATCAACCCCATTCTTGTGGTCACATCCAGTAATCGAACGACCAAAACCTCCGACTAAATCACCCGCCCGTGATTCTGGATCGATTTGCAGGAAATACTTTGGTAAGGTAGGTATGATAATGAAGGAAATTCCTTGAAGTCTTCATATAACCACAAGCACTACAAGATGGCAAAAAGTGATCTGAAAAGCCATTTGGTTTGGTTATCACCAAGCACCATTGAAATGCCACCAAACACTATACAAAATACACCAAGCAAACACTTGCTTATTCGTTAGATTGTACTCAAATTGATGATGATGGTTATTTATTTAAGAAACTGATGAACTTGTGATTATGCTTAAAGCATCAAAATATTAGCAGTAAAAACAGAAATAATTCTCAACGGTTCTTATGCGAAAAAACTGTGCAAAAGGATGGCATTATGTCTTTAAAGATATCTTTAAAAAAATCATATTATAATTATAATTTTACCAAACTGAGCACATCATTAAATTACGACACTATTTTCAAAACCACCAATAATCCACACGGTACAATTTCCTGTGTATATCTTTACCATTAGTTACCCATAATTTGTAGGCTCACATAGAGGAAGTTTCGAATGAGGAAAGAATTTTCCCAAACGATATCGCGGTATCTCTCTTGATACCGTCAGGCGAAACAATGGGGTATGATATAATACTCGAGATAAGCATAATTGGATCATCTGTTTTCCATCTGAACTTTCCTCCGCGTATTCCTGGCAATTGTCGGCAATTGCTACGGGCCAACGGTTAGCCGAGGCCGGTTGCGCTCGGTTTAATATGCTTTATTCATAACTTTGATTATCTATTATCACATCCCATAAATCTCTAATGAGTTTTCACAATTCCCGAAAGTGGTTAAGAATGGGTTGAATTAAATTCACACTGCTGTATGCTTCACAGTCTCTCGCGTCAGAACCTTGAAGCTTGAACTGACTTCAGATTTGAATGAAAGGCAAATCGTCGTTCCATGGCTGAGTTTTCAACAATACCATATAATTCAACGTTACTACCTAAATGAAAGGAAAACGGTCGTGTTGAGGATTGTGCCATGAATAATATGTGAACCGTGTTTTATAGAATGTCAAAGGATAAGCGAACGATGTGCAAAACAAAATCGTATTGTAGGCGGGCTAATCAAATAATTATTGTAGCCAGCTCGTGTGGAAGATTATTACGGCACGTGTCTTTAGGATATTAATGAGCATGAAAAAATTCAAGCAGAAAGCATGGAGAAATTTAAGAAGAACCAATTTGATGCGGTCTATCCTTTGAGAGCGCAACCTTTTTTGCAAACATGTTTTGTTTGAAAATTGTTTGATTTACAAGGGCCAGATCTCGAAGTGCGCTTCAAAAGCTGTATTTCGTTTGGAATGTTTGGAATGCAAGTAATAAGTAATAGTAAATGACAGTAACAAAATATTTGTGCCAATAGACCATTGAGCATTAAATTACCACTTCTTGGCGAAGGTCATATCAAAGAAAACGATTGAACAATAAAATGTTAAAGAAAATAGGCGGTCAGTCGATAATCAGATTGTAGGACAGGACAGTCAGAACAAGTTTATTGATAAGTAATTACAATCTGAAGAACCAGTTTGGTTTCCTGCCAAGGTAATTCCTTGAACGTATTTTCTCATCGTCTTAATTTAATAAATTTTTGGAATTTTCAAATAAGCTGATCGAAAACCGCACAACTGTTACTAAACCGTTCTAACCTCATCTATGTTATGTAATGTCTTTGATAAAAATACACATTTTAAAATATACACACCCACCATATTTCCAATTTTAATTTATTCACCAAAAAACAGCCAGGGATTATAACTTAAAAGCTAAGCTTATATCTACCAAATAATTTAAGTATGGCTTGATGGGAGATATTTGCCACATGAAATATTAACTATTTCAAACCTTCTACAAAGGTTAAAAAAAGAATAACAGCTACTGCTGCTCGTGGGTTTATTGAAAACAATTGCAGAATAAAATAATCTCTTTAGCTGTTGAATTGCACAATTTGCATTACTCTATTCGAAATTCACAAAAAAATTAATCCGATATACCGATAACTTGAACGTGTTCACTAAATACTTTCGTGCAAATTGTGGGATTATTTAAACTATCGAGAGAGATTTGTTATAAAGGTGAAACACACGACACACACGCGGAAGAAAGGGTTAAACATAAAACGAACAATTATCGTCCAGCTCCCGACAGCCGAAGCCTTATTCCTGACCGACAATGCCATTTATCTTTCTGCCGATGGCAACATAGGCTCACGCGCTATAACACCCGTAACACAGCGGGAAAAACACCGACACATCAACGGAACATTCATGTGCATTCACATTCTCGATGCGTCTGCCACACTCACAATGCATTGCTTGTTTAATAAAATATTAAATTTTACAGCCAGGAGTATTAAATGATTAAAACCATTCACAGGAGTGGCTTTTAATTTGGCGTCCGTAAATTGTTTTTCCCGTTCGCCGGTCTGGCTGCGATGGCCCACAACACCCGACCACTCAAGCCGCCGTCAGTTTTTTGTTGTCTTCTTCCACCAGTGTTGCGAATCAAAAGCTACGAATAGCAACCGGTGGTCGTGCTACCGGCGGAAGCCGGGTGACAAAATTGACTCCGACGGGAAAACCAGGACAAACTTAATGAACGAATATGAACTTTGTTCAACGTGCGAGCCCCTGTGAGCCGAACCATCCCCCCCCCCCCCCCCCCCCCCCCAAACTGACAACACAGACGAGTGTCAATGTCAGTCGAGTGTTTCACTGTTATCATCACCACGGGGACCCTTTTTGATGTTGGTTTGACGTGGAAATGGAGCGTAATGCTTCGTGAGGTGGCGAGGGACGACGTACATGGTAATTGATTTCAAATGGCGTCGCACGACAAGCCGCAACTAGCTAAAAACTGCCCATGTGGTGCAAGAAATTTGAATCCTCCGTCAACAAAGGAGCAACGATTTTCCGACACTTTCCCGACTATCGAGCGTTTAGTCGGGATTGCCACAGACCATCCCAGCGGATAACGCTTTCAAACGGATGCCTCTGTTCGGGCATTAGGATATTTTAATGAAATAGTACGTCACTGCAGGCTGGACAATGATAGAGGAGCAATAAATTGATAGCCAACGATGGATTTGTTGTGTCCTCGGTCAGCGGGACGCCGAGTGTATTGCTTTTGTGTGTAGCCAGTCATTTAGAGTAATGAATGAACTTAGCATATGCACATTTTAGTGTGGCTGTGCACCGGTTGCGTGCTCTGTCAGCACCAGACAAATGCATCTTATTCAGTGCATTCTGCAGGGAACGCTATCAAATCGAACGTGGAGGCGATAAAGGGAAAATGTTTATGCTTTCAACGGTATTTTCTTATCCAGCTACCAAATTCCATCTTCGTTTATTCGGCAGTTTTTGTGCTACATTTAATCAAAAGGATCGTACCGAATTAATGGATAAAGGTATTCAGTTTTGTTCTCAACCTCTTATATCATCACACATTTCAACGATGGTTCGAAGTATTCGGTTTTTCAAAAACTAAAATGCATATGTTTCAAGTAACATGCATTCAATCGTTTGCATAATCACTACACACTTCTTTTCAATGATCAAACTTCCGGGGGTGGCTCCGGCGCCGGTCTTCAAACGGAAGGACCCGGGGTTCAAATCCCATCTGGACCGTTCCCCCGTAGTGAGAATTGACTACCCAACTACGTGGTATCGGCAGTCTAGTAAGCCATTTCGATGGCCGGCGTAACCTTAGAGGTCGTTAAGCCAAAAAGAAGGACGGGCCAGGTCGTATATAGCTGATGAGAAGAACATGTTGATTTTCAAAAAAAAATCAGCACAAGAAAGGCTGTAAATATGGCGCCGAGCCATAAAGTTGAAGCTAAATTAAAATGTTTTTTTCTTTTAACATCAGATGTGGTTTTTTTTTCGAAACGCACGAGTAACAGTTTAAACAAATTAAGATATTTGTTACAAATTAAGAGGAGGAAATCTTATGAGAAACTCAGTAGTATTTACCAGCCATCACACCGGTCTAAACACCGGTACGGTCTGATTCACACGGGCTAAAAGTAAGCTTTACTTCAGTGAGAGGATATAGACGTTTCAAATAAAGGAATTGTCTCCTGATGCGCTGCCACACCTTGGCTAGAGGCGTCTGGTGTATAAGACTCGCGATCACACAGACTGAACGGTTGGAGAACAATTCCAGGCCGTAGTTATCTGCTTCTCCGCCACGACGGAGAAGATTCCGCCTACCGGAATCGAAAGTAATTTGCACCTTAGACCTGAAGGATACAGCTTCTCCACCGACACCGATCTGCCATTGTCTCTGAACCGACATTTGCCATGAACGGAGACAGATTGTCCCTCATACCTCAGGCTAGAATATCGTGAGAGTCTCTAGTTAGGACGTCTGCATCTCTAGAAGCCGCACATCTGCACTCTACAACCACGCAGTCCAGCAATCAGGCCTAATAACCGTCACGCTAGTCCGCTGTGATCCTCAGAATAAACGTTAACTCCGAGCCAAGACAACGAACTACCGCGGCTACTGTAACGTTTATCCGCCCGGTTGGGCCGACGCTACGGACGACCTCTGCTTTACTATAAAAACTCAAGATTTCGCCGCATTTGGCATGCGTTGCATAGGCCCTCAGACGGGCCTTGACGATTAGGATTCGATGGGATTTGAACCCCGGTTATGTCGTGCAAATACCGGTGCCGCTGTCACCTCCACTATCTGCTATGGGATGCTGTTAAAAACAAACATTGCGTTATGAGATAAATCGTTTTAATTTCTTGAATATGTGACTTATGCTTTCACTGATTGCAAAAAAAAAAATCACATTGAATGTTTACCTCGAAAATTGTATCCATCACTCTTAGTGATACTTTTGTACCAGTAGAAATACCAGTGTAAATCCAAATTAATCACCAGACAGGCGACTTTCCCACGCTTATCAAAGTTATTCCTCCTACCCAAAATCCCACCCGGAACTAATAGCTGACCACGACAAAAATCATCATTCAACCATCTTCTCAACAAGAGAAACCTTATCCAAGGATCGACCAAAAAACCACCAAATGAGCCCTACCTAATCTTCTTGTTTATCGTTTTGTACGGAAACAGGAAACCATTTATCTTAATGCTGCTCGCCTCCATCTACATCATTTCCCGCAGAGCGCCTTTCAGAAATATCCCCCCGTTTAACACAACTCCGTGAACCGACCTAAAGTTCCTGTCCTCCCCTGCTCCAAACAGCAGGCTCGAGGCTCGTTCGGCATGGTAAATGCTTGCTGAGAATTAGGTTCCACTTTTTATGCACATTCAATTAGATTGTTTTTGTTACCCGAACCAAACCGCTCAGATTGTGACCGCTCGTTTCACAACTTTTCCATAGCCCTCCAACCATTGGCAAGCGTGCCAATCCGCTAAGCCACAGTAAACATTACATCAATGGGCCTCAACCTCAACACCGACGACACCGAGTCACGGGTGTATCATTTTGTGACACAAGAAACCCATAAAACGTCCTTCCTGACGACAGCACAAGCGTAAGCAGGGGTTGAGGTAGAGTGAGAAATGGAACGGATATCCTGATTCCCAAAGCAGTCGGTGTCGGTTTTGCGGGTCGCCCGTTGTAGCGGGTCGGAAAGGGTAATCGGAGAAAATCAAGACAACAGAAGCGCTGTGTCGTAACGGAAACCACTCTTCCCCACCTGTGGGGGCCCATTTTTCTGTGCGCTTTCGGTCGCGCTACGTTGACGTGATTATCGTGCTTTATGTAATTAAGATTTAATTGGTTAATTAGTACGTCAACGTCAACGTTCAGTTGATGAATAGAAATGGGACTTCCGGTTATAATTATCGAACACCTCCCCGAGGTGGATGTGCGCCAACAGGAAGCCATTTAGCAAGTTTTCTTCTTTTTTTCATTTCATCGTGGATTGTTGCTCAACGTTTTACAAATCCTTCTGAATACCTTACGCGGCGTTTATTCGCATTTTTGTGTAACTTTTTTATAGTGTTGCAATGGCTGCAATAGTATTGCGAAAAGTTATTCCTCTGAAAAGAAATTTGAAAATATTTTCCTTGAGTAAAACATTTTTTTAGCATAAAATTCGATACATTTTAGCGGTATTTTTTTTTTGTGCATTTAAAGAAGGTAATATTGTTATTATTACTATTATGTATTAATATTTTTACTCACATCTGCCGAGGGCATATAAGTTTTAAAGCTGAAAACATAGGGTCAGCCTCAAAACCATACAATCCACATACTACTATGTGTGAAAAGTAAGGTGACATTGGATGTCAAATTTCGCGCGCCAAAAGAAGACCCTTTGTTTTAATTTTTCGTTTGTCAATATGTATGTTTTTGACAGTTCTGCCACGTTTCAAGTAAACAACATCAACCCGGGTAGGAGTGAAAATTTGTTTTCGGAGCTACGTCAAGTGTTTTTGTCCATATTGACCATGTCCAACTTTGTGGAGCAGCGCGCATGTATCAAATTTTGTTTGCGCAATGAAATAAACGCTGTGAAAACATTGTGGATGTTACAAAAAGCCTTCGGGGAAGAATCGTCGAAGACAAATTTGTACAAATCGTACAGTGATTTCAAGAATGGTCGTGAGAAGGTCGAAGACGAAGATCCGGGGAGACCGTACATCTCCACCGACGACCCACATGTCGTTCAAATCAAAGATTCGATAGTCAACATTCGACGGTTGACGATACGAGACCTTACGGAAGCTCCGGCGCCCTGCAAATGAGGCCAAATTTGTGGAAAAACAATCTCCCATACGGCCATGATTTTGAGGGAGTTTTTCGCAACAACTGGCATCCATATTGTTCCGGAACCGCCGTATTCGCCAGACTTGGTACCAGGCGGCTTCTGGCTGTTCAACAAGCTAAAACGGCCGCTTCGGAGACACTGTTTTGACACTATCGAGGAGATAGAAGCAGCAGCGACGGCGGAACTAAAGGACATCCCAGCATCCGCGTTTTCCACCTGCTTCGAGGAGTGGGAGAAAAGGTGCATTGTATTGGGGATTACTTCAAAGGAGATGATCTTCATTTGGCCTTATAAAAAAAACTATTTAAGAAAAAACGCAGTCACTTTATTTTCCGGACACAGTAGTACATATTATCCTCAACTTTGTCTTTATTGTTAAATGCAGAATCTTAAATAACAACTTTAATACAAACCATTGTAGGATTCCTGGTATTATCCATAAGAAATAGTTCGTTTTTTTCACCGTTTATATGTACGTTCATAGACATTATTACATCTATACGATGTACAAAATCAACATATCGCTAAGAGCCATTTTTGAACTCGGCAAAATACATCTTACGTCAAACAAGTCAAACAAACCCTTTAATCAGGAGGCAGCTGGTTTTTGCGATCCATGTATTACGAATTTGTTGCTACTGCCTTTCACATCGGCATTACATCATATGCTTCAATCACCTTCTTCGTTTTCTTACGGTAATGAAGAGCACGTAATCGCTCGTATTTGGATAGCATTCATTGGTATTCATTCGCGGTGAAGTTTCAACCCAAAAGTTTAGCCCCAAATTCGACGATTGAGGAAAACTTTTCGGCACATCGAAAGAGCCAAACGAGTTGCCAACCCGAGCTTTCAAGAGACACTTTGGCGTTCCCGTAACTATTCTTTCCTGCGCAGTGACTGACTGACTGCTGTCGATGAAATTTCATTTAAAATCAGCCAAAAGTCAAGTTTATCAACAACAATCAATTGGCAACAGCGATAAAACACCGTTAATTCAATTTCAACTCGGTGTAGGTATTCCCAGCATCAAGCGTCCTTGGTGCACGTTCTGGAAATGTTCGGATGTCCTCCAGTGAGGACGATCTGCCATCACAGAAAATCGACACCGACACAATACGAACGAAGCACGTACAACATTTCATCACTGGCAACCACTCCTCCAGTGTCCTTTCGTCCTCCTTTTGCATCTATCAGGAGCAACCCCAAGAACAGAGAGAATCTTCAGCAATGTCTTTAGAAAAAGCTATCTCATGCTGTTGGCCCTGAGACTGACGTATGATAGGAAGAAAACAAACATAAAAAAGATCTCTCTCTCTCTCTCTCTCTCCAGTCACATGCTGGGTAGTGTATCTTACCGTATTGCTGCTCGTTTTGATCCAGCCGTACCCTTTCGACGATGTCCTTCCGGCATGATCCCTAGACAAACTCCGTGCTAACCAACTGATGTTACCCCGGCAGTTCTGTCGACCGACGACAGAAGTTTGTTATATTACGCAGGAAAAGCTGTTTCCTGTCTTGTCGAACTAGACAACCGGCAGTCGAACTTCCTTCCACGTGATGGCAACAACAAAAATTCCGCCCAATAACAATCTCCCAAATCCACAAAAAAAAGCCTTCTTGTACAGCATACCGCATCGATTTTTCAAGGATGTACCCGTACGCTTTTACATCTAGTTCAAATGATTTCTACTAATAATCTAATATCTTTACATTCCGCAACTTAGTAAAAACTATCATCTACACTTTGTCAATTTTGTGTTACCAGCTTCGTAGTAGCATTTGAAGATTTGTCACTGATGTCACTACATATACTGGCAAAGGTTTTCTAAAAAAAAAGATCCATTTTCCGAAACTTAGTACACAGTACGGAGCAAGTTGTAACGATACGTAAGATCGTGTGTCGAATACTAAATGAATATAAATACATGCACCCACGGATCCCCATCGCTCGCATCGCACACCTTTTTCGATCGATTTTGCTCTGAATGAGTTCAAAGCGGAGCACACAAAACGGATACAACAGTTCACTGTCGGTGAAAAACGCGACAACTTCGACCTTCGCACTTGTTTATCACTGGGTGAATATTTATTTGTACATATTTTATTGTCACTGTCGCTGTGTTGAAGTAGTTTTTTGTTTTAAACTTCTCCCTCGTCGCGTTCCCGCGAAGAGTCAGAGAAGGGCGGTCGATAAGAAAATTGAAGTCAGATGACTTTTGGCACTACCAGCCTGTGTCACTGTATGTGCGACGGTCGTGATCGGGAATACGGAAGCACGGGTTGCATTTTTCCTATTAGTCCTGTTTTTCTACCGATTTACCCGGCTGAAAAGTGTCTACGTTCACTAAAGACCATGTTTTCCACTATCGTACGTCTGGCATCAGCACTTTTAAACTTAACCATCGTGGAAAGAAAAAAAAGAGTGTCGACCATCTTTCTTTACTAGCGCGATGCTGTATCGCCATCGGCGACAGGATCTTGAACCGTTCGCTACCGAAATGCCACCTCCGGGTGTCATCCTGGAACAAAACCGAACGGGCTGGCGCCAACCAACGCCACCTTCACTACCTTGCTGTGCGGAAAACCGTCTGCAACCGGGTTTCAAGAAATTGATAACCATTGTAGCCATTTATCTTCGGCAATGCGGTTTCGACAACCACCCAACGCCAAACGGCGGCAAAAGACAAAACGCCGGAAAAGCGACCCCAGTTGGCAAGCGCTCAACCGAACCCTTAGAATCGAAAGTTCGAAAGTAAGATCCTCATAAGGGCGCGGGCTGGCTACCAAAAAAATTCTGTCAACAAACACACGCCACCGCCGTGCGACACCTACTAACGATGGAAGAAAAGACTTAAAATGAGAGAAAAAAAAACAAAACGGAGGTCAGAAAGCTGTTCGCGATAAAGTAAAATGAATTGTTTTGCAAGCGACAAAGTGTCTTGGCGAGATTACTTCACAAAAACACCGTTATCTGGTGGCGAGAATAGTGCGTTTTTTTTCGTGATATCGGGCAAACGAAAAGAAACTGTGTACGAAAAAAGTGTCGTTGAAAATTAAATCGTTACATTTTTTTGTAACAGAAAATTGCGCCACACTTCGCGTTTGGCTAAGGTTTTTTTTTTAGTTAAAGTGCTACTAAGCTTCGTATCATTTAAAACTAATGAAGCATTTTTTTTTTAAATGTCGTAATGACTGCCAGGCCATATTCCTTGAAATCTAATCTAATCTTATCTAGCTTAACAATTCATCAAACTTATATCCTATTTTGAGGGTAGACATTTCCTTCTCCCTCAATTCAACCTCAGCACCTTATCCCGGGTGAGGTAGGTATGGTTCTAATGTTGTCCTCTCTATGTCTGCTAATGGGGTATCGCCTTTTTGGAGCAACGTGCCATGGACACTATCAATTGGCTCCCAAGAAAACCTTTGTTGCGGATACTTTGTAGTGATTCGCCACTCTATATCATTGCAAGCATTTAGATGTTGTGGCTGGCGGCTCCACCATTGGCAGAACGCACGAGTCTGAAAGCCACTACACTTTGTAAAGCTACAGTAGCATCTAACCCACGCATTCCGCCAACAGTAAAGCCGCCAGTCACAACTACACGTCGTCCAAACCTAATTCAATTGGTTCGGTGATCTAATGTTGTCGCTGGCGACCCTGACGCCAGCAAAACGCAAGGAACCGACAGCCACAATAACCTTGTAAGGTTATGCAGAATCAAACCCAGACATTCAACCAACGACAAGGTCGCCAGTTACGACCTTAGATCTTCTAAATGAACTTTTACCGATTCTGGTGCCGAAATAGCTACTGGCGTATGTCGAAGCCACCGTTGCGAAGGTGTGATAAACAAAGAACAAAAACAACAAACAAAAAACAAATAAACAAACTACAATCCGATAATAGGACGATAGTGCGCACAATCTACGGGAAGGGAGTGGGCAAGGGATCAAAGGACGATTGTCATCTCTTTGACGAAGTCAAACAGAATCCGCGCATATTCGTAGTCCTTCTGTCACAGGATATCGCGCATCGGCACCGCCGGGGATCTTCCTGATGCCCGAAAAATGAAGCATTTGGAATTGGGGAAAAATCAGATTAAAAGACATTATTACACACTTTAAAACGTAAACTTATCGGGGTCTATGTTATCTGACACTTACTGTACCAAATAAATTACCAAAAATTATTTTTATCAATTTTTCCATCTTTTTTTTCCTTCTTACAGTTGTCGTCGAGGAACCAGAATTTACGGATGTTATAGAAAATGTTACAGTGCCTGCCGGGCGGAACGTCAAACTGGCTTGTTCCGTCAAAAATCTAGGATCATACAAAGTAAGTACGTTGGTGCGTAATCAAACATCCCATTACAACCGCCATTAGGATGCTCATTGCTACTGACGATCATTCAGTACAACGCCCATCAAATAAATGTATCGTTTTCCAGCAGAAGTGTAGAAATTACACCGATTTATGTTTCGCACGTGTTCTACATGCGTTCGCGCATCTAACGAGTGCTCCAAACAGCAAACAACCAAAAAGCAGTGTAGCAGGTTTGTTTTGCAAACACGAACCACCGTCGTTCATCACGGTTCAATCGGACGCACGAAACGTGTGCAAATCTGGTTTTATTAAAATTGTTATCTTTTAATAAAAAGATATCGTTCCTAATCGTGCCCATTGACAGCACCCCACGCTGTCTGTTGGCAGCCCAACGTTAACCCGCGAGTAGAACACGTTCCTTCTTTCGTCACTCGGTAGCACACGACGCGGGCAAACGTACGCAATCATGAATATTTTACTAATAAAATTTCACATTTATTTGCATTCTACCCGTTCTGGGATTTCATCTTACCGTATGCTTGGCTCTATATTTGAGAGAATATCCATCTGAAGAGAATTCAAGAATTGAGAAAACCTCAAATGATACGTGACTGTTCGTTATTTACATCATTACTTTTATAGACTTTTATTTTTTTCTTGGCTATCGTTTATTATTATTATCATTTAATTATTATAACTTTTGCAAACATGTGTTTGCAGAAGTTTTTACAAATGTAGAATCAAATGTCTTATCCCAAACATATTCAATCAGTACATACATTACTGATAATACAATTAATATGATTTATTTATCGTATAAGAGTCCATTTATCTCAAAAGTAAAAATAAGGTCAATAATATCTTCAACTCTATATGATAAAGACAAATATTTACCCTGCGAATCGACTTGGCAAAACTCAACGACGCCTTAAAGAGTACATCAAGGGTAAACACGGAAATTCCGTGCAATCCGTACACGTACGTCCATACAGCACGGCAGAAAAATGTAATCTATACAATAAAAAATAAAACAGATTCCTCCACGTACGAGTACATTTTCTTTGACCGTAATGTGCTCGTTCAGTTCATATGATTCTCTTTCTCCACGATGAACAAAGATGAAAAGAATCTCTTATCTCACGATATTACGAACACATCCTCCCTGTACAAGGAAAGGATAGATACAGGAATTCATGTACGCACACTTTGCTTAATAATATCGATTCGGTCAGTTCTCCCGAGGCGGAAAATCAAGGTGAAAGTAAATTATACGGATCAGCGAAAGCAAACCTCTTCTTCTGCGTGAGAGAAAAACTGTTGTTTAAAATACTTGCTTGCCGCAAGGTAAGCCCGCAAGATAAATTTAAGAACACTGGTACACTTTAGCGAAAGAAGCCACATATGCATGGGCTGGGAATTACGTGCATTACACTCGTACGATTTAATGCCCACGGGTAGCATCGTTCAACGCACAAATGGTAAACATTTCCAAACACATACCAAAGTCTAGAACTCGCGTCTGTACAACCAAATTGTTCCAATAGAAATTCAGAGACGTTTGTGATGGTACTCCCAGCGAATAAAAACCGTGCTTCTGAAGGAGGGGATCTTGGATTTTTAGAATCATGGACTCGTTTAGGGATGCTCCAATCAAATTGTACAAACTCTTTCTGCTTCGTCATGTTTGCCGTGGGCAGTAAGACATCGGATTATGAATTGGTGGGACAGTTTTATCACCACGAACGACCGAATTCGAAGGTACACAAAATAATGCTAGACCATTCATAGAATCCTGTCGACCAGCAACTAGCGTCTGGCGTATACGAAAGACAAATTTGTCAATAATCGAACAAGCAGCTGAGAAAACATTTCGCAATGACGTAGAGAATTGCAAAGCAAAGGTTGATTCAGCGTGTGGACCTTTTATGTTATACTGCTCGCCGCTATTCCTTTAGTTCGATATGTCTCAATCTGTTCGGGGATTGTCTGAACGTTGGGCTAATAAACTGTGGAAGAAAGAGAGAAATCATTCAGCTGAGTAGAAGAAACCACCAACAAGCAAGGGGATATGCTCATGTTTATTTCATTTTCAAGAAACTCAATAGCTAGAAGAGAAGTATATTGTAACAATGATGGGATATTGTGTATTCATGATATTATTAGTTTTCTGATTGAATATCAAGTTTAAACTTGCAAAATACGAAATAGCTACTTTATGTGATCTAAGCATTAATTGAGCTTTCTTACTCAATAGATTTTTAGTCCCAAAAACTGCAAAGCATCGACTACATAGATTCATACTAAATTACTATTACTTGTATTCTTATACGTCATCATAAAGCTCTTTCTGTCTTATCTGATACATGTTTAACAGGTTGGCTGATAAGTCCCCAGTCTGACACATAGAATGCGCCGCTAGTATTAAATGCATATTATTTTTATATAGCACCAACCTTCAAATGATTCGTGTCAAAATTTGACGTCTGTATGTCAATTAGTTTGTGAGACAGAGCGTCTTTTGTCAAGCAACTTTTGGTTGCTTGACGAACGAAAAAAGAACGAAGAAGAAAAAAGTGTTGTTCCACCAAGACAACGCACCGTGCCACAAGTCATTGAGAACGATGGCAAAAATTCATGAATTGGGCTTCGAATTGCTTCCCCACCCACCGTATTCTCCAGATCTGGCCCCCAGCGACTTTTTCTTGTTCTCAGACCTCAAAAGGATGCTCGCAGGGAAAAAATTTGGCTGCAATGAAGAGGTGGTCACCGAAACTGAAGCCTATTTTGAGGCAAAACCGAAGGAGTACTACCAAAATGGTATCAAAAAATTGGAAGGTCGTTATAATCGTTGTATCGCTCTTGAAGGGAACTATGTTGAATAATAAAAACGAATTTTGACAAAAAAATGTGTTTTTCTTTGTTAGACCGGGGACTTATCAGCCAACCTGTTATTACAAGTTCAACGTTACTGTATCATTTAAAATGTTGTTCAAGAATTACAATATTTAATTTCTCTATTTTCGACTTCAGGTAGCGTGGATGCACTTCGAGCAATCCGCGATCCTTACTGTACATAATCATGTAATCACAAGGAATCCTCGCATCAGCGTCACGCACGACAAGCATGACAAACACAAGACCTGGTTCTTACACATATCAAACGTACAAGAGGAGGACAAGGGTCGCTACATGTGCCAAATCAACACAGTCACGGCAAAAACGCAGTTCGGGTACCTGCATGTGGTCGGTAAGTACATTCGCAGTCTCGAAAATAGCATTTTTCCCTAAAAAACACTCGCCCCAGTTTCTAACGACGTTTGCTCACTCCCATACACCAAACGTCCCAACTTCACCGTGCTCATTTTGTTTAACTGCAGGCTGCATTTTTCTTCCCTGGAACGTGATCATATTGCGAACGAGCGTTGCTCCGTAATCACGTCGAAACGGGCTCAAAAAAGCCATTTAGTACTCCGCGAGCCAGCAATTTCAGCGCGGAAATCGATATCTTAGCTCGTATCTATAATCCATCAGCTACTCTGCTGCGTGGTGGCGCGTTCAGAATCGAATTAGGTACTGTGATTTTCTTACGAATGGTGTACAGCTCCGTTAGCACCTGTAAGTTGGAAGGGAAAAATTTAATTTTACTCTCCAGCACTGAAATAAATTGCCAACGGCGTGCTTCAAGTAACCGTGACAAAAAGGGCAATAATCAACTTATCCTACACGTGCAGAGTTTTTTTCATCTTTTTGTGTAAAAATGTACATTCTAATGAAAGCAAATATGGTTGGTTTAATCTTTATCCTACGTTGTAATCAATATTATTTTTTGAATAAAATAACATACTTTAGAAGCTTTTTTGCAGACACTATCGTCAGGTTTAGCGACGGAACTGGCTTGTTAAAACGATACCAGGCATTATTGACGGATTTTCTGAAGATTAATTGTGAAAATAATCCATCCAGCAGTATAAACAGACGACAATTGCTGTGTCGACGTGAACAATGCTCTTTATCAGCGCCTTTGGCTTAGCTTACGGTACCACCGTTTTCTACTTTTCACAAGAACGTAGAATGAAAAATTGAATCTGCACTGCATTTGCATACCGTAGCAGTATGGCCCCCGGTTTCGGTAATGTTTCTTAGGCAGCATTACGGTAGCAAACAGTCACAAGACTTTGCAATTTCGATTCTTCACGTTCGCGGCAAACTCTGTCGATGAAGCAACCGACCGGTACACTTTCTTCTGCACATTGTTTCCCTGTTGTGGATGCAGCCTTTTTTTTTGTTATTCCTTCACTGTTGCTACATTTCCTTTCCATTGAGAACCATAGAGCAAATCCGATCAGTCGGTACCGCTGCATCAACTGGCGCAAGAAAGTGATTCGATTTTGCACTTTTGTCGTTTGCACCGATGAAAAACGATAGGCATAATGAAGAACGGAAATCAATTTAAATTCAAATCACATTAGGATCATCGGCCGTCGTCATCCGATACATAAAATACACCGAACCTGGCCTTTACCCGGCGAACGCTCATTGTTGTGTGTTTTGGTTCACCGTGGCTGCAGGACATAGCATCTCGGCATCAGTAACGAGCTGCCTAACGCCTCCAAGATGTCGTCTATCTTTGTCGCTGCGGCGACTGACGATGGACGCATTGCTGGTGAATGGTGACCTAGACGCTTAGTGAAGGCAATCTGTAGCTGATGCAAGAAAAATATCCACCCTCCCAAGCTGCTGGCTAAACAGGAAAACGAACGGGAAAGAAAATACTCGAAACACATTCAGCGAAAACAACCTAAAGGAAACCTGTAGGATACTCGCCCGATGAATGCCGCGAGGGCTACGGCTTGGTGGGACGAAGAAAATGAAAACAATTTGAAAATAAACATTTATTTATTTTCATTTCCCTTAAGCGTGAAGCCGATGCAAACAATCATGGTTGCTGTTGGTGGTGGTACCAAGAGTAAGCTCCTTATTCATCCTTCAAGCCAAGAATTTTGCTGCAGAAGAACCGAAGGTTCACAGGAAAATTTGTATGTGAGCGAATTTGTTTCTTTTTTTGTGATTTTTTTTAGCAGAAATGTAGCTCCCTTCCACTTCATTGCAAAAGTATTTTTGGCATTTTTTCATAAGTTTTAAACCAGTAATCCGCTGAGCCACAACCTCAGCGCAAGCAGTCCATACATATGTACAAAAAAATCTACCAAACACTTGCTCAACCGCTAAGAACCGATGGTAGAAAAGCGTTAAGAAAAATAGAAACTTGATTGAAAAACATTCAGCAAAACTTTTGCGGTCGATTTTGACACATATTGTTCACGCCTTGCTGTAGTGTTGTTGTGTGTAGGTTTGTGAGGATTTTTTTTTCTTCAACAAGAATCAAGTTTGTTCGTCAACAAATTGTTGCATCTATTGTGTGAAAGTATTCCGAAGAACGCATCGGAGGTTTGCGCCTGTTGATGAGAGTTTGTTAGAAGAATAAAACATACTTCACGTTCATAAGCATTTTGCATTGAGTTTTCATAACAGATGTTTCCCCAATATTGGACAGCATCCACCAGATTGCAGTACTTATTCATTTGAAATTCGTTTCTTAGTATATTGCCCCAAAATTAAACCTTCTTTAATATAGAAAGTATATAAAGGAATGCAAATAAAATGTTTTTTTCTTTTTCCAAAATATGTTCATTGTTCTCTTTAAACACAGTTCCACCGAACATTGACGACTCCCTTAGCTCAAGCGATGTTATCGTCCGGGAGGGATCCAACGTGACGCTTAAATGCCGAGCCACGGGTAGTCCAACACCCACAGTAAAATGGAAGAGAGACGACAACTCTAAAATAGCCATTAATAGATCGTTAAACGGTAAGTGTGTTCTACTTACATACACTAAGGCAAGCAACAAACTACCACTGCTTCTGGCAGAATATTACAACCAAAGCAAGGACACCCACCGTCATACAGTCGTACAGGCAAGAGGTTTCTCCCATAGAAACTCTGCTATCGGCTGCACCGTCTTTCGCCTGCATTAATAAATTTCTTACCTTTACCCCGCATCCAACCGCCTTTCGAAACGCCACACCACGATGGAATCGAATTCGAAAACCGGACGCCCCGTGGACGCAAATACGCCATCCTCTCATACCAAACGCTTCTGCAGTGCTAGAGTGGGAGGGGAATTCCATTGAAATTACGAAAATTTCCCGCCTGGACATGGGCGCATACCTCTGCATTGCATCGAACGGTGTGCCGCCTACGGTGTCAAAGCGAATTAAAGTCAGCGTTGACTGTAAGTACACACAACATGATAACCTTCGTGCAACATTTCCTTCCCTGCTGTTTCGCTGTACTACGCTGCACTACCAACACACTGTTGCTGCCCATCGTTGTCGAATGTCATTGTGGTGTAACTGCTTAAATTAAAACCAATTTACATTTACCATTAAATTACACTCGGGCGTTCTTTGCATTAGCCTTCGCGGGTGGTGAAAAACAACACAGCACAGTAACGAAGCAACAAGCAACACGGAATGCGAATGTGATCCTCCACAATATCCATAAGTAAAAACTGAACAATAACAAAAAACCGAAAGAAACAAAAAAAACAAGCTCCAAAACACAGTGAGCAACAAACCGTTCGAAAATAATTCCATTCCGATGCGGTTGCCTTAATGCTGAACGGTGGAAGGGAAATTAAAAACACTAATCGGCCATTTTCCCTACCGTTTTCCACGGTGGGTTGGCGTAGGGAGGGGGCTGGAATGTCGCTCCCTCCTGGACTGGAATGGATCAGCTACTTAAAACCATTAGAGGTGTCAGCCACGTTGTTAGCACAACAGTGCCAACAAGCTGCCCGGTCCTGACCACGAGTGGATAGGTGATTTTGACGGGGATTAATTTGAATTTTATATTGCGCTTCCATTTCGCCGTTGTTCCAGTGGCTTATGTCAATCGTTTGGAAAGCGATTTTAGCTACCGATCGTTTGTTGGGAGTACTTCTTTTTTTTTGTTTCTTTAACATCCGTCGATAGCACGTGCTGGAAATTACCATTCCACAGCTGATAACATTTATATTGGTGTTTACATAATTGATTAGCCGTTTTAAGAAAAACCGAAGCAGGTTTCATTCGATTTTAATTAAAAATACATATTCATTTTTCTTACAGTTTTCAAAGTTGTGCGACTGAATAGAGGTTTTACAATACATAACTCATTCTATTTTGATATAATTGAGTCAAAATCCGAGACAAAAACTAATATTTAAATCAAACTACTCAACCAAATTTTCCGAGCGGTAAAGCGGCAGAGATTGAAAAATTAACAAAGCATCTTCTACTGCTAGTTATTTATAACTTAGATAAACAGATAAAGCTTCTGAGTCTGATGTTTGATGTAAAAAATACGGACAACTCATACTCATGTTATAATGCTAAACGATTGAATTTATAAAACGTTATTCATCTTTCTATATTAATCCTTAGCTTAACTATTTCAAGTTACTAAACTGTATGTTGTTTTGTTATACAGTTCATCGATATTTTTATTCTCACATTGTAATTGCTTTGTGTCCCTTTTGAGCTCATCTGCATCTGCCTTGCTTCCATTCAATATATTTAATCAATCAAACTATATGTGATTAAAGATCCACCCGCTCCCACACTCCAACAAAAGTCTCCCGGTGAAGGATGACACACACATTAAATGGCACACTATAAAAAGCAACTCAATCGATTGTAAGAACGCGTTCCAATATTAAAGTCACCACTTTCACTTTAAATATCTCTAGCTCATGCTGTACTGTAGCAATTTGAAGCTAAATCTTTTGAACGTACGCCAGCATGGAGTGAAATGGTGAAAAGAAAAATGTAAATCTTGCTAGCGGAAATAGAAGAAAAATGGGAATCATTGCCAGTGATGCTTTGAATCTCTTGCAATAGCGTAGGGTTCGATTCGAAAGACATCGAATACCATACCCATCTCGTCTTTTACTCGTATCGATCACGAGAATGCCGCCGAAAGCGATGAAGAACACGAAAATCACGCAGACTATAAAGACGCCACCGTGGGAAAGCTTTGGTGCGAATAAACCTATATTTGGGTGAACGGCGAATTTAACATAGCCGCTGAATTACGATATCTTCCTTGCAAGTAAACCGTCGATATTCATTGACGGCGTGCGAGTGGCATTTCTGAACTGTTGCCAACGACCAGAGCTGTGGTAAGCTCCGGTATGCGGAAACCGGAAAGCAGGACAATGTTACATGATGATGGGATAAAAAATTAAAGCTACACTGCTTGAAGCATTGAAGGCTGATCCTGTTCCGGATTTCTCCCGCCTCAAGAGTCGTTTCTATTTCTCCAACAGCGACTCTTTCCATCAAGCTCGTGTGTTGGCACAGAAGCGCAAACTTACAGCAGCTATCTTCACATGCTGCTCTACCATGGATGGAGAAAACTCGCCCTCTTCATTGATCTGCCTATGTTGGCACTGCACATCACTACATCACTCCCAATTCCTCTGCTCCTGTGCTACTAAAGAAATTCAACACTTCAACACCCAAACCCCTAAGTATTGCTCTGTAAAGGATCAACCGTTAAGTTGGTGTGGATTGGTACGGAACCGAATTTTCTATACCCCGGGGGCACTTTTCGTAGGACTGGCTGTGTCTACGAATCTCGATGGAAGTTGTTTCCGTGGAACTTCTGTTGGTGGTATATTGGGGAGAAAGATACTCAATAATGCTACCGTAATCCCCCCCTTTCCCCCAACATCACTACAAGCTAAAGGCAAAAAGAACATTCCTTTTTTTTTGGTAGGGTCCTATGGTCCAATTCACGGATGAACGGATGATTGGGAAGGTGTGAACGAAATAATAAAAATAAATATTTGAGGTAAAATCAACTGCACCATAGTGCGGCGTTTTCCGTCGTTAGCAACACCCTACTCAAGCTACCCTGCCCGAGGACAGGAACACAAAAGGGACTAAACGAAGAGGAAGCACTCGTTGTCTTCCTACGATGTTGCTTATTCAAGGAAGATTCTTGCGCCGTTGTAGGAAGGCTTTTCTGAACAGTTTCTGCCTGGACTGTGGCGCGTTTGGTTCATGGCATCTCTGGCCTGCCTAACCCCGGTACGACACTTCCGATGAGGTGTACGTGAGGCATATATGTAGGCGACCCTATAGAAGGTTATCGACAAACGAATGTGGACCGGAAATGGTACGACAACCGTGAGCGAAGCAAGAAATTACGCCAAAAGACTTTTCCTGTTTTCTCAGCGCTGATTTGATGCTCGGTTGCGTTTGAACACCGTGTGCAGGATTGTTGCCGCCATCAGGTTGGTAGCATCAGTGGCTTAATAATCTAAATTACACAATTTAAGGCAACATTTGATTGAGACTGAATAGTTAGAAGAACTCAAGCAGAAACACTGTTTGTTGGGAAGGAAGTTAGTAGTGCACCAAGGGAAACAACGAGGATGCAATCAAATAAATTGCCATTTTTCTTCCGTACACCCCAACCCATTGGCATATGGGTTGAGGATTGATATTTTTTGCTTTACTGTCCATCCATCCATCGGAATGATTTCGATGTACTGAATGTATGTTGGTCTACTGTATCTATGGTTAAAGGTTAACCGGCTTTGTTCGTGTAGTCAACCTGTTAAATGGTGTCGAAAATTACCCCTACGATGTCTCGGTTGGCTTGTGGCACGTATGGCCATTGATTCTCACAAGGATGGGTACTGTAGCTGCGCTACCTATGGCAGGGTTATTTCCCGAAACACTATCGTGATGCCTCCTGCCTTCCTACACGCAGCTGAAACACCATCCGCACAGGGTCAAAACTAGCCAATCGACAACCTCCGGCAACATAATTGATGATGCAGCATATCCTCTGCCGGTGGGATAACGATTATTGCTAATGAAGACAATCATCATTTACTGATCCAGTCGGGCTCAGGCGACCCAAACCTCACCCATCTGCTCTGGAGGGGCGTTTCCACCGCAACGAAGGTCGAGCGACGAACGACCTGCTTACGATGCTGCTCAAGTGTGCTTGTACAAATATGGCAAGATTAGGCTAGCGAACGCATACCAGCAGTTGACCACATGTCGGTCAGTGCTGCTTTGATGCTGCCCATTAAATGGCACTTCAAACGCTGTCAATCGATCCGGCTAAGATGACGTCCGGCAGAATGATTTAACACTTATTTGATGATACTTTGATCCAGTTTTACTTAAACAATTTTATTAAGTAAGACGAAGTGTTTATAAGACGAAATATTTTTTCTAATTATTATGAGCTATTTTTCATTCAATAAAAAAAAAACTATCGTATTGGACCAACCATAGTCATACAATTTTATATGATTTTTAGTGTAAAATATAATATAATAAAACATTATGACTATAAATTCGTCAGTTTTGCTGCTCGCAAGAACACTTGGTCACACTGATCCAAATTACCTTAAGATTTTTTTTTATAATAATCACCGCTACGATCATTCTATTATTACATTCTTATAATTACGATTAGTGGATTGTTATCAGTAAATGTTATATAAAATTTATAAATTCCTTTTTCTACGAATGGTTATTAAAAAATTAATAAATGATTCAATAAATTATTATGATTTAAATATGATGTATTTTCTTGTATAAACCTTTCAAAACAACTTCTACCAGTACGACAACATATCAAAAATAATATGTTCAACAGAGAACAGTTTCAATTGCTTGTTTTTCTTTCCCCAAGCTAAATGATGTTAAAGATTAATGTCGTTCAAATCTTGCCCTCTCGTTGTAATGCGACGGTTCGTGATTATTGGCACTTTTGGCACCCGAAAAAAACAATACTGCTTTGTACACCAACCATTAGCTGTTGTGCAGATTTCCTGCCGACCATCAAATGACTGCGCTATCTGGCAATCGGCTTAACTAATTACCTTCTTTACCAACCAGCAACAACTGGCTGAAACAGCACGCGAAGGCAAAGTTCTAACGCGAAAACGCCCATCATTCCATTGCATCGCTCTAAAGTGGTACCCCGAAAAGAGTGGCAGACAAAGTCGTAAGCGCGAACTGTCTAAGCCTCAATTTACATAATGGCCGTTACAATAATTTGTTCCAGTTTGGCTCGGGGGCCCGTTCCACCGCCCAGCGAAACTAGCATGCCGCTCTTTCGCTCTTTCTTGTTGCTTACCCACATGCCACGCTTTGTGGTGATGTGTCAGAACAATCCTTACCTTCCCGATTCTGCTTTGTGTCTCCCTGGAGCATCCTCCACAATCTCACAATCGTGAAAGTCAAAAAAGGCAACCCTAGGTAGCTTCCGGCGTGGGCGGCAAAAACAACTTTCAACAAGCCGGTGGAGCCCATTGCCAGGCCCATTCCGACCACCCGCAACGTGTACGCGGTTGAGAATGTTTGAGTGGTGTAAAATTAAAGAACGAGTTTCCAACCCTCCCCCAACCCCCCCATAAAGCACCATATTGGCGACGACGGTTTGGGAGGCAGTTTGACCAAAAACAAATGTAAAATTTGTTAGCTGCACGCCTTCATCCCTCATCACTGTCCCAGTCAAGGGGAGTAACACCGAAATCCTACCACGAAAATGTTTGCACGATGTAGACATAATCGTAAAATGAATCGCATAATAATTTTAATGCTAGTCATAAAATCAACACTGTGTAGACACTGCTGGTGGGAGGTGGTCTAGCTAAAAACAGTGAAAACGCCCCACATTCTACCACCGGGAAAACAGACAATTCAAGCCCCATGGGAGGCTTGATGGTTCCGATGGCTACGGTCCTGGAAATCTGCAACGAATTGCACCAGTTTTCTATCGCACTTTGCGATAGGCCACAGGGGAGACAATGAGCGTAGGGGAATAATGTTGGACACTGTTCAGCACCCTCAAAGCGATGCTTTTGGGCTATGGAACAAAGTCCTTGTCCTGTCTTCGTCATCCACATTTAAATGCACACAGATGAAAGGAGTTTCGTGTAGTGTTTCAACACAAAAAAAGGATTTCTTGCAACGCCAAACTCCATCTTGTCCAGCATTTCACACCAAGCAAGATGTAGCTCGTCATGAACTTAAGCCTTTGGCATGGGCAAATATCCCTAGCGAACAAACTTTTTTTTCACGAACTACGAACTGCTACGTGCGTCGATTCCAATATGAGTTTCCCATTTAGTCACCGGCCGCATGATGAAACCTGGAACTTTATTCCCGAGGCGAGTGTGAACCTAACGTAAATAATATTCACCTACCTATAGCTATAGCGCACGGATGGCAATGGGGTTGATTTAATTAGAAGATTCTGACATACCAGGCATTAGCCGAGCTAGCCTTAGCATTCGAGAAAGGCGCGCATTAACACCAAAGGAAGCGCTGCTACAATCAAATCCAATCAAACTGTGCCCTTAATTACATTTCTAGTTAGCGTTAGCTAACATCTGGAGAAATAATGAATGAAGGAAGATAATGCGGATAATCAAGTTCTTTCTCGCGATCAACAAATTTTACTTGCAAACAAAATTGTCAGCTTATGAACAACCGAAAACATATAACTGGTTTCTAAGCATATAAAACTAGCTTAAGTAAAAGTGTATTAAAAACTAGAACAAAATTAGGTGCAATGGAAATTAACATGCTACTCAAAACAAAATAAAACTAGAAACAGGCAACTGTTGGATTCTCAAAACCTCGTCAAGCTGCCGTACCCCATCGGTACATAAATCAGATTTCCATTATGTTGGTACCACTGGTTGGCTTTCTAATGCTAATACATTCAACAGATTAATCGCGCCCCCGAAGCGTGCCAAAGTGTTTGAGCAATTATTCAAAACTTTGCCCTAATCCCGAAACAATATCTCAAGTACTCTTGCTCCCTGTGTAGAAGAGCACATCGCACATCTTCAAAGCGTGATGAGCACTCTCCACTCCAAGGCCGAAAATTGACTCATATTTGTCTCAACCCGTCATAACTTCATTCAACACAAACCCTCCTGTCAACGTGCTCAGTGGCTACGGAGCTAAGAAAAGCACCGTCAACCGCCCGTCCGTCTGTCTGCCAGGACTGTCTGCACGACTGTCTGTCAAGTGTAAGGCTTCGTCCCAGCGAAAGCGGAAGTGTGTTTATGTTTACAGCCACATACTACCAACCACACACATATACAGATCGCCACCGCCAAAAGTAAACCTACTCTCGATCGTTATCCACTCCCGACTGTGTCTACCACGAGCGAGCGAAATCTCCAAAACCCAGAGTGCAAATATATTATGACATTTTATGTACTTAAAAACATTCGGTAGAAGTTGCTGTAGAATGGGTGCTCCTTCTGTTCAGTGGCAGATGTATTCCGCTGCTAACCTTCTGCCTCGTCTGTAGCACATAACCTTGCAAGGGGTGCGACTGGCCCGATGCTCTTAACACAACTTCCCGACACAACATTCTCGTTCGTATACATCTGGATTAGCTTCAACATGCCGACAGCACGACGCTACTCAACACTCTGCAGCAACACACACTAGTGGTAAAGAAATCCCAAGAATATGCCACCACTTCTCGTAGCCCCAATCGACCCCAGCTTTCCTTCCATGGACGCTTCCGAGGAAAAGTGTTGTTAACGAAAAAAAAAAAGCCGGATACTCCTTGCCAAGCTGGAAGCGTCAGCAGCGGGCGCAATAACCATGATTTTGCCACTTTGGTTGACGGTTTTTATGTCGGCTTTGAACGTTATGGCGGTTTGAGGTTCCGGTAGTTTTGTTTCTCGCTTCCTTCCACCAACGAAACACTCTGAAGAGAGAGTGTCGCTAAAACGATGGGAAGATAACAAAAAAAAAAGAACTAAAAAAGAGAAGCAAGAGGAAAGCTTGTGGCTTTTCGTTATGATAGAAAAAGCGGTACTGCGGTTCGGGAAGATTTCCGTAGCTTGAAAGTGGATTTTTGTCAAACAGTTTTATGGACCAACGATAAAAATCATTTGTTTGTGTGTGGTGTGATTCTTTTACTTGATGTTTTTTTTTCTTATACACACACTTCTGCAAAGAAGAAAAACCCTGATATCCATAAATGAACCCAATCGAAAGTGACAGCCCACAATCGGTAACGATAAAGCGAAATGATAAATGGTTCTTTCCTTGCTACGTGGAAGAACATTGAATAAAGAATATAAAAACAGGTACCTTAGTCACTATAAGGAATGTTACACCGTGCATAAATAGAGAAAAAAGATGCAAAACAATTCCACAAGTATTATCCTGATACGAGGTAATACCAAACGTAGTTTATGTGGGTTACCTTTCCCTTAGTTTAGGGACTGGGCTAACATATCAGATATTTGTAAATGTAGTTGTATGGTATGACAAGTAATTAAATTTTTACTATCAACCTAATAATTGTTAGTTTTTAAAAACGCTAGTTACGGAAAGCAAGTTTCACTCATCTAAAACTTTCGTTTCAAGTGACTGAAAGTTTCTGATCTCGTGGTTTTCATACACGACACACAAACATTCCACTGATTGCTAAGAACTGTCAAATGTTTATTTGTTGACGCGTGTAAAAATCGGTAAAAAGAGTGGTTAATTCGGTAAAATAACGCAATAATAAATTGAATAGAATTTTTAATAATCGACTGAAACTCTAGAGTCTAAAACTAACACCCAAAACATAATTAAAACGAAAGCTTCCCTCTATTTATTTATTAATTTATTTATTTATAATTGATTATGACGGTCCAGTGCCGTATTGTCAACACCGCTTGTGTTGAATAAATTTTATAATCATATTTTTTGTGTTTGGATTTAAAACTTAATTTATTTACGACACGTTTAAACTTAACACTTAACACAACACATTAAAAAAACAACGTTCACAACGGGTATCCAAGCCGCGCGCGCATGCATCGTCCGTGCTGGGTGCCGGGTGCCGAGAGAAAAAAATCCCTTAATCCCCGCTTCGCTGAATCGAGTGTGTGGATAAGCTCTGGCCACAGCGTCTACAACAATATTGGTAATACATTTCCTCCTTATTCTTTGCCTTATCTCGGGCACACTCGGTTAAAAAGTTTCCCTCTAATCAAAGACAAAAAATCAAATTATTCCATCAATTGACAGCCGAATTGACCACAATGTTTCACAACTGTGAATTATTAACGAGCCAGCGTTGTTATGTGAAACTTTAGTTGCGCTAAGAAAAATGTCATCTTACCAACTCGCTTAGACGTTTAATTTAAGTTAATTTTCACACCGGTGAAATGCGATTTGACACTTAGCATTGAACGATTGAACTTTCGTCCGTCTATCGGCGCTTTAATTGATTGTTATTGATAATGGCTAGTTTCAAACATTCAAACAGATTTTGTAATAAAATGTTTCACAAAATACATAAGCTAATTTGTTAGTTATGTTGATTATGGTTATTTAAAAGCTAGTGTCGTCTCAACCATCCAGCCAGTATTTGTTTCTAGTTTACCTTCACGGCCGCAATTCAGCAACTGTGTCTAACACATAAAATACTGGAAATTCCAATGATTTGAAACCCCTCGATGATTTGTCTTTGTCTTGGTGACTAGGTATTGAATCCCACCTCAATCATTTTTCTTCAGTCAGTATCATCTAATTGCTCAAAAATAATTCAAGGAAGCCAAAAAAGCCCGGTCAAGAGGCCCGCAAGCGAAAAAAGAAATGTTAATTTCGCGTTACTAAACGACGTTTTATTCTTAAAAAAGTTGATACATCGTACATCGTTAAATAAATAACTCGATTGCAATTAAGAATGCTTGTACTCGCTCACCCAAAGAGCCTAAATCATGGAGCAATATTTGCCTTTCGAAGCCCCAAAATCCCCATAAATACTCCAGCATTTCGACAGCCGATTGGGTTCTTTTCCATGGTGACAATATGCCAACCCCTGAGTAAACATCAACCATGCAACAAGTGAGCAAACGCCATCAACACTGTATGCAATCAAACAAACCAGGCCCCCGAGGGACAGTAAAGGAAATTGTTCAATAGCACTCGACGCCTGATTGCATAAGCCATGACCTGGCAAACAGTTATAGCACTCGTACAAAACGATCTCTCCCCGTCCCCCGTCCCCCTCCCCTTGATTCCGATCCGACCAACTGTTGAGCAAACGTTGCGACAAAACACCCAGAAGGTGGTGTTCCCGGTTCACCCGCAAGACAAGTGTACAAATTTGAATACGACCCATTTCCAGCACCGTCGGGCACGATTTAAGGGATCGAATGTCCTTCGAAGGGACCAAGTGGTGCACGGGAGTGTTTTATGTTTTCCTTCCGTTTTTTTTTTACTTCCACCTCTCCTTCGGTGGAAAAGTGAGAGAAAACTAAACACATTCACACCAATAGCCACAGTCACAGTCACCAGCGTGCTCCGGCCATAGTGCTAGCGGTCCAATTGTGCCTTTGCCAGTTTCATCATGGACAACCCCGATCTATGTTTGTTAACAATTTTATTAAAAGCAAATTATGCAGCAAGCACATCGAAAATCAGCTGCCACTGGGAGTGAGAATGTTTCCTCACAGGTTTGCTAGTTGGGATTGGGAATTCTTCCGAAAGTAACTTTCCACTTCCGGGCACCATGCTGACAACGACTGCTACGGTGTGGGAACGCACCATGGGAATATGATTGAATATAAATTAAGAATTTTTTCTTCCCACATTTACTCCTGCTTGCCCTGGACGTGGTGCGCGACTGCTGACAACTTGGTGTCAATGTCTTGCGCTCTTTTTCGCTGGGCTGGGCAACCACGTCAGAGCGATCGTCCGATAGCGGCATGAACGAAACACCGATGTGACACACCGGAAATATTAGCATTTAGATGTAAAGTTTTTGCCACACTTTCTGATTCATCTTTTGCTTTTAACGGGATGCTTTCACCGCTGAAAGATGGCTGAATGCTACCGTGAAACAAAACTCAAACCCACATCACCATCCTTTCCTGGGGCTGTTTGTACGTCCCAAGCAAGTATGGACCAGCTGCTACCAGGAGGGTGGTAAAGTTTACCTCAAAACTGTGTGTAAGCAAGCTACATCGTCTTATAGTGTGCGGTTGTTGGAGATTTTGCTTCAATCTATGCTTCCGGTGGTGTGTGTGTGTGTTGCCTTGAAGTGTTGAAAATTCTTTTATCTTATTTTTAATACGTACTGCGTCCGTGTTACTGGTTGGACATACGGCTTTTGACATACCAATCTGTGTTAATATTTCCTTTGCGAAAATTGGTGTCTTGTGCTCGTAAGCTTACTCACTGACTAACTTACTAAAACTTACTAAACTACTTTGAGCAAATTACTTTACTCAAAGTAATTGAAGTGACATAGAGTAATCAAGATATTTTCTTAAGTTTTAACGCAAATTCAAACATTGTTACTTTGTTTTATTAGGTCCGTCAGTGAAAGAATATTTTACAATCTTCTAAATACTTGTGATGTATTATGTTTCAGAATCCTCGCTACCTATCAAGAAGTATTTATTTTTTTATTTATTTTATACATCACAGAAAAATTTCAGTGCATTGTAGTGGAAGATTTCGCATTATTATTAATATATGCATACATACTTTATTGGTCGTTGCTCGTTACATAAACATAGAGTTATATTTTTGTGTTACAGTTTCAGAGCTTTCCAGCGACTAACCTAACTAATTTACTGTGCTTAATTTGTTTTTCAATTTTTTATAATGAAATTTTCCTCATTTCGGAAAAATATTGTTTACATAGAAATAGTAATTGCTCATCGCTACTACGAGTAATGTAATTGCAGTATTATTTGCACAAAATAGTAGTTAAGGCTAACGCATTAGTTTCCACCCCCCAGAAAATTTCTCTTTTTCAGACTATCTATTTAAAATATGCATCAAGTTGAACGTAATGCAAATTCCATATCCCGGTGTTGCTACATCAGCTAGTGCATTTTTTTTTCTTTTGCTCAAAAACACCCTACCAAGAACAGCAGTAGCAGCAAGAACAAGAAATCGTACCGATTATTCTTAAAACAATGCTAAATGAAATAAGTGGCACTCGGCATAAAACTCCAATTATGCTAAAAGTTTCCCATTTCCGGAAGGCATCCGTAGCAAAAATGAAATTAAGTTTCCAAACAGACGAGATCGCGGAAAAATCACGCTTATACCTTCCGGTGTAGTTCGGCTGTCTTGCCGCTGCTCACTCGCGCTGTTTCAACAGAAGAGCTATTTTATGTTATGTTCAACTTGCTCTTTTCCCTACTTTTCTTGCATTGTTCATACAGCAGAGCAACACGCTAGAGTCTTTATATTTCATCAGCTCCTAACAACAAATGGACGAATTTCTTTCTTCCAGCTTCAGGGCATCCATTTTCATTGGATTATTTTGTGTGCATAATTGTTGCTAGCGTTCATTCTTCAGGCTAGCCTTCGCTTCCTTAAAGGTTCTTTTAGGGCAGCGGACATAATACTGTTAACCTAGTTTAGGGATAATTTCGGAACCTGTTTTCCATGTTTCCATTTTAGATATTTGATTTAAAATATTCCTCCTTGTTATTTGGACATTCTTGAGATCTGCGACGACATAAATTAAAGGACCATCGAAAGGGCTGTAAGTGTCTCATGAAAATCAAACCGTCATCGATTTAATAATGCTATAAAGGCGCCCATTTTGCTACCACAAAACCACAAATCCTAACCGAAAAGCCTCTGGGGAAGGACTCTGAGTACACACAACGGCTGAACCGTAAAGTGTTGATGATGTGGCCACTTAAAGCATTTCCTCGCTCGTAAACGGCTTCAACAGTAGTCGGCTTGGCTATCCTTGAAGATAACGAAGGTTCACCCCGACATATCGAGTGGTTCCGTTTCCCACTGATTTGATGACCCCAGAGGGCTCGTAACACACGTTTTCCCAACTTCTCCTCTGGGGTATATCCTGACAGTTCTACTCGTACATAACTCCACTACCATGCATTCGGGCCGATTTTCTTTGCAAAACTGTCCTCCTTAGCGTGGATCTTTTGGAAACATTCCCTTCACACAACCATCATCACGCCCAACAAATTGAATTCCCATCAAAAGAGAAACACAGCCACCGTCGTGCGCACAGTACTTCGCCGCCGGTCCTTGCTTCCTCCTTGCGTCTGAGGGATTCTGGAGCGGGTGAAGTTTTTGCGCTGCAGGGAAGAAAAAACAACTTTTTGAAGAGATCCTATTTGCTCAAGCTGTGGTTGTTGGACAGTGTCGAAATCCTACATCTTCGAGAATGAACGCAATGAAAAGATTCAGCAATTTCCGAGCAAGCCCTCGCAGTACGATGGAAAGAGAAGAGGAAGCAATAAAATATTTATGAACACGCTTCCCTCTCGGTAGCAGATCAGAAGAAACCGTTGATTTTTGAAGTTTTTGGATATCCACTACCAACCGATGCTGTGAAAAGTTCTTTTTTTAACACCAACCATCAGGAAAAAAAAGCATGAATGGAAAAAGGGCAAGTGGGATAAGAAATTGCATGAACTTTTGCGTGTGGGTACACTGTAGAAGCAAAAAAAAGCGCATCTACTAAACATAAAACACGTCCGGAATCTTGTCGAACATTATGCTTTAAATTTCGTTTACACCAAGCACAATCTTGGCTGAGGGTAAAAATCGCAATGCACAAGACAAATGTGCAATAATATTGCTTATTTCGTTTGATGTTGGTTTGCTTATGCTGCGAATGAAAAGGTTTGTCATTAATTAATTTTTAAAGCGCCATTTTTATAAGCATTTTTCTCCTTGCAAAAAAGAATTGTTCAAAACACACACATGACATGCGATTTTAAAATGTTTACGGTCTAAGACATCAACGAATAACTCATGTACTTGCAGCCATATAAACAAGGTGCACGGTTTAGCAAAGAAACTCCAAATCCTAATTTGAATATCTTATGCCACGGTCGAGGATTTACGCTCAACGAGGAAAAAAAGGAATAAAAAAAACATCCATCGATTGCCTTCCGTATTTCGCACTAGACAACACAGTGCATCACCTTACACCATGTACGCCTCATCAGTTTGACGAATGAAGGAGCTTGATTTATACTCCGAACATTGCGAAAATTCTCAACAAGCCTTAAGCCAACAAGCCATTAAAGCACTCAACGACCTCTGCCTATCCCCAATTTCATCACCCACGACTTTATCCACCATTAGGTAGGTGGTTTGAAAAGAGAACGCCACACGCTTGCATCCCATGCTTCGTGGCAGGGGTTCCATTTGGATGTGGATTTCGTGGCGTGACGTTACGACCGAACCTGGCGTACGTTCGGCGGTCGAATTCCTCATTGAAATGTGTCGGCTGGCGAAAACTACAGCCAACGTCACAGTCACGCTGCAGTCCTGCTCCGAAACGGACGCGTCGTGGGTGTGAAGGATTCAACCTGATGGTTGGTTGCCATTCCACGCACCTGTTTCCGAATCGAGCGATCCATCTATCTTTAGAGAGGTTTTAGCGAAAAATAGCTACCCATCGTACACGTTCAGCATTCGTTCCGTTACGCTGTCAGGCTTAAGCTTTATCCCTCATACTTGGCTTCCAACCTGTTCCCATAACTAACCGAACCGTGCCATACTACCATACCTTATATCGATTTGTGTCCAAGTGCTCTTTTCTGTTCGCTTTGCATTGAAGTCATTCACGGCGTTGCCTATCGTGTTGTCGTGTGCTGCAAGCGAATAATGTATGCGGCCCTAGAGCGAATCTCGATCTGCGGCGTTTATTTCTATCCAACTGCCAGTCAGCTCAACTCTAATCTGTTTTCACTTGTTTGGTTTGATACAGTAAGTGACACACTAAGAGCCTCTTCATATTTATTTATCGCATTAATCAAGGTTTTTTTAAAATTATTTTCACTCAGGCAATTTTTAAATCTGCATATTTTTTTATAACTAGACAACATTCATTACAAAACTGAAGCAAAGGTAGCATAAATGTCTTCAAAATCAATTGATGTATAGCTAGCAAGTGGAATTTTGTAAAACTGTAATCCTGATTAGTCGATGTTACACTTGGAATGTACCTTTTTCGCTTTACATTTTGGGAAAGCAAATTAATGGGCTTGCATTGTAATACACCTGCGTTAAAAATTGTACGACAATTGTGTGCATATTGTCCAGGTGAAGCTAGCACACTCTTTTTATAACCCAAAGCACTTATCGGACAACTGAAGTGTAACCTCTCAGGCAAATGCTAATATAAAATTCGCGAAATCTTTGTTTTTATGCACCAAGATTCAAAGACAAACATTTAATAACGCAATCAGTGTTCATAAAATACATTCGTATGTCCTTATCGTACAAGAAAAAAATATAAAATAAACATAAAGTTTCACACCTGAAGTAAAATAACAAAAAAAAATATCCTTCGTGGCCTAATCGGCAGGAATGATTCAATGAATCAACAGTGAAATCAGCAGTACCCTAGTACGAGTTGCTATTAACATTCCAATCAATTCAACCGTATCAGTTCACCTTCCTGAATCCACTCAACACCAGGTTTAACCTTTCACTTCATGATCGTCCGCATGACACGTCGCCCAGGATAGCCACAGCTTGGTCCTTGTCCCTAGATACCTGACATTTCACCACATGGCTACGTCTGCCGAGACTTGCCGATAGACCCGACACTGCAATGGGTATCCAAACACCAATGGAATCTGTACTTCGGGATTTTGACTCACTCCCTCGAACGCCTACAATCCGGTACAGGTTAGGCGGATTTATTTAAATTCAATTTCCATTTACGTCCTCTATGCAATCAACTCGTTTTGTCCAAGGGTAAAGACAAATATCGGTCCAAGTTAAAACGTTTTAATACTGTTTGCTTGCATCATCACCCATTTTGTGACGTGTTTCGCTTGGGAACTGCTTTCAAACGGTGATTTTTTGTTTGCCAAGAACATAGATGTGCTACGCGAATCGAACCGATGGCCGAATATGTCCGTGGACAACCAAATCGAGGTCTCATGGAAATAAAAACAAATGAACAGATTTTGGAAACTCTAAGATGAGTTTTTGCTACACAACAATTGGTCCTTGCAATTTTTTTATTGCATTTGGAAAGTTTGTTTTGTTATGTTTTTTTTTTTTCATTTACTTTTTATCTCAAGAGCAGCCTATTTCAACAAACCCCTGAAAATGCACTTTGAACTTCACACAACTTCTTGCGAGAAACTTTTTAGTGAAAGCATTATCATCACAGCTTTCACATAGTGAATGCTGGTATCATGGCGCCTTCTGCATTTGCCTGCAGGTGACAATATACAAGTGCTAATCCAATGGAAAAAATGATAAGGTTAAACGTAAAAGTACCGCCTATGGGTGCAAATAAAAACGACCGAATACTTGAACCGGATTTTACTCGTTTTTACTTGAAAAGGATTTTTACTGTCTGCTCCCGTCTGCGTCCCATGACATCATGTCCTTTGCTACATGAACAACACACTGTACTCTGTACCGCCACTGTCTTCCGCGATACTTGCTGCTAACCCTTAACGAATGGTGTGCAAAAATTGGTTGGGTTTTTCCGTTTTTACATCACACCGTACCTGATCCACCGAGACCCCGCGTCTTCCCTTCGGAAGTAATAAAATACGTGGATGGCATTAAAAATTCATTCATTCGACTACCGAACCAAAACCCCTAGCATACTGCTGAACCATCGACCATGGAATTGACTGTGGACAGGGCCACTGGGAAAAAAACCCCCACCGAAAAGAAGCTAGCAAATTCATTCTCGCTTCCTTATTTTCTGCAAAATATAAGTGTAACATCACAATAAAAAAAAACAAAAAATTTCCAACGGAAGCTCATTTCATAGCTGAGCATTTTCCCCTGTGTACGGTTCATACTATACTTTTTTTTTTTGCACAACGTGGCATGATTAACGGTATCAAATCCCACCCGAATAATCAGTGTGTTACGCGACAGTCACATAAGTTCATAGCAGTCATGGTACAGATCATTTAAGTTATCTCCATCAGCCGCCCCGAAAGCTGCACATCGCATAAATTTTGAACCGGTTGGGGGCACGAACCGGAACTGGACCATTTTGATTGGAGCTTCGATTACTAATTGACACATTTGGCATGATATGCAATGAAGATGGGAAACGAAAAGTACAATTAATCAATCATCACGCTTTATTAAGCACCATTATCTCGACCCCCTGCACGTGGTTGACATTCGGGTGAGTTTTTATTTACTTTGTGACGACCAACAGGTTGTGTTAATGGGGCATACAACATGAAAATGAGCGTAAGAAGCAATGTTATTTTTTTCTTTGGCTTCACCAAAACTTCAAAAGTGTGCTATAAACATGGCTACAATATATATATTGGTTTCGATGCTTTCAAAGCGGCGATTTCGCCGTGGAGGATTCTGAACGTGAAGCAAGGCCTAAAACGTTCGCCGACGACGAATTGACGGCTTTACTGGAGGAAAATCACTGCCAAACGCAAGACGAGCTTGTAGTCGTGCTTGGTATAACTCGTCAGGCTATATCATCACGTTTGAACGCGTTAAGCATGATACAGAAGGAGGGCAAATGGATACACGAGTTGAAGCCGCGGTACATTGATCATAGACTCTTCATGTGTGAATAGCTGGTCCAGCGGCACAACAGAAAGGGGTTCCTACACAGAATCGAGACAGAGGACGAGAAGTGAATTTTGTTCAGCTATACTAAGCGCAAAAAAATCATGGGGATCCCTCGGTCATACCCCAAAATGATCAGCTCGGCCAAACATCCATAGCTCGAAAGTTATGCTGAGTATTTGGTGGGACCAGCTCGGCGTCATTTACTACGAACTTCTGAAACCGGAAGAAACAATCACTGGTGAACGCTACCGCAAACAATTGATGAATTTTTGCCGAGCACTGCGTGAAAAACGGCCAGAATACTCAGCATGCCACGACAAAGTTATTCTGCTGCATGATAATGTTTCCGTTATCACCGGATCTGGCACCATCGGATTTCCATCTGTTCTGATCCATGGCACATGGATTGGCTGACCAGCAGTTCTCCTCCTATGAACTGATCCAGAATTGGTTGGATACCTCGAGTGCGTCGAAAAACGTATCATTTTTTCCGAAAAGGAATCCGTGATCTACCCGAAAGGAAGAAAGTAATAAATAATAATGGCCAATACTTTGATTAACCCGATTTCTACAAATAAAAAAGCCACGAGAAAAAAACTCATGAAAAAACGGCCGTTATTTATTTGCACACCTCATATATAAAGTTAATTTACTTTACAATTACAGTTGTTGATGATACGCCACCAGCTTGATAACCAGCAGTTATAAAGTGGAATCTAACAAACAAAAGTGCCATTAGTTCATGCCCATTTTGTGTGTTTTGTCCTTATAAAATGCAGTCGAAACCACTACTAGCTTCACCAACAAACGGCTCCTATCATCATGACAAAGATGAATGGTACTTTTTAAAGGATCTGAAATATGAGGACAACATCAGTTATGTTTTCCTTCCAAGACTGATGCATTTGATGAACGTGAGCATCATTTTTAAGCGACAACACCTTTCAAGTTACTAGGGAAGCTTATTGATGCTACTACACCCACTGCCCGTTTGAGCAGAGAATTACACCACCAACAAATCAGTGGACTAACTTTCGAATATATCTTCTAGCTACGTTCATTTCCATCCACGTACAGCAACAACACTGGTCCATAAATTGTTTCCCATTTCCGTCTTATTTTTTCATCTAAATTTCAATCTCCATTCTCGTCTTGATTCGTTCTCTACAGTTCCACCGATGCTGTGGATACCACACCAGTTGGTTGGTGTTCCACTGTATTTCAACGTGACATTGGAATGTTTCACCGAGGCACATCCAACATCGCTGAACTACTGGACGCGAGAGGACGGTCACATGATTCATGACTCCAAGAAGTACCGGTAAGTTACGTTATCTTCATGCTTTTTAATTCACGATTCGTGGTTTAGCATTTATACAATCGTTCTTTGCCAGCGTTGCACTTACTTCAATCTAATATTTATGTTTTATCTTTTACCTCTACAACTCAACACCTAAGAACTGAGTCAAACGTAGGAATGCCAGTCTACAAGACGCACATGCGTCTCCACATCTACAACATCCAGCAAACGGATTACGGGACGTACAAGTGTGTTGCTAAGAATCCCCGCGGCGAAACCGATGGAACAATTAGACTTTACAGTGAGTATAACACCGTGCTTAATAGATTTACGTGTTTCTCGCACATTTAATGTGAGTTGCACACGGTACTGTGTTACGTTTTAGTTTATTGTCAAAAGCTCAGAAATCGCTACAAATTACATCTAAATACCATACCCAAGAAAACATATAAATACCGTCAGAAAAAAATGAAGCTAAACATCCGCAGTGTGTTTCTAACACGACGAAACACACCGCACACGCCCTTAATAAGCAACGAACGCATTGTTGCATTTCACCCAAAACTGTGCCATAAATCAGAGCGCCGTTTATTGGCTGACAGTTTTAATTACACTTATTAAATCATAAATTCTAACTTGCACAATTCCTGACTCTCGCCCCAAGTCTCAAACACCTGTCATTGAGCGCACAATAATTGAAGCTATTATGTTTTATGAAATGCATTCCACTGCCGATCTTCTCGTCTGCCAACCGAACGCTCGGAACCTGTTCCCGTTCACCGGAAAGTTGACACCTCTACTGCTTGCCGTACCCGCAGTCAGCTCGGTGGCACTTAATGTAAAATGCTTCACCTACCGCTTGCAAACCATTATCGGAGATTGTTTTCATTAAGTTTTCCCATCGCTTTTGCAACCAAGCATCGGTCGCACCCGATTCCGGCTTGCATCATGCACAACAGTTCCAACTCAACGCTTTGGGTGAAAAATTATCCTTTCGCTCGAAAATGGTCTAGTGGGATGACTTTGAAATCATGCTCTTAAATGAATCTCAACGTAAGAATGCTCTTCCTCCTTAAGTTATGCCACTGGGAATGGTGAACATAAGGTCCTCTAGTGTTTGAGTCACTACCAGAAGTACCGGATGGAGCAGCAGCAGCACCAGAGCCATTGCCTTTTTCACCCAGCATCCCTTAGATTATCTTTCCCAACACGATGACCCTCAGTCCAACTCCACAAAACCGAGAACAATCAAACTAAGCCAGTCCCTATGCAAACGTTTCCACGCTCTATAGCTGGCATAATTATTTATTCAGCACAAAAACACAAAAGCCAGCATCACTGCTCGTTTACCGAACCTCGTGCGTGCATTTGAGTGTGTTTCCGAGATTTGCCATAGGATGAATCGGTTACCGAGAAGGAACAACGGGATCAGGATGCGAGAGGTACATCATTATTTATGACCAAATATGCCGAAACCAGCTCTTGCGAGCATGATTTGCACCACCAGGTGGTCCGCCGTACGGGAGGCTAACCTGTTCATATCAAAGATTCTACCAAGTGACTTCATGCCTGCTTGTTCTTGTAGGGTTGATGTGGAGAGCATATTTGTGCGATGCATTGGAAGGTGTGTTTGAGAAGTGGCAGTTTGCTTTCGAGTGCAGCCAAATGTGAAAACAAAACAAATTGCACTTGACACTGGCCATTAGATGCGCTGGGTAAGATAGAGGTAAATGTGTGTATTTCTAAGTCATGCTTAAGAAGTAGAATCATCGGTGGAGTTTTCCAGTGCAGTTTTTAAGGGATCCAGCAATCGTAACACTGTCATAGAGAACAATAAATTGTTGATCATAGAAACATTTTATTTAACAAAATTTCAAGTCAAACATCAAAATTGGAGCGAATGTAATTGCTTTGAATTATATATAATAATTTCATTTGTTTTCTATTTTTATTTTGTAGAGAATTGTAAATTTAAGAAATTATTTGTAAATTCCTAAATATTTTTAATTGTCCTCTTTTTATTTTATTTTATTTATAATTAATTATGACGGTCCAGTGCCGTATTGTCAACACCGCATGTGTTTAATAGATTTTCACATATTTTTAAGGCATTTGCTCCTTATTCTTTGCCTTATCCCGGGCATACTTGGTTTATGTTTAATTGTTATATTATTTTTAAAAGTAATTTCTCACAGTTCCGGCAACACATGTTTTTTTGGTACTGCAAATTCGAGCGAACCAAAGCTGCCATTATGCTTTTATGTTGAAATATTCTCAACGTCTCATTCTTATTATTTTTTTTTCTTTTCTTTAATTATGTGCACACTTTCTACCTTTTCGGGTACTTTCAAATTTTGTATGAAAAAAAAATCCATTTTGTAAAATTCCTCCTAATTCAAATACAAGCGATTGCTTGTTTGGCTGCAGGCCGAAAGACGTTTCCCAACAAAAGGAAATTCATAAATGATTTACTTGCAATCAAACACACCACCACCCACATCGTGTACCCTCATTCAATCGAATCCATTTCGGACAGCATCAATTAATTATGGCGACATAATTTAAAACTGCCGCCAAACAATTCCTCCACCCACCAAAGCCCAACAAAGCATTAGCCTTACCTTGCACGGGAAACAACACAACAACAGCAAACAAAAAAAAAACCCCCGACAATTTTGCAAAGTTTAAGCATCGTCAGGCAGTTAGCCACCGAAAAGTCATTGTTTGTGAAACCTCAACAATGCCTTCAGGCAACTGGCAAACCACAAAACCGTCGCAACCCCGCGAACGGAATGTCATCCGATGGCCTTTTTATCGTTGATTTGCTTGGCGCCGAAAGTGGAGTGGTGAAAATCTATGCGTCCTTCCCAAAGTGTGCAGCCTCACCCCGGCCTCGGTCGGTACGTTCCTTCCCTTGGGAACGGAATTCAAACGAAGCGTGCTTTAGTTATTTTTGCGCGGCCATCCATTTTCCGGAGCCACCCACCCACTCCTAGCTGCGCTTAAAATCACCATCATCATCATCATCGTCATCATCGTAGCCATATCGTTGTCGTCTCCGTCGTCGTCATCTTGGCCGTCGTCTGGGTTCTCCATTATTACTCTTAATAATCATATTTCATTCAACCATTGTACGGTACATTGTTTGCTTCAATAAAAATATGTTTTTCCAGCGCATTACCCAGGCTTCCGGTATGTTGCACCGTTTCGTTCCTGAGCTGCCTGCAATCTGTGACGGAATCGCAATCTTCTCGTTTGGACTGCCCCGGAACGGGGGAATAAACGGGCAGGAGCAGGAGACAACCATTTCACGCTCTCCAGAAATTGTGGTGGCCATGTCGGTTTTTTTAAGAAAAATGGCTCAAACGTTTCATGCATAAAATCTTCCACCATTCTTTCTGTCACAAGTGGAATTTGCGCTTGGCTCAAATATCATTGGCATATTGATAGCATAATTCCAATGTTTTTCAAGTACGTGACACATCATACGCCAATGGGGGTAACGTACAGTCACTGATATTACTAAAGTTTTTATTTAAATTTTTATATTTTGGTACAGCAATGGTTTCACAAAATGTTTTAAGAAAACCGCTAGAGTAATTGCGTTCCTTTTTGTACTGGGAATCATGCAGTAAAATTTTCATCTAAATCTCAACCACTCTCTCTCGCTCTCTCTTTCTCTCTCTCTCTCCTTCTCTCTTGCTGTGCTCAGTTCCAAAACAGCTGTAAGTAAATTTTCCTTCATTCAACAAAAACTCCCCTTTCTATTCATCATCAAGAATGACCGCCCGCCCGATCCCGAGGACGGTCGAATGAACACCTTATTTTGCATCATTATGAACCATAATCAACGAACTCACCTTTCATCCAATGCTTCCCACCTTCAGCTGCCCCGGTGAAAGTGTGTGCTTGCTGCTGTTCCGATATGCCTCTTGTCCCTTTGCATAATAAACCGTTCTTTGCAGTTCACTTTTTTGTGTACATTTTTTTTTCTTCTATACCTTCTTGCCGGTTTAATTCGCCTGGAGAGTCTCTCTCTCTTATTTATGATTTATCACTCTTGACTTACTCGACCCCAAAAGAACTCATCCTATTGAATTGACAAAGGATGCTTCCGCTTACCAAGATTTTTTGCTCCCCCACCAAAGAACCTTTTTTTTGCCACCCGTGTTTTGTGGCTCAGGGGTAGCAAAACAGAGTACGTTAATGAACATATTGTTATTCCGTCATCAAATATGAAAAGTCATTAATTGAGAGTGTGCACGGGAAGAAATAGATTGCTCGAAAATAGCTTTCAAATTTAATTTCATGCAATATAAACGACGATTGTTAGCGTGTTTGTATTGGTAATCAACACAATGAACTTTAACGTTGTCGTTTAAAGGTTTTGAATCTAAAAAAAATGAAGTAAACTTACTGCCTTGTCTAGCAAGCAATGTACATTAAATCAATTTTGTTGGGTAATTTTCTTTACATCATCTTAAAATACAACCAAACGCTGTGAGCTCGTAGTCTTCAGTAGAAGCATCTATCAACTAACTGCAAACAACGATAATGATATTTGCTATAAAAGATAGCTGCAGCTATGTGACTTCGATGAACCAGTCCTCGGGAATTTAATGTTACTCTAGTCTGTACGGACGTAGCACGACGTTTATACCATGCGGTTTGCTGCATTTTAATTGAGCTTATTACATTTTTACTCGCCACATAATCCATCACACATGCTAGCTTCAGTGCGTTACTACCATACTCGAAACAGTGTTCGGCATCTTAGCACAACCACAAACCGGTAGAGTTTCGTCTGCCGAACGTGCTCATAGACTATGTAATATAATTATTTATGAACATTCTACCGAAGCGTAGGACGAGCACACTCCAGATTATGCGTACTATGACTTCATGATTCATGACTTCTGCCTCTAACAATTTGAAGTTTGGTCTTCGCAATATTTTCCTGTACCAGATCGTTGAAACTGCACCGACGTGCGCCCATAAACTATTTTCCCAAACTGTCGGCATCGTAACATCTTTCCAAGCGCTACAAGGACTAGATAATGAGAGTATTCCAACAGCTCATAACGACCCTTTAACCATAACTTTATGTTTACAGCAAACCTTAATTTTACTTTGGAAATCGTAGTTGAAGTGTGTGTTCAATTAGTACGTAATAAAGTATATTAATACACATCTCACTTCGAGCATGGTGTAACGATGAATATAATACTTCAGAGCGCTTCAAAGCGCTTCTGCATAATATGAATATTATTATGAGTGTTTTGAGATTTATTCCATTCGTTTCCTCAGATGTTATTTAAAGAGTTATAGCAAATGACCTTTCCTGATTTATGCACACCGCGGCAAGATATGGAGTTAAATTTTACGAGTCAAAAATTCATCATCTTCCTTAGACAACATCTAAAAGACTGTAATGCAATACTTTTGTTCCCCATAATGCTTACGGGCCGTGATTGCCTCTCTGTTCAAGTATCTAATAACCAGCACCATTTGCGTTGCTGCTCGACACTGAACTACACTGTTTGGGCGAAGCGAAGCGAAGAAACTTTGATATTTTCATTGCCTCCGGCACAAACCACCCACCCGAGAAAGCTTTCTTTTTTTTTTTTGCAACACAACAAGCAAAGAAAATGGGTGTGTAACCGGCACGCCTTTTCCCACATCTGCAAGCTACACTGTAATTCGAGCTGCGGTCAAAAGTCGTTCGACACAGATGCTCGAAAGGGGTGCAATTTTTCTTTCTTATTCAAATTGTTCCAACCAGCATGGACGCGGGATGACGAAGCAAAGCAACAACAACAAAAAAAAAGGATGTTAAACACAGACACAAAAGTACAAGAAAGCATCCGCTCCTGCCACCATACCGTTCTCCACAACAATACAAAACGAAAGGATAATTTCAGCTCGCTTCGACTAGCAAGCTGTCACTGGGCGATTCGTATTTGTGTGTTTGGCTCACTGCGTCAAACCGTCGATAATTTCAAAAGCATCCTAGCCCTGCTGCTCCACCTACATTTCGACAGCTGTCTACACTTTTGGGTTGAAGCAGCCACACTCGTTCTACCAGTCGTCCCTATTTGACGGTGATTGCTGCGGATTTGGACACCCTTTTGAAGGTTTTTTTTCGGAATTCTGCCTTTCCCGGGAATCTTTGCCAACACCGAACTTCTTCACCAGATGAAAGATACAGTGAAGGATATGATAAAGGAAAAAAAGGGGTAACCACTTTGACATCAGACCATTAAGTAGGAAACCCCTTGGATTTATCTGTTTCTATCATTTGTTTTCTAGCTTTTTGCTTTAAATTGCAGTATTACATTCTATTTTGTATTAGCAGCAGAAGCATTCATAACATAATTTGCTATGTATAATGATCAATGAATATCAAGTTACTGTGCCATTTATCGACAATTAATTATTCCACAGTAAAGGTAAACACATGAAGATATTTTTAATAACCATACCCTAAGAATAATGGAGACATGAACTATAAAAAGACGATACAGAAAAAAAAGTAATGCATAAACACCGACACATCGTTGACAACCAGTCGTAAATGGCACGTCAAACCTCATAAGGCCACCAATCAAACGACCCACGGTGTGAAACAGCGATTAGTTGAAGTGCTGCACTAACGTGCAAAAAATAACATTCCCCAACGAATTTCCCAACACACACACCTACACACCTTTTACACAACAGTAAAAACCAACCGGCATCGTCACACATCTTGATGGGAGTTGATTTATATTCCGGACGTAGCATCCCCGTCGTAACCGTCAGCCATGCTGGGAAGCTTTTCTTATTCGGTCTATCCATTTCCAAACCGGCAATGTAACGTTGGTTTTCGGTTAGCTTATAAATATTCTGCCGTACATCCACACCCGCCTGGTGACGATGGAAAATGCTGCATGCCGTGGGTGAAACGTTGAGCAGCGTACGTAAATAAAAGAGATAGAGAGAAACACATACAACTAGCAAACTTCGTATACTACACGCAGGTAATTTTGAAACGAATACCTTAAAAAGATCCATTCACCCTCGCAAATGAAAAAAGAACCCTCCACCTTTTGCAAGATCAATGAGCAGACAGAGGAAGAAGAAAGGAGTGGAGCAGTGTGAAACGTGTCATGGAGGGACCTTCACAGTTCCGGTCAGGTTTGCAAGACCGAGACGTTTCGCTCCGGAACGGTGGATTTTTCATCTTTCATCAACCGTAGTTCGTAGCCGGTAAGATGATCCGAACAGCGAACTAAAAGAAATAAACGAACCAGAATGTTGGAACGATTTACACAATCTTCGCCTACGAAAAGAAAGGGACGATGGACGAAAAACACAATTTGAATCCTAGACGGTGAAGGTGTGTGAAGCCAGAGCGAAACCCATACCACCAGACAACGCAACCAAACGAGATGGAATTGTTATCAGCCTCGTCATCGTCATCATCGCTGTTCTATTGCGACAGCTGCACAAGCCGGCATTTGAGACAGTGTCAAATAGCACCGAAAAGCAGCCAAGTCACCGACGGCTGATTTATTAGCGAAAATGGCAAAATAATTGAACCATTCGCCTCGTCCACGTTATTGGTGGGCGATGACAACTTTTTCCCCCCCCCCCCCAAAAGCAGTTGTCAATGCTCTCCTTCCTTGCAATACCTGGGTAGCGATGTCATTTGACGTGGCAAAAAGTCACCAAGAAATGAGCGCCATTCTTAAGCGTAATAACTTTAAGTTATTTTAATTTTTTTTTTTTGCTGAGCTCATATTCGGAGTTATGGGTGTGGAGGTAGTTGCCAAAAAAAAAAAAAAAACAAACAAATCACAAGTTTTGAGAAAGCAGCATCAGCTAGCCGACGAAAACCAATCATAAATAAAATAAGATATCATACCGTTGAGCCGTAACAAATCTCCGGACCAGGATATCGTCGTAAGCGGAAATTCAAATGATGCTACCAGCCACTTCCTGCACTACCACTAGCAACAGCTCGTGCACCGTAAAACCGCACAAAGCATTTAGGATGGATGGATGGATGGATCATTTGTATTTCCGTTGAACTTTGTCCCGTGTTTTTCGAGCAGAAAACGGCCTTTTTTGTTTGCGCGTGTGCGTGTGTTTCGGGTTTCCTTTCTTCCGCAGGACTTTCCCATTCAAGACTTTTCCATTTTCTTTACAATTTTTGAATTTCCTTTTCAGTTCAAGGTAGCAGGTACACGCAAGTGAAGAATGAAATATCATAATGCTATCTAATCCGGCACTGAGACAGCATAACGTAAAGTGGGGAAATGACCCGTCACTAATCCCATCGTAATGCACTTACGGTTTTGGGGCATTTGAATAAAACATGTCTGATATGTCCTATTATCAAACAAATGTGTATGTAGAGCAGTCATCTTTTTGTTTGTTTTGTGAGATGTAGTAAAACAAATAAATAACATTGCAAGCTGCTGATTCCTGAAATCTTGAAGAACTTTTGTCCAAGCAGGATTTTTTTCCAGGCTTTTTTATATTTTTCCTTTTTTTGCAAATATATCTGTCTGATTTCGAAATAAATGGTTTATAACAATGTTTGCCCCATTATCAAATAGCAATTGTAAATCCAATCTGGATTCCAAATTCCTACATTCCAAAAAATAAGAAAAAAAACTTATTCTCACAACTCACCACGTTCATCATACAACAAATAGGAGTTCAAGAAAAACTGACCAGGAGAAAGATGTGCTGAACCCAAAGTATTCTGTTGTTCAAGCTACTTGTTACGAGCTAACCCCAATACAGCTCAGTAATCACATAAGTGGGACTCATTTCTAACCTCAATTCAGAACTTATTTGTCAAAGGGGAATATGTGCTTTAACAGAATGAAAATAACTTTATCATTTCCCCCTTATTTGAGTTCATTGTACCTAGCAAAATGTTTCGGTTTTCAACACTGTACACCATTTACGGTATGTTACGTACGCGTTTTGTTCAAAACGTCATATGCTTTCTATCTTCTTGTAGCGTCTACACCTCCAACAACATCGCCCGGGCCGCCGACAACCGAATCCTACTCCGACCTTTGGCCCAACCGGAACCTCAACGATTCCGCCGGTGGTCTTCACCATCATCACGGTGGGCAGCACTCGAATTCTTATTCTGGGCACGTGGTTGATAAAAGTAAGTATGTGCAAAGTGAAGCATCATTAGAGGGTCAGCTTGGGGACTTGGGCACTTGAACGCTACCGGCAAACGGTACTGGGTCCATCGTGTCGTGTGGGGGCTTTCCTCTCAGATGGGCAAGTAATTGAATTAAATCTCACTCTAATTTGTGACGGAAGTTTTCATGTATGCTTCTTTCTGTACGCCCAAGCGATATACTTGCTGCCCACTTAGCGAGTGACTACTTGCTTAACAAAATCCATTTCTCTCTCTCTCTCTCTCTCTCTCTCTCTCTCTCTCTCTCTCTTTTGCTTTGCACTATTCTCATTTATTTATTGCTTTATATCCCCTGCACAGACTCTAAATACTCTTCCAATCTTAATGAAATTGATCGATCCGAGCAAAAATCGTTCGATACTAATATCATCTATTGGCCACCAGAAACTAATCGGAACAATCAAGGTATGTAACTTTTGTCAGATTTTTTATTTTATTTATTTTTGCAAAAATCAACGTTTGCGCTAAAAGCTAACTTGCTAACGAAATTTATTTTTTTTAAACAGTAAACAAAGATAATAAAAGAACAACAATGAAAAACAAACTTTAATGTTACATCTTACTTTCAGTACTGCAGTAGATCGTATTATATACCATTTGTAATAATTGTTTCCTTATCACACAGGTGCCATCACAGCAACATGCAATATTCTGTCCATTATTTTTAGCACCGGTATGCTACTTTTGGTAAGAATTAGCTTACAATAACTAGCAATCAAAATGTACCCTGTAAACTAAGACCAACATTGTGTGCAGTATGTATATTCATGCACTGATAGTTGGAGTGTTGGACACGGGACATAAAAGGTTCCTGCTCTTTAACCCTTTTAGCACACACATACACACACATGCAAAGTGATAGAGAAATGTTTTGCTAGCAAAATGGCTTAGCATTCTGATGTTCAATTTGGCAAACCAAACGGCAAGCAAGTAAACCGTAACAAGTAGTGCGAAAAAATAATGCAACAGCAAACGCAGCTAATACAACAAAAGATCAACCATTTCAACACGTATAACTGAATGCAGGGTTTATAAACATATATATATACTAAATGACAAATATATATATACATATACACAGAAATATACTAATTATACAACTATATTGTAACGGTGAAGTCATTGACATCATATACACGCAACGTATAGCCAAATGAGAAGAAAGCACAACTGCACAATCCCGTCATCAGATAGTGTGAAATTGTATTGCAGATTACCATTACTTGACAAAGAGCATATCTCCACCGTCACTGTCGGCACCATCAGTAGAGACCATTTATCTATGACACGATCCTATATTCAATGGAATGGCACTGTAAGCATAAGAAGGCCGCACTGTACCAACAATCGTATACCAGGAAGATGAACGAACCTTACCAAGTAGCGCAGGCACTCGCGAAAGCAGGAAGCTGGTCTTGATTAAGTTTATAACACATACCAGAGCAACTCTTCGTCAGGCTCAAGCAATTATGGATATCGTCGGAAGGCTTATTGGAACAAGCACAAAACCTCCTAGAGCTTACGTGTTTCTCATTAGGCTACAGTCGATAGGTTGCTTTATCTCCTACTACTGATTACAGTATACCGAAGAATAAAGTAAAAAGTGTGGTATATTTCTACAAAAAAAAAAGTTTCGGAATGTTCGGACCCCACTCTAAATACCGAGCGATAACATCAGGGAACACTGCGGAAAGGTGAGAGGTTATCATTAGCAATATTATTGTGAAAAAATCCTTCCACGACACCCAAATGCTTATGTGTATAAATTTGTAGGCTTGCATAATTGGACTAAGACTGTTGGAAGGCACAGAAACACGTGAGAAATGAGGCATTTACGATCACATATCAGTAATACCGATTCGAAGCATAATTTGTATTAGCATAAACTGTTAGGAAGAATTTATATATCGTTGTTTAAACCTCGTAACTAATATCGTTTTGTATACTGCGCGCATTCGAGTTGTACCAATATTTAAATATTTAACCATAGAACCCACACTGAACGAGATTATACTAGGTTAATTTTTTTGTGGCCCGGAAAATTTTGTAGAAAAAGAATTATAAATTTCCACAAAATATAAAAAAAAAAATCCATACCATTCACTGCACAGATAATAACCAATGATGCATTCCACAAGGAGGAAAATTTCTTTCCCCTTAAATGCACTTGTGAAACAAATTGAATGCGATTTTTGAAGACTTTTTTTTTAATTTTTTGGTCTGCGTCGGCCCAAACGATGCATTCGAAATTACTCTTTGGACGATAATTGGATTTCTTTTGCCAACTGCCCCCACAATTGTCGACCACAATTTGGCCACCCCATTGCAACCGGCAGAAAGCAAACAAGAAGTCCCGGAAAAGAAATTCTTCGCGCGCGCACTAAATCATCCAACCATTTGCCCGTTCGTAGAACCAACTTCGAGAAAATGAAAAACTTTTGCACGACGTGCTGGTGGTATGAACGAACTGTTCAAAACCGTCATGTTCAGAGAAGAAAGTTCCTTTGGCCTTTTCTTGCTTTCGAACTAATGCAAAGATTTCTTCAAAAACGAGCCGGCTCAAGTATCTAACGACATTTTTACATCTTGAATTCTTTTATCATCGTACGATTTTTGCTGCATATTATGAAACCCAAAAAAAGAACATTTTTGTTTAAAGTAAACGGTGCACTTTGGTAGTTTAATTATGAAACAAAAACTGTCGTGTTTGGAACCCTTAATGACCAACAGACGATTTGTTTTTATCGTAACATCATGCAACATAAACTTCACGCTGGAAAATGTGCAAGTGTATTGCAATAATGTGCCAAAATACGACTCATACGCCCCATGTAATCGTTTCATTCATTCCGGTGCTTCTGTGAACAGATTGTTGTTATGTTGTTAGACTGTAAGGGACATTAGTTGAGCTGGAAAGGAATCTATGAGAAGTGTATAAATAATAATTGCAACGGAAGTACGGTGGTAGAGATGCAGAACGAGCAAGCTAGTGTATTGCATCTATGGCGTGTGTTAATATGAGTAAAAAGACATTTTAGTGACAACGATGTTACCCGCAGTGATGCGAAAGGTTAGTCCAACAACGAGATATACGTACAACATGAATTTATCCTAAATGTGTATCTAAGCAAAGTGTAAGTTAAGGACGCTAGGACCATGGAAGTTGTGTATTGGCATTTGTTTTGTTGTGTACTAACACTCAAGTACACGTATTGTTTGTACAATAAGATCAGCATCACGCCAGGAATCAATGTGCAATCAAATTAAACGGCTAAATGTTCCGCTATTAAGATATAGTAAGCAAAGAATGTAAAAAAAAACACACAAACCCAACTGTACTAATACCGCATGTTCTACAAGAAAGGCTCTCGCCCAACAACAGTAACACCCCGGAGCATAGCTATCAAAGATTCTGAACAAATAGAATACAAACCAATAATAAAGCTTTGAGTAAACAACGGTTATCTAGAATTGGCTTTGTCTGTTTTGCGTTGGTTTTCTTCTTTTCAATACATCCGAAGCCTTTCGTTACATATCCTCAGGTAAGAGTTATCGATATTGTTCCTAACTATGAAATTCTCATGAGCTATTAAAAACGTTTTAATTTATTTTTCCCATGTTTTAAAGCCATCGGCCATCCCAAGCCATTTTCATGCCATAACCGAATTGCAAGTAAAGCTTTATAACGCCTTTATAGCGCCGGGCAATCTTTCTCTCAAACCCGGCTAAGAGAAATGTGTTAGCTTTGCAATTCTTTTTGGCTCCACAGCCTCGGAGGGACTTGGCCGTTCGTTACTGTCTCCCTTCATTTCATTTTACCCATAGCCGAATAATCAGTTTTACGTGCAGGGAAACGATTAGGATGTGACTCAGTAATCGATCTTCCAGTGTGTAAACCGGCGCCAAACCCGAGTGGGTCACCATCTTCCAGGAGAATTCAAAATTCCGAGTTAGAAGAATTTGTAACTTTGTTCTTTTTTACTCCTTCATCTTTGGCACAACAACCTCGTGAGGTCTTGGCCTACCATTTCTGCCTATTTATTTATCAATTAATTTATTTATATTTCACTATGATGGCTCACCACCTCCATTTCTGCCTATCTTGACTGAATAATTTAGCTACAACTGGACGAACAGTTCTGCGCCAGAAACGCAAGAAAGAACGATCGAAATCGGATTAGAATCCAACCATTAGAATCAGCAATTGGTGCTCATTCCCCTGTGCCATTCCATTGTTTTCGATCATTTCTGATTAGTCTAAGCGATAAGTTGTATCTCATGAAAATTAAAAATTTAATAACACGGTGAAAGACGATGATTCTTTCGTTGCTCATTATATAGGTCTATACAAACAACTATGAACAAGTATAAAATAAGATTATTATTTGAGTTTAAAAGGTATTTCTCATGTTTTTCTTGACTTAACGACCCGCTAGATCGCGCCGGCCATCGAATGGCTTACTAAACTTGCTGGTACCGCGTAATTGGATAGTTACTCCTCATTTCGGCCAGACCCAGTCAAGATTAACCGTTTGGAACGGCGGAACTGCCGTGTCCAACGCCGCTAACGCCTCCACCATGTTCTAACCTCCAGCATACAAATATTTTATTGACAAAAAGTCGCATTAACAGCGCATTCTCAAGCATACGGTATTTCTTTGACAGTGACTTCTGTCGCGAATATTAACATCTTATGACACTCAATAAAAAGCTCAATAAATAAGCCGCTTATCTTGTATATCACTGCATTAGCACTGTTAGATATTTCAGGTAAGCTCTTGCTGAAGATTCTTCTTCTAGGCTTAACGACCTCACGCTGGCCATCGAATGTCTTACTAGACTCTCTGATACCACGTAGTTGGATAAGCAGTCCTCACCACGGTTCGGTTGGGAAGATTATGGAAGCTAATGTCAGAATTTCAGAATCATACTAAGACACTAACGCACACTACGCTTCAAATGTTCTGCTTCGAGTAAAAAACAACTTTCTCAAGTCTTTGGTCTTAGGATTTGCAACTCTCATCAAGTACTTAAAGAGTAACGGAAACAACTACAGAATGAAGTGACCTTGAAAAGAGAGTAATGGTCCACTATTCTGATATTCCTATAAATCTAAAATATAATATTCATGTGCTCTATTCACAATCCACGAAAATTACATCATGTTTGAGCGGCAGGCTTTATAATTATTTTCATAGCATTTTTTAAATATTATTTTATCAAAACATAAGAGGTTTAAGTGCTTCAACGCATTGAATATTTCACGGATCAAAGCATATACTGAAATATAAAAAATGTTTTTGACATTTGCAATTCGCGTCTGTGTATTAATCACCCTCAACGATAATTCGATTTGACATTGCCTAATGGGCCATCATGCCGACATCTTACGTATAGAAAATGCCTCCTGCTATAATGCTTGATCGCTACAAATTGAACGTAAAAGTGGAATACGTCACTAATGTTGCATGAAAGCTTAAACAAGAATGAAACACAAAACTGAAGAAAGAATGTGAAACAAATGGTAAAAACAACCGTAAAAATTAAATGGAAACAAATCTTTCTAATGGCTTCAATTTCTCCACTGCTGCAATGGAGGCGCCCAGTCTCTGATGCGTATTTGTACACCAGCGATGTCAAACATGCGGGACGCGATTCCTTTGAGACAAAACGAACAAAACTGTGTCTAGTGCTCGCGACTGTCACAGTTCTGATATGTGAAAAAAATGTCTTTGGTGATATCACGAGACTCACCCTTTTCTCCTATTTCCCGTCCCTATTTCCCTTCTACAGCTGTCGAACCTGTGCTTGGTAAATTATTCGTCTTTTCGTTATATTCATTTTTGAAGCTTGTTCTAATTTAGAAGCTTAATTCACGCAACACATAGTTTGATAATAGAAAGAATGTTATTTTATTTATTTATTTATAATTGATTATTACGATCCAGTGCCGTATTGTCAATACCACTTGTGTTGATTAGATTTTTACAGATTTATAAGGCATTTCCTCCTTATTCTTTGGCTTATCCCGGGCATACTCGGTTAAGAAAGAATGTATAAATACTATTTTTTTTAAATAATTTGTTCTATCTATAAGACCCTGGCCAAACACGACCGAAACAGACTGAAACGAAACATCAAATTTGACAGTACATAACACCTTTCTCTGGTTGTGATATAAAAAAAATTTTTTGTTAACTATTTTTGGATATAATTAACCAAATTACAGTACATTATGGTAAAAAAACATTTTTGAAAGGTCTGAATGTTTCGGTCAAACTCGCTAGAAAAGCGGAACAAAGTAAAACAACACTTAGATGTTTTGTTTCGGTTTGTTTCGGTTGAGTGTGGCCTCGGCCTAAGAGTATGGCTGATGTTAATTTGAAGTTATTGAGTAGCTGTTTATGTTTGGGCAAATCGCTTCGTAAACGTTTAAGCGTTACGATAATTAGGCATTGATCGCACAAATGGTCGCTTGGTTGACAAGCATACCATAAGGGTGTGGCTAAAGCGCAGAAAATTAGGAAGAAGGAAATAATAACGGAAGAAAAGTCATTCGAAACGAAAAAGCACACCCAGACACAACGTACGAAGCAGACAGAATTGTTTAACTTTAACACGAAAAATTTCAACTTAAAATAATCCTGAACTAACCTAACTAAAAAAGTAGCCAATTTCGGCCCACCAGATTAAACCAAGATATCTGAACCAGACACAGGAAGAAATTCGACCAACGTGGTCAAACGAGTTTGACATCCCTGATGTACACACAAACACAATGGCACACTAACGCTCAAAATGGGTTAGAATGTAAAACAAACTCTATCGGCCGTTTCCATTTTATTACACACAAGCATACTCACTGTATACACACATTGAACGTACGCCGGCTTGTTCACACCCCTGCCGGACGGCACATCTCTCTTCCAAACCGCAGACGATTCCTCACACCATTGCATGGCGACAGCTAAAACACTTTCCATACGCAAACCAACGTTATTTTGGTTTAATTTCAAAACCTCAAAACTATTTACCACTCACACCTTGCTTCACTTCACACTTCGGCTGTTGTCCTTTTCATCAGCGCTAACAGCAGCACTCAACGAACCAACCAACCAACCCATCACGGTCCTTCACACCCAACCGTGGTGGTAGCATTAGTGTCGCTGGTTTTGATTTGGTGTTTCTCGCTCGAGTCTGTCCCGTATCTGTGTTTTCGAGCTAATGTTTAACGCTCGTTTTTCATCATTGTGTGATGTTTGGGTAAGTTTGTTTGAAAGATTTATTTATTTCCAAACACTGGTTAGCATAACTAGCCATCAGTTTAAAGCACTCATATCAATATGAACAATTCAATCCTGCGATCGACATGATTTTAAATCAATTCAGTTACTATTTAGGCCGGCTGAAAGATACACCAAACGAAGCGTAGCATTTAAAGCTTCATAAATATCCGATAAAATGAGAAAAACATATTTGCGTTTGATTTTCAATTTCGCACGCTTTTACGTCGGAAAAAATATCGTAGTACAATCAGCCGGAAATGTTTGCATACAGCGTGCAAGCGAGCAAACAAGATATACGAGCCCACGGTTTGATTCACAACGGAAAAGCAGATCACAGAATGTGTTGACGGGAAAAAAATAAAATTTAACTGCCCCCAAAATTCAGTAGGATGGAAAAATGACCAGCGCTTAACCTGGTCAAATGTTATAGATGCTTCAGTTGGTCTCTTCCTAGTAAACGGGTTTGATGCGCTACTTTATCCTTGTTATGTTAATCGAGGCCACACAAAATATTTGACTGAAAATCTTTGGGCTTCACATAATGTTTTAATATTTTAAAGCTTGACAAGTGCATTGTTTAATGCGCTTGTCAAGCATGTATAGCAGAAAAATGGTAAAAGCAAACTAAAATTAAAATTTTTATGATTTTTATACCATTACTAAAGTACAACAGTAACAAACTTCGTACAGCGCGTGTGTTAAAGGCTCGCATGAAGGGTTGTAAATTATATCATTTCATCCCTTGCATTGGTCAAAATAATGAGTAACACCTGCCATAGGCAAGTGGATTCTCTTTTACCACTGTAGAGTTGCAGCAAACGCCCACCGTTCAACTACCATGCCGTGCAACAACCATTCCACTTCGTTGAATACCCATCAAGGTATAAATCGTGTTAAAATAATATGCTTTTAATTTGAAGGATCCATGAAATACTTTTACGTACGGTCATTATCATTATGAAATCAACCAAAGTGATCCTCGCACTTCGGCACTTCCAGTCGACTCCTGTCGACAGAAGTAATAAAATTTACGCTGAATAAATAAAACAGTGTCACCGTTGATGGTGGCTTTTCATCTTGTCCTTTTTTTTATGGACAGCTTCATTTTTTGTCCACTCACTTTGGTGCAAACAGTATTCGTCTGCTGCCGAGTAGGTGGTACCGTATGGACTGGAAATACAGAAAGTGTCAAAATGCTACCAGTAAGCGAAAGTCAGTCAGCGGTCGCGTGCCAGGCGAGGGAAAAGTTTGCATGAATAATAAATAAGATGGGGAAAATTATGCTACTGCCCTTGCATGCTGGTGCCTTTTGATCCAGCGAAGGTATGGTTAGGACAAATCAGTTAAAGTAAAGGCAAAATGATAGAGAGTACACAGGCGATGGCTCTCTTCAAAAATCCTATCGTTCGGGTTCGAACCTAATTTCCAACTGAACAATTTTTGCTTTCAACGAGTGGTGTAGCTGTGGAAAAATATGTCTGCGCTTTTGACCGTCTATTGTTTTGGCAACTGAAGATTCATTGTTTAACTTAAAAACAAAAACAGGCACCAAATTTTCACGATGGTACTCTTCGATCAGGAACGTTATGCGATGATACCCAATGACGATACAACCTTCAAAACTCGTCCCGAAAAAACATCCCACTCTTTATACTGCTCTTGAACCTCATAACACAACCCTAATCTAAGAGACAGGTGCTATGGTGGTCTGGAAAAATTGACAAAAGGATGATCACTGAATGCCCAACAATATGCAAGGCCAAACGTGCTTCCTGCTTGTGATCAGGGCATCATAGAAATAGGCGTCCTAGTAGGAACTGTAATACATGCAAAATATCAATCATGTTTTTTCTTGCATAGGAATATATACTTCGTTTAGATCTATGTAAGTCAGTACCACCTGATAAAATAACGCCACTGCCTTTAATAACATCGAATGCAAAGTCCTCCAGAGAGCAATGTTTGTCTTTAATTCTTTACACAACTTAAGACAACTTGAATTCAGTAACAAAAGTTAAAGACTTTTTCCATTCTTTCTTGGAGCAATATTTGAAATGTAATCAACAAAACAATGTCCTGATTCGCATAAAACAAAAAAGCGCTGGCAACATGTGCTTGATCCAATCACATAAAAAAAAAGGTTTCGGTAATATGAGATCCTTGTTTCTTGCAAAACAAATTGGCCTACAAAAAAGGCTTTCTTAAAGTAGCTTAAGTGAGTCTTGCTACCAGCGCAGAATGAAAGGGTACTCTTTTTTTCCTCCAATACATCAATATGAACGCTCTTGAAACTCGACAAGCTTTAAAATAGTACACATATCGTTTATAATATATAATGTAATATTAATAATAATATATATTTAATAATTATAATATAATATACAATATAATATAATGTTTTAAATTTCGTTATTAAGCCTGTAACCGAACCTCCCAAAGAACCAAATAATCTTAAGCAACCAAATGTAGCATGCTAAAGATCGCTGCTCTAATACGCATTTTGCAGTAGATAAGCAGCGCCAAAGTTCGTCGTACTTTTAACCGGCTCCTAAGCAGCCTCCGTACGTCAAATTCGAAAAGAAAATTTTCATGCGCATTTAAATTTCTAGCAAGACAGAAAAAAGCATGTGGTCCTTGTCTGACTTGTGCTTTATGTGCATATGTGCAGCTGATGAGCTGGCTTAGGACAGTTTGTTATTGCAGTAGGCATGATTTTTAGCTGTGGTAGTCTTGTGTGTATGAATGTTTTATTTTGTATGTCTGATTTATTGAGAATCGAACTGCAGTTTTCCTGGATAACAGAGTGCTACTTTGTCAATGATACTTATTTGTCTGTTGTTGGACAGTGTGCATCAAGCACAGAATAAAGTACTCGAGCTCCAAGCAAGAAATGCAAACGATGTGTGGAGTTTTACTTTCTTTTTAATTGTTTTGAGTGTACAACCATTGAGGAGACAATCTTTCTATATATGAGCTGAATGGCCACTACCGAATGAAAGCTGGGGGCGATCAAAATAGGCCCCAGATTGAAGTAGCAAATATCACACTTAATTAAAATCTGATCTATTAGCCCCCTCCTCCCCCCTTCCCCCCCTCTCGCAGCCTACAAGGCGCCCACCTACTCAGCTTAACATTGTAATTCGCCACCGAGCAGAGATGTGAATCATATCCATTTGATATAATGTGCAAACAGTGTTGATGGGAGAAGGAAGATGAGAAGGAGGAGGGGGAGAGAGGGAGGGGGTAACTGGGGTTAGTTACCAACCATTCGACGAGGCACCTTCGGCTTGAAGGTCGCTCATTTCGTTCATGGGTAAACCCATCTCTGATTGTGAATTTTTATGTGTGCTGTTGCATCTGAATATTTGTGGTTGGCACTAGTTGAAGACACGAAAAATTCAGATCATATTGGTCATAACTGTTGAATAAAAAATAAACGTATTTCATTCCTAAGGAACGGCCTGATCACGTTGCTAAATATACATTCTATGTTATGTTATTATTTTCCAACATAATCCATAATTTAGTTTTTATCGGTAAAAATGTTCGACAAACATTTCCTAAGCCGTTTTTCTCCAATAAACAACCACAAAGTTCCGTACAGTACCATGTGCTGCTTAAGAAGCCTCACAGTTCCATGCCTCGTTTATCAACAAGCCTCATAGTTCCATCGAGTTCTAGGTGCAATTAAAAAAGCTTCATAGTTCCATCGGGTTCCACGCTCTTTTTAACAAGCTTCAAAGTTCAACCGTGGTTCGATTTTTCCTTAAGCAGCCTACAAACAGCTAGAGGGTTCGATTAATTTGTTTTTGGCTATTTTGGCGTTGTTAAAATAGAAATTAGCTGTCGATTGGATGTATTTTTAAAATTGATATTATTTAATGAATATAAAAGTTTTAAGCCTCTTAATAAATAAAAAAATACTTTGCTAAAGTTTACTGCAAAACGCGATCATTTACTAGAAACTGGAATAAACTTTTTATTTACAAAACGAACAAAACATTTAAATCGGAAAACGGTTTTCATTATAGTCGAACAGATTGTGCTTCATGAAGACTCGCTGCTACATCATCATACCCAACAGATTACATCCATTGGAAATGAGTGATTATCAGCAACAGAAATCCGATGCATTCAAGCGGAAAATTATAATTTACGATAGAGTCAAACCCACCTACCGCCACATCTACTTCGAATTTCGCTCATGTTATGTTGACCAAATGATAACATCGTCAACAACGTGATAACAGTAATCCGTTCCGGAAACTTTTAATGCATATTATGATTGTAATTTCCTTACCAGGTTCGGAGAAATATTATGAAAATGAGATTTCCGAAAAATTATAATTGCAGCTTCATTGTTTTCACAAAATCACACGGTAAATGCACTATTACCGATGGAATCTTGTAGCGTTTACAATAAAACTACGGTGTACCATAAGTGCAAACAGTTTGCACATGATGAGGATGAAGCAAATGAAGATTTATCTAATGAATAAATTCCCTGTTCAACACATTTTATGAAGAAAAAGGCCATCCCATTCTTCATCCATACACACAAACAGCCCAAGCTAAACCGTAACGACTGACCCTGAAATTCATTGACCATGGCTGCTATAAACCGGACACCAAATCGGACCAAATGCTTTCCAAATGCGTGCAACGATAAAACCAACCCACGACAATGTGCAACTGCATCATCAAACACGCTAGCTCTTTCACTGCGTCTACGCACGCAATTGCACAGGAGACAACATTGCAAAACGGGTGCAGAGAGGGATGTGATAAAAAACGGGCATCGAACGAATGCATTTATGGAAGATCTGCAAATGAGCAAATAATTGGATGAAACTCGAGTCACAGACAAAACAGTGACGATGCACCGTTCCGGGATGCGACCACAGAAAAGCGCCAACCCCGGTTCGAACGATGCAAGTAAAACAAGGGAAGCATAATTGCATTTGTCGCTGTCGGCGATGTTTCATTCCATGGCAGCAACCGTCCCGAACACCTATTACTGCTGGAGCCTATGGAGCCGGGTGTGTCGGGAAAAGGTTTGTCAGCACCATCAAAAGGAAATTCCTGCCGCAACGGCTTGCTTGCGCCTGTCCGCTACAAACGGGATGCTGACAATGGTGCCCAGTAAGGGTTAAGGGAAAGAGTACTGCGATGGTGACAACAAAAATGGCACTGGCATCGTGCAGCCGTGGCGTGTGTGTGCGAAGTAGATGAAAATTTTGACACCAATAATTATCGTTCTCCCATCGGGGTAACCGAAGTTGCAAATATGGATGCCTATTGAATGCTGCTGCATCGATTCACTAATCGTAATCGAATGCAATTTCATGTGGATGCAGCTACAAACAATAGGGACGCTCGTGGAACGCGATTTCTAACTGTACGATGAGCGATTGTTTCAGGTTGTAGACAATGATACTGCAAACGATAAATTATGTCTACCGTATGGATCAAACATTGGTCACACACAAACCATCTTTGACGATGGACTCATGTACAACAAATATTTTTAGAATAAAACACAATTTCTGGTAGTATTTTGTGCCTTTGAGTTTCTTGGCTTTTGTTTACCTGTGACTGAACAAACACTATTATACCTGATAAAACAATACGGATTGTATTTTGACATCAGGCTTTTTGTAAATAAGATCGACCCAGCTATCAGTCAGCTACCGTAAATAAATTATATTGCTTTGGGTTCTGTAGGGTACATTTGGAAATTTACATTTGTAAAACTAGTTTAATTTCCACAATTTTTTATATATTGACCCTGGTCTCTTAGCAGCTGCTCCTTCTTTTTTATCTTCTTTTATAGCATACAAAGTACCATGACAATGTTACAAATTTATTTCGGCTACAGTTTTAAGGTTAAACAGTCGAGGAATTGCAATTGAAGATTTGTGCGCATTAGTAGTTTTATCCCTGATCGAAAAAATTTGAAAAATTAAGACACTTTTTTTTTGTTTTTTTTTTTTTTATAATTAATTACAACGGTACAATGCCGTATCGTCAGAACATTCTATTGTAACGATTCGGAATTTTTAAGCTTTTTCCCATTTCTTCTGGAGTACATATGACAGCCTTTCAACTGTGCTATTTAGCCTTGAAATATAGCTAAAATAAAAAACAAAAACTTGAGCCCCTTGCTACCGATTTCGTCGGAAGCTACCAAGCTGAATTTGCTGGAGGCAAATCGACAACCAACCAAATCTTTACTCCACGGGAGGTCCTCCAAAAATGCCGGGAGCACCAGATCCCTACGCACCACATGTTCATTGACTTCAAGGCGGCCTACGATACCATAGATCGGACCGAATAATCGAACACCGTGCAGCAGTACGGATTCTCTGGAAAGCTGGTACGGTTGTTAAGGGCCAGTATGGACGGGATGCAGTGCAAGGTAAGAGTCTCGAGCATGCTGTCGGAATCGTTCGAATCTCACCGGGGTCTGTGGCAATGGAACGGACTCTCCTGTTTGTTGTTCAACATCTCTCTCACGATTTTCCCCAATCTCTCCAATTCCTTGGCTTCGCGGATGACATCGACATCATTGGACGGACAAGTACGGCGGTGTGCGAGGCCAATAGAATTGGATTGAGCATCAATGCGACGAAAACAAATTTACCTGTTTGCCAGAGGCTCTGACCGTGATAGAGCCCGACTCGGAAGCAGAGTATCAGTTGACTGTGACGATCTCGAGGTGGTAGAGGAGTCTGCTACCTTGGTACGATCGTAAATTCGGACATCAACGTAAGCAGCGAAATCCGAAGGTGCATTGTTCATGGGAATAGTGCCTACTACGGACTCCACAAACTCCTGCGATCCAGAAGACTCCAACAACACACGAAATGCACGATTTACCGCACCTTGATGCGTCCGGTAGTCCTCTACGGGTACGAGTCTTGGACTATGCTGACGGAGGACTCCAATGCACTCGCCATTTTCGAGCGGCGGGTGCTTAGGACTATCTTTGGCGGTGTGTGCGAGCAGGGCGTGTGGCGAAGGAGAATGAACCACATGAGCTAGCTGAGCTGTTTGGCGGTGCCGATTCCCTGACGGTAGTCAAAGCCGGTAGGATTCGTTGGCTGGGGCACGTGATGAGGATGCCGGACACAGCGAGCTCGTTGGCTGGATCAAATGGAGTCTAACCTGTCGGAAATCGTATGCAGCCATGGATGGAGGACTGCAGCCCCAGACCGAGTTTCCTGAAAACTCATTGGCAACCTGGCCTTGTCGGCGCGACGTACTAAACCCTGAGCAGGTCAAAAAGAAGAAGAAGAAGTAATCACAAAAACTCGGCTGAAAACTTTTTCAACTTTTTTTTTTCTTCTATGGCACTAAAACCTCGAGAGATGTCCTGCGTTCGGGGACCCGATCCGAATATAATTCGATACCCAGTACAGCCGATGGACGCCGCTACCAACGTGACCACTGGAGCGTCCCGAAGCTTTGACTTCTTTATCGTTGCAATATTTCATCCAAGGATCTATTGATCGATGATCTAGAGAGCAACAAATATCCTGAAGATAGATAACACTTGTCGTCTGGTTCTCAGGGGTAGCGACACCCATCTTCACATGGCAGTAGCAGTGAATAAATCCTATCCGGGCCGTTGTTCCCCCGCAGGAATAGTTAACTATCCAATTTCGTTGTATCATTAAGTCTAGTAAACCAATAGATAGCCGACATGTCCGTCGAGTTATTTGATCAAGAAGAAGAAGAAGAAGAATAGCATTCATCGTTCATGTCATAAACAAAGGTATCCATTAGATAATAACTCATGGTAGATTTTATTGGGATTTATTATTTTTTGTCAAAGCTCTACGAGAAGACCTTATTCAATCTTTTTGCAGCAACAAAAGACAAATTACTGCCATATTGCCTAGGTGTAGAAAGACATGATACAACTTGAAATTGGAAGAGAACAGCAAACAGTTTGTGACGTATCAAGCTGTTTCAAGGCCCTAGGGGAGAAGAGTGAAGATGAGGGGAGAAGAGCATACTTATCTAATTTAATCATTCTTGGCAAGAGTTGCAAAAGCTTTGTTTTTTGGGTTCTTTCAAAGTGCCAACAAGAGAATTTGCGATTTTTTCTGTAGCAAGACTAACGGGCTTTTCTAACCGAAGAGGCCCCTATCGAACGCCGATAGGTTAATCCACCTCTGAGAGCAGGCAAAAAAATACGTTTTACAATACAGCTGTTGTTACAACAAATATAAACTACGATAAACTTACACATACGGACTAACATGGGTCCCGTGAGCTCAGGTTTTGTTCCCAGGTTCGGTCTAAAATGCTGAAAGTCGTTATCCAACAAGGACGGTTTGGCCGTAGCTGGATTACAAATAATACACCTTACTCTTTCGTTCCCCCGTAGAGAGGACTGACTATCCAACTACGTGGTATCAGCAAGTCCAGTAAGCCATTCGATGGCCGGCGGGACCTTAAAAGTCGCTAAGCCAAGAAGAAGAAGAACTCTTTCGTTTGTAAAGTGAAAGTATTAAAATTCTTTCAATTGTATTCATACAAATTAAAGTACTCATCCAAAAATTTATCACGCTACGATGTATTGTTGTGAAAAGCTTCTAACATAATTATTCAAAAAACGTCAATCGTGCTAACATGTCTGAACTTGCCTACAGCGATTGCCCTAATTAGGTTATCGCTGGGAATGACTCCCCCGATGAATGGGCCATGAATAACACATGATATATAAACACCGTTTACTCGGTACAGCAAAACCAAACAATCAGAATGAAGACTTGCTTCACAACTCATTATTTGGTGTCAGTCCTTGTGAGCTATTCCGTTGTTGCTTCTCACTCAAATAATCAAAGCGCTGCGGCAGAAATTTTCGATCAGTTGAACGAGGAACGCATTGTAGGAGGTGTTCCGGTAGACATTCGTGATTTTCCGTACCAAGTTTCTTTGCGTCGTGGAAGACACTTTTGCGGTGGATCTATTATTGACGTCGAGTGGATACTAACTGCTGCCCACTGCACTAGGTGAGCATCGTTCGAATAAAATCCATCTGCAAAATCAACTCATCCCATCCGCATTTATACAGAACCATCAACGCGCGTAGCCTGTGGGTTCACGTGGGTTCCACGCATGTAAACGAAGGAGGCCGATCCGTCAAAGTCCGACGTATTCTTCAGCATCCGAAGCAAAATTCTTGGAGTGATTATGATTTTTCGCTACTCCATCTGGACCAACCGTTAAACTTCAGTGAATCCGTGCAACCGATTCGTTTACGCAGACCGTCGGCAGATGAAGTCGATGGAGGTCCATCGGACGGTACATTGCGTAAAGTTTCGGGCTGGGGTAACACTCACAATCCGGATGAGTCTGCCCTCGTGCTACGGGCTGCCAATGTTCCCCTGACCAACCATCAGCGATGCAGCGAGGTGTACGAGGGTATTGGTAGCGTCACTGAAAGCATGATATGTGCCGGGTATGACGAAGGAGGCAAAGATTCCTGCCAGGGTGATTCCGGGGGTCCGCTCGTGTGTGACGATCAATTGACTGGAGTCGTGTCATGGGGTAAGGGATGTGCTGAACCGGGATTTCCGGGAGTTTACGCAAAAGTTTCGACAGCATACGAGTGGATCGAGCAAACGTTGCAGGTGGAACGTGTGTCTACTGAACTACGCCAAGTAGAAGCCTTTTAGTGTCGAATCATTTTAATCCGGGATTTACTGCGAGAAAAAAGGTACCAACGCCCGATATTATGGATTATCACCAACACACGGAACATGGCCAAAATACAATAATATCACATGTGAGGGCAACTGTGCGCAGTTGATAAATCGGGTTTCGTTTCAAACAATTTGCTATAAATATTCAGTTTAATGTTGTTAAACATCACAAAGAATTATTTGATCAATTGAACAATTGGTAGCATTAAGGATTAAAATTAAGGATTTTTTCTATTGGTGTCAACAGTACGGCGTTATGCCGTCATTCTACAAGTAATAATAAGTTAATAAAATATTCAACTTGATAAATTTGTACAATGTCATATCTAACATCTCAGCAATACGGCCTGACCTCCCTTATGTCCCTTATGAAAAAAAATCTAACATCTTGACTCAATATTAAAAAGGATATAAAAAAGACCTTGCTAAGAGAAAGTTCTACGAAAATCAGAGGAAAAATTGTCTGTTCCTTATTCTTCAAAAACAAAAATTTTAATAAAACGTCATACTCCCACAACCGAATGTTTATACTTCGCATTCACCTCAATTGTTCGACTCAGGGTTCCGTAGCACTGTTTTTTGGAAACATTGACTCAAAATCGTCATTAGTGGCTCGGATGTATTGCGTCGCAAAATTTTCAGCAACCAAAGAAATCTCTTCGTTCGATTTAGAAAGGTCAAACAACTCACCGAATTCATCAGGCTGGGTTGACTCTTCAGCCGGCGGTGCATCTTCTTTCGATCCCAATATGTTGTTTATTTCCGCGATCGGATCGTAACTTTCACGATAGCTAGGCTCACTTGGAATTGATTTAGATTCAATCGTTTCTAAGCTTTGGCTGCTGGCACTCAAATTTTTTTCCTGAGCACAATTTTCTTTGCTACTTCTTTCATCATTCACCTCCGATGGCTTCATCGTTTCCCAGCTCATGGCAACGTTAGGGAAGATATCGTTATAAACTTTCTTATAGTACTAGAAGTATTGAAAAATGATTAAGCACTATCGTCCACTTGAAGAAAGTAACAATACTACGTACTTTAGGTTGAGCGTATGTCAGCCCTCCAATAACTATTTTCTCAAGAGAAGACGCTACACTATCAGCTTCTCCAATGCTTTCATAATCTGCAGATTTGGATAAACCAACCTGAGGCTCTATCACAGTTGTATTTGACAAATGATCTCCTTTAGCGTTGTCCGGCTCCGGGACTGGTTCCGGCAAACACTGACTCACTACGAATACATTGTATTTCGACAAGCTGCTCGATGGCAAATGAAGATCTTCTTCAAGATCGACCATAGAAATACTGTCTATATCCGAGCCGTGTGAAATTGTCCTTTCATCAAATGTCAACGAATGCCGAGAAACCTGAGTTGAGTGGCATTCTCCTTGACCGAAATTCAATTTGCAAATCTCTCGCGTCATTTCGACCGTATCCAAACACTGGTTGTATTCGCTGATAAACTTCAACAGTTCTTCGTATTGATGGACCAACCATTGGATAGCCCGATCGTCCATACGTTTTTGCTGGCTGAAATGAATAATTAGTTTCATTTCGTTAAGATGGTTATGTCTAGAGTCTAATATTGCGAGCCTTACTCTACGGCAGTTCTGACGATCTGTTCCATTTCCTTTATGAGCCGATTCTTTTCGATCTGCATTCGGTGTGTTACTTCGCGCTCCAGCTGTGTCCGATAGTGGCTAGCTATCTTGCATAGCATATCCTTTGCCTGCTTGCGTACCTTCCGGCATACAAACTCTCCCCAAAGCTGCCTAGCTTCCGCGTATGACCGGTGAAGGTTACCTTTCTCTTCCCAGAATCGTTGCTCGAGCTTCTGTTGCATCTGTTCCAACAGCTCATCGTAGCGCTCACGCTCTACACTCCGAGCGATGTCGATCTTTTGGCGCCATTCGAAATTTAAAAAATCCATCTCATCCGGACTGACACCAACCGCAACAGTTTGTTTCAATCGCCGTCTCCAGTACCCGTCCAAGCGGTGAGCGATGCCACCGCCAATCCGTAGAATGTGTTCGTGTATTTGTCCACGGATTGCATCGGCATCGTGTGATGGGGAGATTTCGTCCGCTATCGCAACACGATCCGGTCCCACCGCCGACCGTTGACTTGGTTCCAGGGTTGCAATTACAATGCTCGCCAATTCGGGGCCTAATTCGTTGGTTATTTCTGAAATTGTTGGAGCCGTACCGGTTTGTAGGAAGTATGTACGACGACATAATTTTGACGGTTTCTTTTTCTTGCAGGAAATCATGTTTGATTTATTGTCACCGCTTGATTCGTTCAGAAAGTTATGCCAATCTTTTGTCCCCGCATATGCTTTGGATATAGTGAGACTTTTATACCAATGCAATTCAACCGGGGCGTTTAGAGCGATGGTAAGTTAGCGGTTCTCGTAACTAAATGGTCCAAAAACGCTCCCACTGCCTACTGCCATTTCAACTTTTTCAATTTCCGCTAAACAGCAAATGCCAATTCAAACTTATGCCATTCGAAGCCCCACTTGAGGACGTTTTTTCTTCATTTTATTAATGTGACCACATTTTTAAGTGGAAGTATTATAGAGTAAAAACAATCAATCCACTCAGGCCTGGTTAGAACATCTTTAAGTAATTTTAATATTCAAACATGAATACGCATTTGACCCTGTTTTTGGTCATCGTTTGGCAAAGTGCAACAAAAATTCCTTTCTCATATATTGCTAAGCCCAAGATATTTAGTTGGCAACGGTTAGCCTTTAACCTTTGTATCTTTAGAGCACGGCTCATCCTATAGGGTAGTTCCGATTGTTTCTACCGTCTGCCGATTTCTCTACCATAACATATGCCACTCACCCACGTGGTGCTGATATTGAATGCCATATTTTAAATTAATATCCCCATACATGTGTTGTTGTTTAATAAGAAATAACATATTATGCATGCACATACAGCATCACTCTCTTCCGGCACTTTCACACTCGTTTTCTCCAACAGCACAACGAACTTCGGCAAACTGCGAAGTTATTAGTTACGGGGCTTTCCGACGGAAGTTCTCAAAGCGTCAGACCTGCCGGAACGCTCCGTCGAAGGAATCGAACCATGTCCACTTGTCTTCGTTATGGCGCTTCGTTATCAATGATGATGTTGAAGTAGGATAATGCGGAGCAAGAGTTGCTTGTTTGCAGTGTTCTAGTGTTTCAGCACGCTCGTTGTTGTTGCTCTGAATTCGACTATGTAGGCGTCATTTTCTACCGTCTATACATCGGCACCCTTAGGATGTTCGCCGGTTATGATACGATGTTGTTTCACCTTCCAATCCCACCCCATCGTGACTGGCCAAGATCAACAATACTGTGGCAAAGAAGACCAGTCCAACCCATCCTGCCTCCAATTCCCATCTGTAAGGCTACACACTTTACTTCAAACGCTCTCACCTTGAGTTCCGGCTGACCTGCACACTTTGGCCCGCCCTACTCCGTCCGCAACTGCAACCGAGCTCCTTTTTCGGTAATTGAGCTACGCCACCGGGTACGCCGTCCTACAGCGTATATCATATAGCAACATCCCAGAAACCGATCTCGAACCGTCATCACAGGGGAAGGAGATTGATACGCAAACATCGTTTCCCCGGCGCTTGTGGCTAAGCGGTATGCAAGGAACAATATTCCGAAACACCCCACCCTTCCTCCTTCCACACACTCACACATACATACATACGCACACATTCGCCAGTTGGAAAATGGGATGGAGTAACACCACATCGACGGGATGAAATTTGCATTCTAATAGATGACGCTCATGACGGACAGATGGCACCTTTCCAGCTTGTGCATAGCCCAGGGAAAAGCCAGCGATGCCACCTACCAGAACCCGCTTGTAGTGCAGTGTCGGTTGTGGGATACACATAAGCAAATCCAATTCCAAGCCCGATTGAACCACACATATTTCTAATATGGTTCATTTTGGAACGAAAGTATTACTCCAATAACGATCAAATAACAAAAAAAAACATCGGCAAGTTGCACTTAAATTTCCGTTATATTTTTATGATATACCCCGAGTATGCAGATTGTTTGCACATGGAAGTATTTATTAAACAGTTCTAATCGCAAGGGCGTTTCGGTGGTAAGGCGTTAAAGGTACCGGTCTTCACACGGCAGGGCCGAGGTTCAAAGCTCATCCGGACCGTCCCCCCGTAGTGAGGACTTACTATCCAACTACTCGGTATCGGCAAATCCAGTAAGTCATTCTAAGGTCGGCGTGACGGCCAAGGAAGAAGGCCGATTTTACTAAAAAAGACGCTAAGTCAAAAAGATTTGTTATGATTTGTTGGTTTAAGTTACCTGTGATCCGCATGCGATAGTAGACGGTCGCTAATGAGATTGTATACTAGACTGGGAGCACTAACTGATTCTGCTGCCAACCTACCACTAGGTTGCCCGCCCCACCATAAGGTCACGAGGATCATCGAATGGTTAACTAGACTTGCTGATACCTCTTAGTTGGATAATCACTCCTGACGACAGAGGAACGATCCGGTTAGATCCTATCTGAACGATCCGGCCATGTCCTGCCATGTCAAGACCGGCGCCGTTTGCGCCTCTACTACCAATAAAGATCATCCAAATATGAATTAAATATAATTAACAAGTAAGCAATAGAACAGACGACCATCATTTAGCCAGACTCACAATTTCAACTGCATTTAAAGACATTACACCAATCTTGGTGTATGTTTGAGAAAAAACCTTCTTTTCTCCTTCGGCTACGGAGCTCAACGGTTTGTGGTTGAGCTGTCAAATTCAAAGGACACGTACGCAGCCAGATGAATTCAGATGACCAGATGTTGCCAATTTAAATGAAAACAGGACATGGCAAAACGCTGTTGTAAATTGCTTTTGGAAAATAATCGTCAAACTGACCAGTTACGTTAGGATAGATTCATTTACTTATTTTATTCACTTTAAACTTAAAGCGATATTTGCGCATAAAATTCCTAGCTTTTATGTGGTGCCATGCAGTCACAGCACAAAATAAAAGCAGCTGTCAAAATGCTGTCAATCTGTATTCACAGTGTATTCTTTCATTTGTTTACTGTTTTCTGTGTGTACATCCACCAAAACGCAGCGTCCTGGCTAGCAAGATTTTGGGGTAAATGTTGCAATATCTCTTCAATTTAGTGTCACAGTAATATTGATTCCATGTCATATGTAACTCCTATATTACAGCATCATGCGGCTTGCTAATCCTGCTGGCGAAAGAAACAAAGATCCGATACTGAATGTTTTAAAGCGATTTATAACAAATACCGTACCCAATCTTCGGAAATTTCTTCCGGCGTAGGCCTCCATGCAGCTTACTTTGCCAAGGAATTTCCCAACATCACTTTTCAACCATCGGAATATGATACCGCGCTGTTTGGCAGCATCGAAGCCTATCGACAGGGAATAAAGAACGTTCGTTCCCCGATCTACATTGACGTTTCGAAGCCGTGCCATGAATGGGAGAATGAAGCTAATGTTAATGCTAGCAGCTGCGCGAACCATTTCGATTACATGCTCAACATCAACATGCTACACATTTCACCGATAGCCTGCGCTTCGGGACTGTTTTATAATGCGTCAGTATTGCTGAAAACAGGCGGACTTTTGATAACCTACGGGCCGTACGCAGTAAACGGAAAGCTCACGCCGGATAGTAATGCTCAGTTTAACAAGTCACTGCAGCAACGGAACCCAGAGTGGGGTATACGTGATACAAGTGAATTGCGTGTAATGGCCATGCAGAGAGGAATCATATTGCTAGAGATGTTCGACTTGCCGGCAAACAACAAATGTCTGATTTGGAAGAAGGAATGAAACTGTGACAACTACTCCTGAAGGCTATAATTTTAACAACATTAGAATAAAATCCCGGAACACTTCACAACTCCGTTGTTTCCATGCAGTAAGTGCGTAATGTTTTATTTTATAGGAAGAATCTTCGCCGACTTTCCATCTGGTGACGTTTGTTAGTAATCATCCATTCATAATCGCCACATTTACCATCAAACAGTCCCACCTGCAGAGATCGCAACTTGAGCGTAAATCGAGGTCCCAGCTCACGTAACTTAACCCGCTTTCCGTTCTTATCGAACTCGTACAGATGATGTCGGAAGAAAATGTAGTCTCGCTGGTTGTGAAATGTTACCGCTCGTCGTCCACGAAACTCTGGTTCGTAGTGAAAGAGAGCGCCCAGCATGCGTCCTATGGTCAATCCCAACCGTGTGGTAAAGTTATTCAAAATCACTTCCGGCCGGTGTGTCGTAATATCCGTTTCTTTACGCTTCAAATCCTTTAATCCCTTGAAGTTGCTGATTTTAAAATGTGCCGTTGGTCCTTCGGGAAGATGTATTAACAGTAAACCCTCTGGTTTTTTCTTGTTCTCGTTCACTACCACAATGTCGGTGAAGTTTTCTCGTATGGCGCTCTTGCATACCCGCTTCAGTTGCGTTTTATTACGTCTGAAAGTGGATGCGTTTGGAATCATTCGGCGCAGCAGGGAGGCGAATTCACGTGTAACATGATGCGGCGTTGCATTGAACGTTATCATCACTCTCGGTTTGTAGCTCTTCTTGTAGTACTCGCAAAACTCATCATTCGCCAGATCGTTCAACACTTCCTCCTGATCTTCGCCTTCGATATTGGTAACCGTCGTCTCATCCTTCTCGCGCAGAGTTTCGATCGTATGTTGCGGAACGGACGGTTTGCCTTCCAATTTCCGTGTCTTTTTGGCTGCCTTTTCTTCCTTACGTTTAGTGCCCTGCAGATGCTTGAAGCGTCGGTGACGGATTTCTTTGTTCTTCACAAAATTTAACGGATTGATCACCGGAAATGTTGTCTCCTCCGGATCTTCTTCATCGTCTGCCAAGCCACGACGGCGGCGTAAACGCAGCAGCTCTTCCGCACGCTCTGCTACCTCACGGGCTGCCTTCTCATCCAAGTAGTCCTGCAAGCGTTTGCGCTTCGGCTTAGTATCGTCCCCTTGTTTCTTGGCTTCCACTTTCGAGGTAGATGGTTTGGGTTCCATCTCCACGTCACTATCACTATCGCTGCTCGACATTTTCTTCAAATTTATTACTTTTACACTTGTTGCAGTAAGATCGCGGCCCGCAGTTTTGCGACCACGTTTTGTTGTTATTCTGTTTTGTGATGCCGGTGAATGACAGCGGTTTGACAATCAAAACGAAAAGCTGTCAAAAAGGCCCAACTACCCAACTGGCAGAGCTGCGGTCACTCACTCGTGCGCCAGAACTGATAAATTCACTTGTACCTTAACCTGTGATGATTGTTCAGGCAATTCGTGAAAGTAGAGCCGAATCCCTAAATCAACATGGGTAAAGAGACTAGGTGGGCACATAGGTTTGACATCACATACGATTGCACACACATGCACTGACAAACGATCAAACTCATTCCTGTCAAATTGTGTTACATTTTTCTACAGGTGTGGGGCGGCCCGGTGGTATAGGCGACAGCGGCGCCGGTCTTCAAACGACATGACCGGGGTTCAAATCCCATCCGGACCGTCCCCTGTAGTGAGGAGTGACTATCCAACTACGCGGTATCGGGAAGTCTAGTAAGCCATCTGATGGCCAGCGTAACCTTAGCGGTCGGTAAGTCAAGAAGAAGAAGAAGTTTTCAACAGCGCAATCATCAAATCATTCAGGACGAGCCCACCTAGTGTCTTTACCCACTTTGGCCTGGATAGCGAAAGGCCGCGGCCCACGTGAGATTTTAAAATGTGAATTTCAGGTTCTCATGAATGTTTGTGAAATTTTCTCGCTTTGAGAAACTGATGAAATTAAAAATCGCTTTCTGATAAACTGGCGCGTACTCAAGCTACCTACAAAGGGAAATGGAGAAAATGCTTGAAAATGTTTCGCACCGATTTCAACAGTTTGTAATTTCCCGTGGCCTGTGGCCTTCAGGCAGAGGATCTTGTATTAAACCAAGTTCTATTGAAATCCAGGTCTCATAAAATAAAAGTTATAGCAACTCTCGGAACAACGGCAATAAGCCCCGGGCCACGGGAAATTTCAGACTGTTTAAACCCATACGAAACTGTTATCAATCTTAAAATTTATTTTTACACATTTTGTCAGATGGGTTAATTTCCTCATCCAGCAGTATCTCAGTTTTCATAAACCTTTGTCAATTGGGAAGAGTGGTCAATTTGACATGTTATTTGTTTATAGGGTCTTCAGCGTCTGCTTTATACGGAACAGCTGCAAAGTTCCAGTGTGCCTAGCAAAGATAAAACATTAGGCTGGTTTAGCCAGCGGCAAATCAATCGTTGTTTGCTCAAAAGTACACCGAGGAATAGTACAAAACATCATTGTTGAATAGACATTCCGTTGGCTTTCATGCTGAAGATTTCAACTGATTAAAGATGGTAAGATACTTGATCCAATCCTTTTTAATAAATTCCAGGAAGAAGTACACTCAACTGTAGCCACACATTAAAAACGCTTTTTGTTGCAGGTAGATTCTCCTTCCGAAGAGGAACAACAAGAGGTTCTGCTTGGTTGGCTTGGTCCTGATGAATCGGACGATGAAACTAATGCTGTAGACTTGGTCCCTCGTCGATCGACACGGCGACAAAGATCGGCACCCCAAAACAATACAAATAGAAACCCTACTACCCGGCGCAGAGCTGCACCGGCCCGGACTGTTCCACTGCGGGCTAATCCAGCACAACGGGCCGTCACGATGCAAAATGCAATACGGCGATCCAATGGCCAGGATTTAGAGTACAAACAAAAGATCTTACGAGCTCTCACCCAAATCACACGATCGTTTGAATTGGTAATTGAACAGCAAGCCGATACCACGCTTATGTTTTGGCAGGCAGTCGCAGCCGAAAGCCGTAATTTACGGCCCGATCTGTACACCCAGTTCAAAACGGATGTTATCGACAAATTAGCTGAGTACATAAGATTGAATCGTCAAACGTTCGAAAATGAATCATAAATTTCGTTGCTA